>NW_024712956.1:0-6465 GCF_018991925.1 Homarus americanus
GTGGCCTGTTTCTCAATGGTCTCAACTTATTTATAGATCTTTCAGTGGTAAAGCATTAGATGTGTTTTCTGCCTCTCTGAGGATCAATGTCTAGACTATGCCCTTCTTAAGTCCGCGGTTTTGAGCGCTTATAAACTTGTTCCTGAAGCCTACCGGCAACAGTTCCGTGACTGCCGGAAGACTGACAAGCAAACATTTGTGGAGTTCTTCAGGCAGAAACAGGATCCTTTGTCGGAGGTGGATTGAAAGTGAGTCTGCCCATGTAGAATATGACAAGTTTGTTGAACTAATCCTGCTAGAGGAGGTTAGAAAGTGTATCCCAGGCGACATTCGAGCACACTTGGATCAGAGAGGTATCTGTACCCTGGCTGATGCTGGTCCAGTGGCTGACCATTATTCCTTAACTAATAGAAATGTAAATTCCAGGTCTTATGCTCCCATGTCCCAGTCCTTCACTTCCTTCAAGCGGCCCACACCAACATCTACACCGGGGTCCCTGCCTCTTGTCATACCGACCCGACCCTCAGGTTCTGCATCATCTACCCCGGGTGAGCCCATGGTCCATGGGACAGGTGGATCTACTCCTACTGGTGAGAGAAACTCTAGTTGCAGGTACTGTAAGAAGCCAGGACATGTCATCAGCGACTGTCTCAAGTTAAAGAAAAGAAATTCCTCTCACCAAGGATCCCCTGCTCTTTTGGTCAGGGTGGCCGAGCAATCGGAGAAATTATTGGAGCCCTGTGTCACTGCCCTCAGTCAGACTGTTGCCCTGGATGCTTCCCCCTCTTCTGTGATATCAACCTTTGAACCATTTTGTTCTCCTGGTTCCTTAGCTTTGGATCAATTCAGTCAACCCATTTCTGTTAAACTCTTGAGAGACACAGGCTCAGCCTTATCTCTTGTTACTAAAGAAGCTGCTCCATTCCTGGATTCATGCTATACTGGTAGCTGGGTGCTTGTGAATAGTTTGACCGGTGGGTCGCGTATTCCCCTTTGTCAAGTGTACCTGCGGTCATCCATAAAGTCAGGTTATGTCACGTTAGGAGTAGTAGATAGCTTACCTGCAGAAGGGGTCTCTCTATTGATAGGAAATGACCTCGTTGGCGACATGATGTTCCCTAATGTTGTGATCTCATCTTGTCCCACTGCCGAGAATAATACTGTGCAGTTAGAAGTAGACTTTCCAGGGTTGTTCCCTGCGTGTGCTGTGACCCGTAGCATGAGCCGCAGTACAGAAGTAGAAGAGACTAGTGAAGTTGATGAAGTTTCCCTCCAGGACTGTGAGAAGTCCGAGGATAATCTTATCCAGCCGGACCATACTGATCTTGGTCTCAGTGAATTTTTTGAGGATTCCCCACAACCAGATAACTTCCAGATTAGTTCTGATGGAGATAGGAACCCAGATGTCACTAGTTTTGGTTCCTCTCCCATCACTAGGAGTAAGTTTATTGAGCTACAAGCAGGGGATCCTGAGCTAGTAGGTTTTCTCAATAGGTCAGTTACTGAGACAGAAGCTGAGCAAGAATCAAATTGCTACTACACTAGGTCTGGTGTATTAATGCGGAAGTTCTGTCCCTCCAATTCTCCTGCCAATCACCCTTGGTTAGTTCATCATCAAGTTGTTATTCCCAAACCTTTGCGGCAGGACGTACTTAGTATCGCTCATGATGGGGTGGGTGGTCATTTAGGAGTTAGGAAGACTTATGCAAAAATTTTATCCCAGTTCTTTTGGCCTAGGATGAAGAAAGACGTCAGCTCTTACTGTCGCACTTGCCATGATTGTCAGGTTGCGGGGAAACCGAACCCCAGTGTTAAACCATTCCCTCTGCAGCCTATCCCAGTCATTGAAAAGCCCTTTAGTAAGGTGGTCATAGATTGTGTCGGTCCCTTACCTAAGACCCCTCGTGGTCATCAGTTCTTGCTAACCATTATTGATTGCGCAACCCGTTATCCTGAAGCCATTCCCTTGCGCCGCATCACAGCGAAGAATGTTATCAAAGCCTTAACCCACTTCTTCACTCAAGTAGGCCTTCCTACAGTGGTGCAGTCAGATCAGGGTTCCAATTTTACTTCCCGGTTGTTTAATCAGGTAATGCAAACCCTGGGAGTCCGGCAGTTGAGGTCTTCGGCCTATCACCCTCAGTCACAGGGGGTGGTAGAGAGATTTCACCAGACACTAAAACTCATGCTGCGCACCTTCTGTCTGGAGACTGGTAAGGATTGGGACGAGGGAGTTGACCTGCTTTTGTTTGCTGTTCGGGACAGTAAACAAGAGTCGCTAGGATTCTCGCCCTTCCAGCTCGTCTATGGACATGAGGCGCGAGGGCCTCTTAAGGTGTTAAAAGAGTGTTGGTTGAGTGATCAGAGCGCGACGCCCTTAGCTTCATATGTGGTCCAATTCAAGGAGAAGTTGCGTCTGGCTGTAGAACTTGCCCAGTCCAACTTAAGGTGTGCTCAGGTGAAAATGAACCTGCATTTTGATAAGGCCCATCAGGCAAAACCTAGAGAATTCCAAGTGGGGGAGCAGGTGTTGGCCTTCCTGCCCTTACATGATCACCCTTTTAAATCCAAATACAGTGGTCCATATGAAGTACTAGAAAAATAGGGGTCCGTGAATTATGTGATTAGCACCCCTGAACGGCGTAAGAAAAAACGCCTTATCCATGTCAATCTTTTAAAGTGATATCATGTTCGTAACGAAACCCTGGGAAAAGCAGTTGCTTGTGTTGATCAATCCTTGCCAACTTGTATCATTGTGCCAGAGTGTAAGGATGATAAAGATCAGTGTTTTTCTGAAATAATGAATGGGTCTAGTGTAAAAGTGGAAAACTCGACTATCTTGGAGAACCCCAGTGCTAAGTTGTGTCATCTCTCTAATGACCAAGCCAATAATATAAAGTCTCTATTACAGGAGTATCTTATTATAGTTGGTGATTACCCACTCTCCTGTTCAGTGCTGGAGCATGACGTTGAGACCAGGGGAGCCAAGCCAATCCGACAGCGTCCCTACCGTCTTAATGCCTTCAAGCGGGAGTGTGTGCGAGCTGAGGTACAGCGTCTTCAAGAGCTAGGCCTCGTCGAACCTAGCATCAGTCCATGGGCATCCCCTGTTGTTCTAGTTCCAAAGCCGAATGGATCAATGCAGCTGTGTGTGGATTATCGCAAGGTGAATGCTGTCACTGAACCCGATGGTTATCCCTTGCCACGCATCGACGACGTGATCGACGATCTTGGACAGGCAAGGTACGTGACCAAGTTGGATCTCCTCCAGGGCTATTACCAGATAAGACTGACTGAACGCTCCAGGGCCATCTCTGCTTTTGTCACTCCTGAGGGGTTGTACCAATTCACAGTCCTTCCGTTTGGTATGCGGAACGCCCCTGCAACCTTTCAACGCCTCATGAATTTCATCACGTCTGGTCTGAAGGGTGTCCGCTGTTACCTAGACGACCTTATCGTCTTCAGCAGTTCCTGGGAAGATCGCATGAGTCGTCTACAAGCCCTCTTCTCCGTACTGGCTGCAAGCAAGCTGACGGTGAACCTCGTCAAAAGTGAGTTCGGCCATGCCCACGTCACTTTCTTGGGGCATGTGGTCGGACAAGGGGAAGTCCAGCCTATAGCAGCCAAAATTGAGGCAATTCAACAGTATCCAGTGCCAGGCGATAAGAAGAGTGTGATGAGGTTGCTGGGTATGGCGGGGTACTACCGCCGTTTTTGTCCAAACTTCTCCTCCGTTGCCTCTCCCATGACTGACCTGTTGAGTGGCAAGAAAACCTTCAAGTGGACTACGGCTTGCCAGGAATCTTTTGAGAATCTTAAATCCCTGCTGGCAAATGCTCCTGTACTACTTGCACCTGACCTCCAGAAACAGTTCACTCTCCATGTCGATGCCAGTGAAATTGGCGCCGGTGCTGTGCTTCTGCAAAAGGGTGAGAGTGATCAAGTGCTTCATCCGCTGTGCTATTTTTCTAGAAAATTTAACAAATATCAAAGAAACTATGCCACCATTGAAAAGGAGGCTTTATCACTGATCATGGCACTAGAAAACTTCAAAGTATATATTGGCAGCACTGCTTATCCCGTTCAAGTGTTCACTGATCATAACCCACTTTTGTTGACAAGATGAAACATACCAACCAAAGACTTTTGAGGTGGGCTCTATCACTTCAGCCCTATAACTTAAACATTTCCCATATCCGCGGAAAAGAGAACGTGTTGGCTGATGCACTTTCTCGAGTCTGATTATTTAGAAACTATGTCTATATGCAAATTATTTTTTGTTTTATTGTCATTGAGTACCTTGTGTTTATATTATGAATTATTTTGCTTCATATTGATTTAAACTGATTGTGTTAGTTATTACTTTCACTGTGTAGCTGTATATCCATTTTCGCTTCCAGTTAGTTGTAAGCTCACTTTTTTGGGGGAGGTGTCACGTGCCTGAGCGCTCGGGAACTCGCATAGCGTGAGGCATATGTTCACGCCTACATTTCATACAAGCTATTAATAAATTGTTAATTGTACTTATTATATTATTATTGTTCTTAGTTACTTAGGTTAATTGTATATTTATGAATGTTATTATTAGGGCCCGGATAGTTATGCATTTGCATATTTCATATGCAAATGCATATTTTGCGTGATTTCTATGATAAGTGCATATTACCTAGATAACTGCATATAAATGCATATTTTGGTAAAATATTCATCTGGCAGTATCTCTTTGTTGCCACTGAATGAGCACACGTGGTACTGGGAGGTGAGGTGTGGTGTGGTTAGGTGAAGTGAGGTGAGGTCACGTCGCTTTAATCTGTCGTTTCCACACCTGGTCATGACTCATTGGACTAGTGAGTTAGTCAGTCAGGAGCAGTGCTGCTGTGTGGAGCTACTCTCTTCTGCTGCTCGTGAAAATGCCGAAAGTACAAAGAAACCAAAATGAAGTGCTGAGATCATATGTAAAGGAATTTGATGCATTTACTACTGATGGAAGTGTACTGTTTTGTAAATATTGTGAAGCACCAGTGACAGTGAGCAAGAAATTTCAAGTCCAACAACACCTTAAAACAAGCAAGCACATCCGACTCGAAGCTGTTAAGTCCAATAGTGCACAAAAGGAGCAACAACTACTTCTTGCATGTTCCAGTAAGTCAGGGCCTGATCGTTCCCAGTTCAACGCAGATTTGTGCAAGGCATTTGTTTCAGCGGATATTCCATTGCATAAACTGAATAACAAGTGCCTAAAGTCATTCCTGGAACAGTATACTGGAATCAACATTACGTGTTGTACAAAAACAAGGGATTTGAAAAGCTGAAAAAAGTCAGTCAGATAATGTCTGGTGATGCTATTATTGACGAGACGGTACAGCCACTCACTATGTCAGACCTCCTATGTATGAAACATGCACCAATCGTCTCGTGTGATGTAGAAAGGGTGTTCTCAGAATATAAAGCTATGCTGACAGACAACAGGCGGGGTTTTAACTTTGAGAACTTACGCCACCATGTCATCATCAAATGCAACCACAATCTGTAATGTCTGAAAATATGTCAGTCTATAATGTAAATACATGTTCATATATATTTTTTGAAGCACTTTCACATATATATGTTAAATACATTACGTATATTGCTTAATAAACATTAACATTAGTTTATATTAACTATTTTGTTTCCGTATAACCTGCATTCTTGGCTTTATAAGTGACATTTTTAGTGCATATAAATGCATATTTCCCCTGTTTTTAGTGCATATTTGCATGCATATTTCATGGTTTTTTAGTGCATAACTATCCGGGCCCTATTAATCAGTAACACGAAGCGGAATATATTGCCAAACAGAATGAAGTTTTTGTTATTATTGTTAAATCCTTGAAAATCAGTGGAAATATGATAAAATTGGCTTTATTTATTTAAGATGACTTTTCTTCACTTATTATCACCAAATTTACCAAGACAAATATGTTGAGTTAGGTTAAGCTGGTAAGGTTAGGTCAGGTTAGATAATTATGGTAGAACTGGTTCTTTACACCTGTAGTTTATACTACTTTTAGTCTTATGAAAGTTTATTTATGTATATATATATATATATATATATATATATATATATATATATATATATATATATATATATATATATATATATATATATATTTCGTATGTCTGTGTAATATAGTAATGTTAAGTAATATTTGTTTGGTCTAACTCCTTAACGGTGTATTTTCGCCCTTCCGGCATCACTCTTATTTTATTTTACAATTACTTATTCCCTTAAATTCTTGTTTGCTAGTCATTACTCCCTTTAGAACATAAATTGAATTAATTAATTATCTTCCCTTTTGTGATTCACTTATTTCAACTGTTCTTACTTATTCAAGTACATTTAGTTGAGTAGGTTTTTGGCGAGGATAATTATTGCTGTGTTCCCTATGTGTTCCTTTATTTGTTAATAACTTGGGGTAGGATTCA
>NW_024712957.1:0-15245 GCF_018991925.1 Homarus americanus
TATGTCCATCATGAACTCTTTCGTGAACGACATCTTCGAGCGCATCGCTGCCGAGGCTTCCCGCCTGGCGCACTACAACAAACGCTCCACCATTACAAGTCGGGAAATCCAGACAGCTGTCCGACTCTTGCTGCCCGGTGAACTGGCCAAGCATGCCGTGTCTGAGGGCACCAAGGCTGTCACCAAGTACACCTCTTCCAAGTAAGAAGTTACTTGTGCACAACAAACACGCCATCCCACTACTACAACTTAATCGGCTCCATCGGAGCCACAGTTACATGTTAAAGAGACAGTTACCGACAGTGATATATTGAGAGGGAAATAAAAAAAATAAAATTATAATAATCTGCATTCTCTATTGGCGTAGAAACAGGACTAAATCGAAACATAATAAATAAATAAATAAATTCTGCGTGGAGTACTTTTACACCCACTGAAAAGTGACATACATGGAGTGTGTTTGGGCTTCATTTCTTGTTTGCAGCATGCCTATTTCATGTAAAAAAAATTTTTATTTTATTTTATTGTATGTTCTTTTATTTTATTTATTTCTTTACTTACTTATTCTTTATATATTTATTTGTTACTAGCTCTTGTTTGTTGCACCCACCCACCTCCCGAATTGATGACCTACTATACAATCGTACCTCCACGAATGTTACCAACTTACCGTTAGGCGATTTGGGTAACCGAAATTAACGCTCTCCGTCCACCAACCATTTCGATTGTCATGAAAATTATCTTCAGAACAGTTCTTTGGCCCTGAGAAGGGCCGAGCTATAGATGTCTGGTAGGTTTTGTTGTGCTTTTTGTTTTTCCCCAAGGAAGAGGACTTAAGCACGCTCTCCGCGGATGCGCCGGGCCAGCTGGATGTCCTTGGGCATGATGGTAACGCGCTTGGCGTGAATGGAACACAGGTTGGTGTCCTCGAAAAGACCCACCAGGTAAGCCTCAGAGGCTTCCTGCAGAGCCATGACGGCAGACGACTGGAAGCGCAGGTCAGTCTTGAAATCCTGGGCGATCTCACGCACCAGGCGCTGGAAGGGCAGCTTCCTGATGAGTAGCTCTGTGCTCTTCTGGTAACGACGGATCTCACGAAGGGCGACGGTTCCGGGCCTGTAACGATGGGGCTTCTTGACACCACCGGTGGCTGGGGCGGACTTGCGAGCTGCCTTGGTGGCAAGCTGGTTCCGTGGAGCCTTGCCTCCAGTGGACTTGCGGGCAGTCTGTTTAGTACGGGCCATCTCGACGACGAAATAGTCAATACGGGCGGCCCGGTTGTTGTTGTTGTATAGATTGTCGGACCGTAGTCCGACACGGGCCTTTGCCTATAGGCGGCCCGTTTGGTGGTTCCGGCTGGAGCTCCAGGAGCAGCCAGACCGGATTGGGATTGGAGGTGGTCCCACCTGCAGATTGGAGGGATACTGCAGGTTGCAAGTGTGAGCGGACCCCCGATCAGTGGACGCTTACCACCGGCCCCCACTCTTGGACGTGGTCAGCTTCGGAGTGGCGCGCCCCCCGAACTGGGGTCCGCACTTGCTGGGAGAGGATGCTTTCTAAGCTATCTGGGTGGTGGGCATCGTGTGATGACCCGGAGTAGGTGGTGAATGTGGTCTGTGTGGGCCTTTCGGGTTAGAGTGGCCGCTGGTGTTGTGTGTGTTTCTTGGGAGATTTGAGTTCTGTCTCGGAGGCTTTGTGTGACCTCGCAATCGAGGAGATAGTGTTCAAGTGGGTTGGCTGCTGGCTCCTGACAGTAGGTGCATTCCGTGACGTCATTTCCTATCATCTGCCAGGAGCACTTGTACCCTAGTCGTAGTCGGTGAAGGCTGACTTGGGTTTGTCTTGGAGTTTTCTTGTCTGCGAAAGGTGGTTCCCCTTTTGTGGCCGCCAGGTACCATTTGGCTGATTGGGAACCAGCGTTGAGTGCATGAAGGAAGCTCTTTTTGGTGTGGAGCTTGGTAGTCTTTCTGAGGTGATTCTTGATCTGTTGCACACTTGCTGGAACTTGGATGTGTACGCTACTGGAACGTGTAGCTGCCTTGGCTGCTTCGTCTGCCACGTCGTTTCCTCCGATCCCTACATGACTGGGAATCCAGTGTAAGACGACTGGTCGGTTTTGGCTTTGGAATTCCTGTAGCTGTGCGAGGATCGAGGTGATGATGTGGACGTTGTCTCTTGGTTGACTGTGTTGCAGCGCTTGCATGGCCGATTTCGAGTCCGTGTGAATTGTGACGGACTTGTTGTGTTGTGTTGCAGCGTGTTGTAGGGCCTTTGAGATTGCTACCAGTTCTGTTTGTAGGGTGGAGCAGTCGTTGGAAAGTCTCCATTTGAGGGTCTGACCTTGGGTGTAGAAGGCCGCTCCGGATCTGTGATGTTTTGGGTCCACCGAGCCGTCTGTGAAGTATGATGCTGCATCAGCCGGTGTCTCGGTGGCTATGGCTTGGAGAGTTATTTTTTTGAGGTCCTCCTTCTGGAGGTTGGCTTTACTATCGCCGAGGTCGGTGAATTTGAGTGTGGCTGGTGGAGGGCTCCATGGTGGAGGAACAGCGTAACCATTGTCTCGTGTGTCTTGGTTGTTCTTGACGAGTGTTTCTGCTTGCAGGTGTCGGATAACCTCGCTGTTCGGGAGAACTGATTGAACACACCAGATAGAGATCACACCTGACTCGTACTGCCAGGGGTGGTAGCTCGGTTTCCATTTGCAGATTGCAAATTCTGGTCCACATGGGTGCTCCGAGCATGGTCCTGAGAGCATTGTTTTGAATGACTTCTAGCTTAGCTATTTGGTCTTCTCTCAGTCCAATGAGTGCTGAAGCACTGTAATCTACCAGCGATCTGATGGCGGCTGTGTAGTAGGCTTTGAGCACATGAAGGTTTGCTCCTGCGGATTTGCTGGTGAGCGACCTCATTATATTGTGTCTGCTCTTCGTCCTGTGCCTGAGATACTCGAGTTGCGGCTTGAAGGTGAGTTTCTGGTCAAACCAGATTCCAAGACACTGGTGGGCGTTGGTCCAGACTACCGGCGTGTTTTGTATGGAGAGCATCTTGTCTGGTGTGTCCGTGCAGATGGCCATCGCTTTCGACTTGGCTGGATTTATCTTGAGTCCAAGTCTGTTGCACTCCTCTTCTATAAGTTGGAGTGCGTGTTGCGTGTTGGCTAGTCTGTTCGATCCTCTTACTATAAGCTGTAAGTCGTCTGCATAGCATAGGAGCTTGGCTGTTTGTCTGAAGGGAAGTTTGACTAGATTTTCCATCAGGACGTTGAACAGCATTGGACTGCGGATGCCTCCTTGTGGGGTTCCGTTTTCATGGACCCTGTAGCTTGAGGTTGCTCCCTGAAAGCGTACTCGTGCTTTTCTCTGTGTGAGGTAGTTCTGGATCCACCCCAGCAACCTTCCTTTGACGCCTTTTTTAGCGAGCGTAGTTGTAATGGCCAAAGGATTTGCTAGTTCGAAGGCTTTCTCCAGGTCGAGGAAGACCACCAGAGCTGGTTTGTTGTCCACTGTGCTGAGTATCTCGGCGATGTTGTTGCCTGTGCCGGTGTTCTCGGTGTAAGCAAAGATGTGAGGGTGTGGGCTGCCTACTTTCCACTTGAGTCGGTTGAGAGCCATTCTTTCTCCCGTCTTCGCTATGCAGCTGAGAAAGGAGATGGGCCTCGGTTTGTCTGGTTCTCTGGGCTTCGGAATGGGCTGTATATCTGCCTTCTTCCATTCCGGTGGGAGTCTTTGTGCTGTCCACGAAGCATTGATGGCTTGCAGCAGAGCCTCGTGTCCGGCTGTACCGGCATGAGAGAGCATGGAGTAGGTTATCCTGTCGGCCCCTGGAGCTGTATCCATGCTTCGTTTTAGCGACTTCTGGAGTTCTTGCTGGTTGAATGGTCTGTCAGTGTCATCTTCACTGTTGCAGGCCTCTTCGATCATCTGGAGTCTGACCTGTCGCAGACGCCGTTGTGTCTCCTCCGCCTGTCTCGGGAGGTTCTTCGTTGCTGCTCGGTCAGAGAACAGTTTTGCAAGTCTCTCGGCTTCCTCTTCTGGGTTGGGATGAGTTGGTGGTGGTGGTGTTGCCTTCCCAGATGCCCTTCGGATCTGGGCCCACATCTTGCCAAGGGTGGTGTGCTCGTTCAGTTCGGAGCACCACTTGAGCCAGCTTGCGTTTTTAATTTCTTCCTTCTCTTCCCTGGTATCCTTGACTATGACTTGCAGGAGATGTCTGTTTGTTGCCGTGGGATGTCTCCTGTCGTTTCTTCGGGCCATGTTCACTCTGTGGTTGAGTTCTTTCACCCTGGGACAGTAGTACCAGTAATCATTGTACTGTCTTGATGTGGGTTTTGTTTTTGGGATAGCCTCTTCTGCCGCTAGGTGAAACGCCTCGACCAATTGGTGGTGGAGGGTTGTCTCATCCGCGGGTGCTGCGCCGGCCGGCTGTGATTTTTCGCGCCACTTAGCCAGGTGTTTCTTGAAGAGTCCCCAGTCTGCCTTTTGAGTGTTGTATCTCCATCTCGGGGGGGGTGGAGTGGGGAGTTTGTTCACCTTCAGCGTTGTTAGGGTGGCGAAGTGGTCACTGGTCAGCGTGGGGTGTATCTGCCAGGAGGCCGAAGGCTGTAGTGCACTGGAGACGAAGGTTAGATCTAGCCTTCCTCCCCTAGTGTGGGTGGGCTCTCCGGTGTTCAGGAGGCAGATCTCGGGTGTATCTTGAAAGGTGGTGTATAGGTGTAGGCCGTCTTCATTTGTGGGGCTTGCCGAGCTTAGGAAGGGATGATGTGCGTTGAAATCCCCTCCTATGAGTGTGGCGTGGTCGGCGGCCGAAGCAAATAATTGAGTAACCTCCAGTGAGCCCCTTGGGTTCTTGTAGATGTTGTGAACAGTTAATTCCCGTTCTTGGAGGGTTACTTTGACGGCCTGTGTCTCGATGTTTTCCCCACATGGAAATTGCTGCGTGACATCGGCGGAGGGTATGCTTGACTTGACCAAGATCATACATCCTCTTGTTGACGCCTGCGTGAAATGCCTCCTGTATGTCTTGTAACCGCTGAATTTGAAACAGTGGTGTTCTTGTAGAAGTGTTTCTTGTAGGAGTATGATGTCAAGCTTGTCCTTGGCTGCTGCTTCTTGTAGGAGGTGTTTCTTGTTTTTGATGCCCTGAGCATTCCATGTTAGGATGTTCAGGGTGCTGACGTTTTCCACCACTGTTTCATCGGGGACTTCTGGTGGTCCTCGATGGAGATGTCCAAGTTCGATTCCAACTGAATCAGGTCCATGTCTTCGTGTTCTGTGGTTTTTGCCTTCTGGGCCGTGGTTCGGTTCAGGGGAGTTGAAACGTCCAGTTTCTTTCTGGGAGCTGTCGGTATCTTGGGAGCTTCGGTGTCTTGGGTTCTCTGGTGGCCTTCTTCGGTGTAGAGTGTACCTCGGCTGTTACTCGTGTGCGGACCGGCGTGGCTTCCTCCACTGAGGTGGCTGGAGCTGTGGCGACTTGCCCGAGGACGCTCCCCATGAGTATTTGGAGCTGTGTGGGTTGGATCTTGTGGCCCAGTAGTCCGGCTAGGCCCTCCGCGAAGGTCGTCAGTACATTGGCTAGGTCTGATATGTGTATCATTCCTTCTGGTGCCTTGGTGTGTGCTTCTTTTGTCTTTCTCGTGGTTGTCGTTCTCTGCTGCTTGGGTGGCTGAGGTGTGGCTGTAGTGAGGCCAGGAAACTGGGCTGCACTTTGGGTGTTGACTGGCTGAGGAGGTTGTCTTTGTTGTTTGGGCCTTTGGGTTCCCCACACGAAGGTACTTGGTGGGGCTGGTGTGTAGGCGGTGGGGGCCGGTCTTGCTGCTGGTCGGTTTGCCTGGACCCTCTTTGTTCTCTCGGAGCATCCAGGATTCCAGGCGTGGTGTTTGCCCCCGCAGTTGGCACACTTGGGGGCAATTTTTTCCCCATTTTTCAGCTTGGTGAGGCAGGACTGTGTGCCGTGCTTCTGTGCGCAGACTGCGCAGATTTCCCTGTACGTGCACCTTGTCTGATGGTGCCCGTATTTCTGGCATCTGAAGCATCGCAGGGGCTCTGGGACGAAGGGCCTCACTTCGTAGATCCCCCAGGTTTTGAGGTCTATGGTGCTGGGGGGTGAGCCGTAGTGCGTTATGAGGACTTGTTTCGTGGTGGCCGTCTTGTCGGACAGGGGAGAGCATCTCTCGGCTTTTAGGATCTTCGGGTGGTTCTCCAGGGGTTCGAGAGGTAGTTCCTTTGGGTACCGGAGGACTACCGACTTCATCAGTTTCTGGGCGGGGTCTAGCTTGGTTGAAGTAATGGTGGTGGTGTTTTGTAGGTAAGTGTCGAGGGTGGTGGCGGAGTTCTTGTCTTTGGGGTGAACGATCATCTCCCCCTTTAGGTTGGGCCGCACTGAGAACTTGGCCAGTGGGTTTTGCTTTTCCATCTCTGTGACGGCGGCATATGTTGTTTTTGCGTCCGTTTTCGTGATCCGGAATTTTGGCAGTGTCGTTGGAGGTGAGCTGGTGGTGGTGATGGGTGCCTTGGGGGCTGCTTGACGGCAATCGTTTCCCGAAAAGGCACGTCGGCGTTTCTTATTTTCTACCTTCGTCCAGTTGTCCTCAGTAGCGGTAGCAGTGGTGGTGGTGGTGGAGGTGGTGGTGGTGGTGGAGTTGTTGGAGGTGGTGGCAGAGTTCCTAGTTTTCAGGGCTTCATTGAAGGCGCGTAACTGGTCTGCTTTCTCTGTGCGAAGCCTGTCGTGGTTCGGGTCGTCAGGTTGGCGGTTCAGGCGGGGATCGCGGTTAGGAGGGCGTACGCGCTCCATAACCGGGTTTTTTTATTTTTTTTTTATTTTTTTTTTTATCCTACCTATTCCGGTTGAGTAAATAGCAAAGGAATTACAGCACTCCCCACTAGCTGGTGGTCGTAGAGTGGTTCCTGAGCTTCTCTCACGGAGCCCCGATTGGGGAAGCCTTCTTCCTAGTGTATGTGACTGCTCACTTATAGACGTGAGCTAAGTGTGCCTATTTGGGAAGGATAAGGATTGCGACCCTCTTTCCAGGTGGACCCGCACGATCACGGTTTTCCTGGAAAGACTCGGCTGGGGAGGGTTTTGCTCCGACCCCCTTTCGTGTTCACAATCTCCTGGGAGGGAGGTGAACAGTTACAGGGGGGACCGCAGGACGAATACACTTTTGAGGGTGCAGGTCCCTAGGCCAGAGCGAAAAAGGAAAAATAGTAGTAGAAGGAAAAGAGCTCAAACCACGCCGGGAATATCGCGCTATAACTGCTCTCCAGCTGGAGTGTGGGTCACTCACACCACCAGTGGGGAGGGCAAGCTAATGCTCGATAAACCGAGAACGCTCGTGAGTTGTTGTAGACGATGACAGTCGTGGGTGGTCCGGTCCGGGAAGATGGCCAACAATGGTACAAGGGAGAGGGCGGTCTTCAGAGTTCCGGGTCCAGCAGGAGGTCTTGTTGAGAGGTCTTCTTCGTTCAGGAGCGATGTGATGAGTGGCGGCCTGGCAGGCGGGCGGGCTTATATACAGACATTCTCCACCTCAGTGGCCACCTCATTGGCCACGAGTGCCGCATGCGTCATCCGCAAGCTACGCCCCACCTCCAAGAGGGAGGGACGGCCTTGGATGAACGATACTACCGCTGCGTCCACAGCACGCCACCTACTCCCACCAAACCGTGGGCGAAGCCACACCAGGACCACCTGTAGTAGCAACCACAACAACATGACTGGACGAGGCAAAGGAGGCAAGGGACTTGGAAAGGGTGGCGCCAAGCGTCATCGTAAGGTGCTTCGTGACAACATCCAGGGTATCACCAAGCCCGCCATTCGTCGTCTAGCTCGGCGTGGAGGTGTTAAACGTATATCCGGCCTCATCTACGAGGAGACCCGCGGCGTCCTCAAGGTGTTTCTGGAGAACGTCATCCGTGACGCCGTCACCTACACCGAGCACGCAAAAAGGAAGACCGTCACCGCCATGGATGTGGTGTATGCCCTGAAACGGCAGGGCCGCACCCTTTATGGTTTTGGTGGTTAATCAACCTGATGGACGGGCGCACACCACCACCACCACCACGACAAACAAATATACGGACCTAATTTTAGGTCCACATTTAAATCGCTAAAGAGTTGGTTAGACACTGAGTAAATCGTTGAAAATATATCCAATAACATGATCCTCTCTAATTCTGGACTTGTGGTATGAGTATAGGTTGTGTGTGAACGTGTTGGAACCACTTCCTAATAATTGTCAGTCAGTCAGTCAACATCCACCTAACCTCCAGGTACCTCACCTAACTTCCTGTAGCGTCACCGAACCTCACGAAATGTAACCCAATGTAGTTTATAATCTATCCTAACATGACATAACATAACCACGCACTATATTACTTCGGTAAGAGTAATGAGTTTTAATACGCAAAGTTGCAGTTAGCATTCATTCATACATACATACATACATACATACATAACATGCTAGTGGCAGGGGGGATTGAAGTGAATTTTAGGAGGATAGAATAGGTGCAGTGGCTAAACAGCGCTTGCGTGAGGGACTTTAAGCAGCAACTCGCCTGGATGCGGCAGGATAGAGTCAGGTCAAGCGTCCGGTGCATGTTGGGTTCCGCCATGGTTTCTCAGTGTTTGGTCGGCTTGATTGTGTGTGTGTTGTTTTCTTGTTTGGAGGAAATGTCTTGGTATTCTTCTTCTTAGCTTGAAGTTGATTTTCTTCTAACTCTTCTCCTCTTGTTGTTCGTCTTCCCCGTGTCTGCTATCATTCTGTAAAGACTCTATATATGTATGTAGGTATGAGTGAGTAACAGTTGCCGGTTACAGTGATACTTCATATTCGCTGGTGTTGTACTGTATGGCTTCGGTATTTCTTAATATACAAACGGCACCGTTAGGGGATTGAGGTATTTAAAAACCAGCCTACATTACTTATATATAGAAATAAATAATGTGGCTTGGACAATAATGACGACTACTCTCTCCTACCTTCCCCAAACAAGGGCTTTTCGAAAGTATACATTGGACACAAATGACTTAGTACATCATACATTGGTGGTTTAACAAAAGCCCTCATTAGAGAAAGGTGAAGGAGCACACAGTGAACATACAGATTAATGTTTGCACGCGTAGATCATGTAAGGTGAGATGTTGAACACCAGACACGTAGTGTAGTAACTCCCTCACAGATGGCGTTATGAGGGGCCTGATGATGTAGCAGTTACCTCACAGATGGTGTTATGAGGAACTTCACATGATGATGCTGTAGCAAAACATTCACTACGTGGTGTCGTAGCATCTTGGGGACACCACGTGGTCGACATGACTCACTCATTCAAGTGGGTGAGGTGTGGTCCCAGGCCTCTCTATCGTGGAGTCTCAGGGGAAGTATAACTGGGTACCTGGGACCTCACTGTGTGAAGGTGGTTAGCTAGCTTGGGTAAGACTCAACTGCCGAGTTGTTTTTCACTGAGTTAAGCACTGTTCACCACTATTCATCACTGGTTCCATTCCTTTGCCAAATGAGATAGTACCTTATGGCAAGAACTTGTTGATAGTCCGGTGGGGAGGAGGGTTCAGGGGAGTGAGTTGGTATCGGCCAACATATAAATAATAATAATAATAATAATTAACGGTTTATTGAAAGTGCTTGGCAGCCAGAAGGCTGAAAATATACAGTTACATATTTGGGGAATGGGTTACGAATTACAAATAATATACAAGTAACATGAGTGACACAAATAAGACATATAATAACTAGCTGGGGAAAAGCTCAAACTACAGTTCATTTCAACATAGTGACAGTGCAAGGAGTAGTGTTTACTGGGAGTGAGTACACTGATTTATTACAAGTTATCGATAATTTTTACAATGGTTGGGACTGGGCTGTTCTTATAGAGATCAGTTCGTGCACGTATGGGCTGGATGCGGTTGTGGTGTCGAAGAGCAATTCTCGGACTAGGGATCTCAGGTGGTAGTAGGAGCCGGTGTCGGGGATGGTGTAGAAGCTTCTTACCAAATTTGCAGATGAGGTCGTGGTGATGGTCAGTGAGAGTCTAAAGGGTCGGTCAGTGTGTTGAGCGCTTCTTGATATGTGGAGTAGGAAGGGTAGAGAATAATCTTGCATGGCCTCTTTTGCACTTTTTCTAGGTGTTTACGTTGTGTGGCATTTAGGGAGGAAGACCAGGTGGAGGAGGCATAGGTGAGCTTGGGAAGTATGAATGTTGTGTAAACACTGAGGAGCTCGTGTGCAGGAACACCGAGGGACTTGAGTCGGCGTAGGAGGTGGAGACAGAAACTGGAGGATTTGATAACTTCACTGACGTGTGGTTTCTAATTTAGTTTGTTGTCTATATGTATGTGTGTGTGTGTGTGTGTGTGTGTGTGTGTGTATATACTACTGTACTTTTTAGATCCTCCTACGCAACCTAACCTATTATAGTTAAGTATAGTAGGCTATACACTATTTTGTTAGTATGTGTTATAAAATGAAATTGCATGTTATTATTATTAATATTATTATTATTAATATTATTATTATTATTATTATTAGTAGTAGTATTATTATTATTATTATTGTTATTATTATTACATGCTAATATAATACAAAGTTGCCCGCCAGATTTCCTCAGAGATGGGAGGAGCACATTGGCGGCGGTGTTGTTTATACTCCGCCCGATTACTGATTCCTATTCACCGAGCCAGGGCTGGCGGGCGGCGTGTTATGTGCCACGTTTTGTTTCCCATTGGGCGTACCGCTCAGCTGGGGAGTAGGAGATTTCATAAAAAGAAAGTTTGAGTGGAGAGCACACCTTTTCCTTCACATACAGTTATCTTAGACCATCTACTAGTATAATAGTTTGCACAAAAATACTCTACACTCTTTCTAGGTTATTGTTATGTTGTTTTTTTTTTTTTTGACTTCTCATCAGATTGTGCATTCAACTAATATACACTATTAGTGTGTTTATTAGTATGTTTTATAGTATTATTTCGTATAATATTGGGTAACACAATTATAGTCACTAATATACACTATTAGTGTGTTTATTATTATGTTTTATAGTATTATTTCGTATAATATTGGGTAACACAATTATAGTCACTAGTATAGTTTATTATTGGGGTTTATAGCAGTTTGTGGTCTAATAGTATCATGCTTTATGAGTGGTGTTCTATGTAGTGATGATTAGGCAATAAAATATGCTTTGGGTGTTTATAGCAGTTTGTGGTCTACTAGTATCATGCTTTATGGGTGGTGTTCTATGTAGTGATGATTAGGCCATAAAATATGCTTTTGGTTTATTGCTAACAAAATATACTTTGCTCTACCGCTGTCGTGCAAAACATGGTGAAACTTACATACACCGTTAATAAAGTATTCATGGAAGAAGAAGAAGAAGAAGAAGAAGAAGAAGAAGAAGAAGAAGTACGAGGAAGAATTGTGGAGGGAATGAACAGTGAGACAATGTAAAGCCTCCGGGATGGCGGCAGCGTTTCTGTTATTAATATATAATAAGACAATAGGAAAATATGTTGTTGTCTCTACCTGTATTATTACCTTTGCGATAGCATGGTTCAATTTTGGGAGGACAGAGGAAGGAGCAGGAGGTTAGGAAGGGAGAGATAGTGTCTGTGATCCTCGGGTCACCACTCCTCGGATTGTGTCAGTTCAAGTTTAGAAGCTCCAACAACTTTCCTGAATACGAATTCGCAACCTTTCGATTTACAACAGGTACCTACTTACTGCTACAGTAGGTGAACAGGGACCAAGGGGGCTAGGAATAGTGTCCAAACAACTTGCTCCTGCCTGCCTGTGTGATGTAGTCGTGGCCACAATTAGGTTAGGATACAGACACATCTGGCAAGTTAGTAACGCTGTACCCATACCGGAACACTCAGCATGTAAACTTTGTGATACACCTTTAAAGCACTATATTATTGAATGTGACACTGTCAAAGACTTCAGGCCACCTCACTTATTGTATCTTGAACTATGTCATTACTTCATTGAGGACATTACATTCTTGCTGTTTATCCCAAATTGGCTAGCTAGCTAGCCCACACTGATTAGTCTACAATTACAATATGCCTCCAATGTATGCTGCTGGTAAATGTGTACTGTCAATGAACCAGAGTGAAAATAAGGTCGCCTCCCTTGCTGCTGCTGCTGCTGCTGCTGCTGCTGCTGCTTCTTGCGCCCTTCTAAGTCCCGTTTAAGTCCCCCACCCCAGGCCCCCGCAGTACCCCTTCACATCTACAACATTCAAAAACAATTTCACTCAATTTCCACAATACTATGCTAATTACACGTAAAATAGAGTGTTATCCTGCAAAACGTTGATGTCGTATATTTCTCTCTTTCAGTGATATCCTGTGGCTCCGAAAGGAGCCTGTTTGGTTAGGTTGTCTTGTGTGAACGAACCTTGGGTTCTTATTTCTTCTCTGTCTTCTTGGGAAGGAGCACAGCTTGGATGTTAGGAAGGACACCCCCTTGGGCAATGGTGACTCCAGACAGGAGCTTGTTCAGCTCCTCGTCATTGCGAATGGCAAGCTGAAGATGACGTGGGATAATGCGGGTCTTCTTGTTGTCGCGGGCGGCGTTACCGGCCAGCTCGAGCACTTCTGCTGCCAGGTACTCCATGACGGCTGCAAGGTACACAGGGGCACCTGCACCAACACGCTCAGCATAGTTGCCTTTACGCAAGAGACGGTGGATCCTACCCACGGGGAACTGGAGTCCGGCCCTGCTAGAACGGGACTTTGGCTTGCCCTTCACTTTGCCTCCCTTGCCGCGTCCTGACATGTTGCTGCTGCTGCTTTTCGTGATAGGAGTTAAATTTCCGCCCGCCACCTTGGTCTTTTATACCAAGCTCAGGATCAGGCCAGGTGGCCGTCTCGCGGACCCAACCAATGTAAGAGAGCCGTAGCTGCAGCCAGTCTGATCCTGAGCGGCCCGCTCGGTATATAAGGAAAAGTTAGTCGGGCCAGTTTTCAATTCTCTCGCTCAGCGCCACGAGTAACTGTGCCGCCATGCCTCCCAAAACTTCCGGAAAGGCTGCCAAGAAGGCTGGAAAGGCCCAGAAGGCCATTGCCAAGGGTGACAAGAAGAAGAAGCGCAGGAGGAAGGAAAGCTACAGCATCTACATCTACAAGGTACTGAAGCAAGTGCACCCCGACACAGGAGTCTCCTCCAAAGCTATGTCCATCATGAACTCTTTCGTGAACGACATCTTCGAGCGCATCGCTGCCAAGGCTTCCCGCCTGGCGCACTACAACAAACGCTCCACCATTACAAGTCGGGAAATCCAGACAGCTGTCCGACTCTTGCTGCCCGGTGAACTGGCCAAGCATGCCGTGTCTGAGGGCACCAAGGCTGTCACCAAGTACACCTCTTCCAAGTAAGAGGTTACTTGTGCGCAACAAACACGCCATCCCACTACTACAACTTAATCGGCTCCATCGGAGCCACAGTTACATGTTAAAGAGACAGTTACCGACAGTGATATATTGAGAGGGAAATAAATAAAAAAAAAATTATAATAATCTGCATTCTCTATTGGCGTAGAAACCGGACTAAATCGAAACATAATAAATAAATAAATAAATTCTGCGTGGAGTACTTTTACACCCACTGCAAAGTGACATACATGGAGTGTGTTTGGGCTTCATTTCTTGTTTGCAGCATGCCTATTTCATGTAAAAAAAAATTTTATTTTATTTTATTGTATGTTCTTTTATTTTATTTATTTCTTTACTTACTTATTCTTTATATATTTATTTGTTACTAGCTCTTGTTTGTTGCACCCACCCACCTCCCGAATTGATGACCTACTATACAATCGTACCTCCACGAATGTTACCAACTTACCGTTAGGCGATTTGGGTAACCGAAATTAACGCTCTCCGACCACCAACCATTTCGATTGTCATGAAAATTATCTTCAGAACAGTTCTTTGGCCCTGAGAAGGGCCGAGTTATAGATGTCTGGTAGGGTTTGTTGTGCTTTTTGTTTTTCCCCAAGGAAGAGGACTTAAGCACGCTCTCCGCGGATGCGCCGGGCCAGCTGGATGTCCTTGGGCATGATGGTAACGCGCTTGGCGTGAATGGCACACAGGTTGGTGTCCTCGAAAAGACCCACCAGGTAAGCCTCAGAGGCTTCCTGCAGAGCCATGACGGCAGACGACTGGAAGCGCAGGTCAGTCTTGAAATCCTGGGCGATCTCACGCACCAGGCGCTGGAAGGGCAGCTTCCTGATGAGTAGCTCTGTGCTCTTCTGGTAACGACGGATCTCACGAAGGGCGACGGTTCCGGGCCTGTAACGATGGGGCTTCTTGACACCACCGGTGGCTGGGGCGGACTTGCGAGCTGCCTTGGTGGCAAGCTGCTTCCGTGGAGCCTTGCCTCCAGTGGACTTGCGGGCAGTCTGTTTAGTACGGGCCATCTCGACGACGAAATAGTCAATACCGGCGGCCCGGCAGGCGGGCGGGCTTATATACAGACATTCTCCACCTCAGTGGCCACCTCATTGGCCACGAGTGCCGCATGCGTCATCCGCAAGCTACGCCCCACCTCCAAGAGGGAGGGACGGCCTTGGATGAACGATACTACCGCTGCGTCCACAGCACGCCACCTACTCCCACCAAACCGTGGGCGAAGCGACACACACTCTCTCTCCCTCACCATGAACGGATACGAGTTTGTTAACGTGGCGCGGATACGTCCGGACACGCCGACCTGCCCCAAGAAACTAAACCTCCTAGTTCTCCAGAAGTTTTTCGAAGCTAATGGGATCGTGGGGGTCACCAAGGTAGAACGCCTAAAGCTCCATGGTGACATCAAGATCACCTTCGCCGAGATGGGCATGCCCGCTCAACTCGCGGAGATCCCAGACATCAACGGCATTCCGTTTAAAATGTTTGCCTTCATGTGGGACAACTTGAAGCTGGGTGTAATCTCCCACGCCGAAATTGCCCACATGGACAAAGCAGAGCTGAGTGAGCTCCTCAAGGAGCAGCAGCTCCAAGTTGTGAAGAAGCTGTCCGACACCACTGCCCTCATCGGACACCACTCCACCCTACCCAAGGAAGCTCAACTGGCGTGAGTAACTATGCCAGTCAAGCCCTACTGCAGACCGAAACGGTGTTACAAATGCCAGCACTATGGACACACTGTAAACAAGTGTGAGGCGCAGGAAGACACCTGCTCCATGTGTGGCAGCCCTGGACACCGCTACACGGCCTGCCCCAACACAGAG
>NW_024712958.1:0-295000 GCF_018991925.1 Homarus americanus
GCCTACAGCCACCCAGGGTTTGTGTGGCCCACAGCCACCAGGGTGTTGTGTGTTGCCTACAGCCACCCAGGGTGTTGTGTGTAGCCTACAGCCACCCAGGGTGTTTTGTGTAGCCTACAGCCACCCAGGTGTTGTGTAGCCCAGCCACCCAGGTGTTGTGTGTTCCACAGCCACCCAGGTGTGGTTGCCCACAGCCACCCAGGTGTGTGTGTAGCCTACAGCCACCGGGTGTGTGTAGCCCACAGCCACCCAGGTGTTGTGTGGTAGCCCACAGCCACCCAGGGTGTTGTGTGTGTAGCCCACAGCCACCCAGGTGTTGTGTGTAGCCTACAGCCACCAGGGGTGTTGTGTGTAGCCTACAGCCACCCCGGGTGTTGTGTGAGCCTACACACCCAGGGTGTTTGTGTAGCCACAGCCCAGGTGTTGTGTGTGTAGCCTACAGCCACCCAGGTGTGTTGTGTAGCCTACAGCCACCCAGGGTGTTGTGTGTAGCCTACAGCCACCCAGGTGTTGGTGTAGCCCACAGCCACCCAGGTGTTTGTGTAGCCTACAGCCACCCAGGGTGTATTGTGTAGCCTACAGCCACCCAGGTGTTGTGTGTGTGTAGCCTACAGCCACCCAGGGTGTTTTGTGTAGCCTACAGCCACCAGGTGTTGTGTGTGTAGCCTACAGCCACCCGTGTAGTGTGTAGCCTACAGCCACCAGGTGTATTGTGTAGCCACAGCCACCCAGGGTGTCAGGTGAGCCTACAGCCACCCAGGTGTTGTGTGTAGCCTACAGCCACCAGGTGTTGTGTGTAGCCTACAGCCACCAGGGTGTTGTGTGTTGCCTACAGCCACCAAGGGTGGTGTGTGTAGCCTACAGCCACCCAGGTGTTACCGGTGTTGTGTGTAGCCCACAGCCACCCAGGGTGTTGTGTGTAGCCTACAGCCACCCAGGGTGTTGTGGTTGCCTACAGCCACCCAGGGTGTTGTGTGTAGCCTACAGCCACCCAGGTGTTGTGTGTAGCCTACAGCCACCCAGGTGTTGTGTAGCCTACAGCCACCCAGGTGTTGTGTGGTAGCCTACAGCCACCCAGGGTGTTGTGTGTTGCCTACAGCCACCCAGGTGTTGTGTGTAGCCTACAGCCACCAGGTGTATTGTGTAGCCTACAGCCACCCAGGTGTTGTGTGTGTGTGCCTACAGCCACCCAGGTGTTGTGTGCAGCCTCAGCCACCCAGTGTAGCCTACAGCCACCCAGGTGTTGTGTGTAGCCTACAGCCACCCAGGTGTTGTGGCCCAGCCACCGGTGTGTAGCCTACAGCCACCAGGTGTTGTGTGTGTCCACAGCCACCCAGGGTGTATTGTGTAGCCTACAGCCACCCAGGGTGTTGTGTGTTGCCCAGCCACCGGTGTGTGTGTAGCCCCCAGGTGTTTGTAGCCCACAGCCACCCAGGTGTTGTGTGTAGCCTACAGCCACCCAGGTGTTGTGCCCAGGGTGTTGTGTGTAGCCTACAGCCACCAGGTGTTGTGTGTAGCCCACAGCCACCCAGGTGTTGTGTGTAGCCCAGCCACCCAGGTGTTGTGTGTAGCCCAGCCACCCAGGTGTTGTGTGTAGCCTACAGCCACCAGGGTGTGTGTCCCAGCACAGGTGTTGTGCAGCCGTGCCTACAGCCACCCAGGTGTTGTGTGTAGCCTACAGCCACCCAGGTGTTGTGTGCAGCCACAGCCACCCAGGTGTTGTGTGTAGCCCAGCCACCAGGGTGTTGTGTGTGGCCCAGCCACCCAGGTGTTGTGTACCAGCCACCCAGGGTGTGTAGCCTACAGCCACCCAGGTGTTGTGTGTAGCCTACAGCCACCCAGGGTGTTGTGTGTAGCCTACAGCCACCCAGGGTGTTGTGGTAGCCTACAGCCACCCAGGGTGTTGTGTGTAGCCTACAGCCACCCAGGTGTTTGTGTAGCCTACAGCCACCCAGGTGTTGTGTGTAGCCCAGCCACCCAGGGTGTTGTGTGTAGCCTACAGCCACCCAGGGTGTTGTGTGTAGCCTACAGCCACCCAGGTGTTGTGTGTAGCCCACAGCCACCCAGGTGTTTGTGTAGCCTACAGCCACCCAGGTGTTGTGTGTAGCCTGCCACCAGGTGTTGTGTGTGCCTACAGCCACCGGTGTTGTGTGTAGCCTCAGCCACCCAGGTGTTGTGTGTAGCCTACAGCCACCCAGGGTGTTGTGTGTAGCCTACAGCCACCCAGGGTGTTGTGTGGCCTACAGCCACCAGGTGTTGTGTGTAGCCTACAGCCACCCAGGTGTTGTGTGTAGCCTACAGCCACCCAGGGTGTTGTGTGTAGCCTACAGCCACCCAGGTGTTGTGTGTAGCCTACAGCCACCCAGGTGTTGTAGCCCACAGCCACCCAGGTGTTGTGTGTGTAGCCACAGCCACCCAGGGTGTTGAAGCGCCTACAGCCACCCAGGTGTTGTGTGTAGCCTACAGCCACCCCAGGTGTGTTGTGTAGCCTACAGCCACCCAGGGTGTTGTGTGTTGCCAGCCCACCAGGTTGTTGCCAAGCCACCCAGGTGTTGTGTGTAGCCTACAGCCACCAGGGTGTTGTGTGTAGCCTACAGCCACCCAGGTGTTGTGTGTAGCCTACAGCCACCCGGGTGTTGTGTGTGCCAGCCACCCAGGGTGCCACAGCCACCCAGGTGTTGTGTGGCCTCAGCCCCAGGGGCAAGCCACCCAGGTGTTGTGTGTGCCTAGAGCCACCCAGGTGTTGGGGCCTACACCCAGGTGTTGTGTGTAGCCTACAGCCACCCAGGGTGTTGTGTGTAGCTCACAGCCACCCAGGGTGTTTGTGTCCAGCCACCCAGGGTGTGCCTACAGCCACCCAGGTGTTGTGTGTAGCCCAGCCACCCAGGGTGTTGTGTGCAGCCTACAGCCACCCAGGTGCGTGTTGCCCACAGCCACGAGTGTTGTGTGTAGCCTACAGCCACCCAGGTGTTGTGTTGCCTACAGCCACCCGCAGGTGTTGTGTGTTGCCCACAGCCACCCAGGGTGTTGTGTGTAGCCCACAGCCACCCAGGGTGTTTTGTGTAGCCCAGCCACCCAGGTTTTGTGTGTAGCCCACAGCCACCCAGGGTTTTGTGTGTGTAGCCCACAGCCACCAGGGTGTTGTGTGTAGCCTACAGCCACCCAGGGTTGTGTGTAGCCACAGCCACCCAGGGTGGTGTGTAGCCTACAGCCACCAGGGTGTTGTGTAGCCTACACCACCAGGTGTAGCCTACAGCCACCCAGGTGTTGTGTGCCCAGCACCAGGTTAGCTCAGCCACCGGGGTGTTGTGTGGCCTACAGCCACCGGTGTTGTGTGTAGCCTACAGCCACCCAGGGTGTTGTGTGTGTGAGCCCACAGCCACCCAGGGTGTTGTGTGTAGCCTGGCACACCCAGGGTGTTGTGTGCTACAGCCACCCCAGGTGTGTGCAGCCACCCAGGGTGTTGTGTGTTGCCTACAGCCACCCAGGTGTTGTGTGTAGCCTACAGCCACCCAGGGTGTTGTGTGTAGCCCAGCCACAGTGGTACCCAGCCCAGGTGTTTGTGGTAGCCCACAGCCACCCAGGTGTGTTGTGTGCCGCCACCCAGGTGTTGTGTAGCCTACAGCCACCCAGGTGTTGTGTGTAGCCCACCAGCCACCCAGGTGTTGTGTGTAGCCTACAGCCACCCAGGTGTGTGTGTAGCCCAGCCACCCAGGTGTGTTGTGTGTAGCCCACAGCCACCCCAGGGTGTTGTGTGTAGCCTACAGCACACCAGGGTGTTGTGTAGCCTACAGCCACCCAGGTGATGTGTGTAGCCTACAGCCACCCAGGGTGTTGTGTGTAGCTCAGCCACCCAGGGTGTTGTGTGTGTAGCCTACAGCCACCCAGGGTGTTGTGTGGGCCTACAGCCACCCAGAGGTGTTGTGTGTAGCCTACAGCCACCCAGGTGTTGTGTGTAGCCTACAGCCACCCAGGGTGATGTGTAGCCTACAGCCACCCAGGGTGTTGTGTGCTGCCTACAGCCACCCAGGTGTTGTGTGTGCCTACAGCCACCCGTGTGTAGCCTGCACCCAGGGTGTTGTGTGTAGCCACAGCCACCCAGGGTGTTGTGTGTGTAGCCTACAGCCACCCAGGTGTTGTGTGTAGCCCACAGCCACCCAGGTGTGTGTGTGTAGCCCAGCCACCAGGTGTTGTGTGTAGCCTACAGCCACCCAGGGTGTTGTGTGTGTTCACAGCCACCCAGGGTGTTGTGTAGCCTACAGCCACCAGAGGTGTTGTGTGTAGCCTACAGCCACCCAGGGTGTTGTGTGTAGCCTACAGCCACCCAGGTGTTGTGTGTAGCCTACAGCCACCCAGGTGTTGTGTGTAGCCTACAGCCACCCAGGGTGTTGTGTGTAGCCTACAGCCACCCAGGTGTTGTGTGTAGCCTCAGCCACCCCGGGTGTGTGTAGCCCAGCCACCCAGGGTGTGTTGTAGCCTACAGCCACCCAGAGGTGTTGTGTGTAGCCTACAGCCACCCAGGTGTTGTGTGTAGCCTACAGCCACCCAGGGTGTTGTGTGTAGCCTACAGCCACCAGGGTGTTGTGTGTAGCCCAGCCACCCAGGTGTTGTGTGTAGCCTACAGCCACCCAGGTGTTGTGTGTAGCCCAGCCACCCAGGGTGTTGTGTGTAGCTCACAGCCACCCAGGTGTTGTGTGTAGCCCACAGCCACCCAGGGTGTTGTGTGTGCCTACAGCCACCCAGGTGTTGTAGCCTAGCCCAGGTGTTGTGTAGCCTAGCCACCAGGGTGTTGTGTGTAGCCTACAGCCACCCAGGGTGTTGTGTGTAGCCTACAGCCACCCAGGGGTGTTGTGTGTAGCCTACAGCCACCAGGGTGTTGTGTGTAGCCCACAGCCACCCAGGTGTTGTGTGTAGCCTACAGCCACCCAGGGTGGTGTAAGCCTACAACCCAGGTTTTGTGTGTAGCCTACAGCCACCCAGGTGTTGTGTGTAGCCCAGCCACCGCAGGTGTTGTGTGTAGCCTACAGCCACCAGGTTTTGTGTGTAGCCTACAGCCACCCAGGGTGTTGTGTGTAGCCTACAGCCACCAGGTGTTGTGTGTGTGCCTACAGCCACCCAGGGTGTTGTGTGTAGCCTACAGCCACCCAGGTGTTGTGTGTAGCCTACAGCCACCAGGGTGTTGTGTGTAGCCTACACACCCAGGGTTTTGTGTGTAGCCTACAGCCACCCAGGTGTTGTGTGTAGCCCCACCCCAGGGTGTGTGTAGCCTACAGCCACCAGGGTGTTGTGTGGGGCTCACAGCCACCCAGGTGTTGTGTGTAGCCTACAGCCCCGCCTGTGTGTAGCCCACAGCCACCCCGGGTTTTGTGTAGCCCAGCCACCCAGGGTTTTGTGTGTAGCCTACAGCCACCCAGGTGATGTGTGTAGCCTACAGCCACCCAGGGTGTTGTGTGTAGCCACAGCCACCAGGGTGTTGTGTGTGTAGCCACAGCCACCCAGGTGTTGTAGCCTACAGCCACCCAGGGTGTTGTGTGTAGCCCAGCCACCCAGGTGTTGTGTGTAGCCTGGCAGCCACCCAGGGTGAGTGTGTGCCTGCCAGGCAGTGTTGTGTGTGTAGCTACAGCCACCCGGGTGTTGTGTGTAGCCTAGCCACCCAGGTGTTGTGTGTAGCCCAAGCCACCCAGGGTGTTGTGTGTAACTGACAGCCACCCAGGTGTTGTGTGTGTAGCCTACAGCCACCCAGGGTGTTGTACACAGCCACCCAGGGTGTGTGTGTAGCCCACAGCCACCCAGGGTGGTGGCCTACAGCCACCAGGGTGCTGTGTGTAGCCTACAGCCACCCAGGTTGTGTGTAGCCCACAGCCACCAGGGTGTTGTGTGTAGCCTACAGCCACCCAGGTGTTGTGTGTAGCCCACAAAACACCAGGTGTTGTGTAGCCCACAGCCACCCAGTGTGCTGGGTGTAGCCCAGGTGTTGTGCTCCAGCCACCAGGGGTGTTGTGTGTAGCCACAGCCACCCCGGGTGTTGTGTGTAGCCCAGCCACCCAGGTGTATTGTAGCCTACAGCCACCCAGGGTGTTGTGTGTAGCCTACAGCCACCCAGGTGTTGTGTAGCCTACAGCCACCGGGTGTTGTGTGTAGCCCACAGCCACCCAGGGTGTGCTGTGTAGCCTACAGCCACCCCTGGTGTTGTGTGTAGCCTACAGCCCAGGTTGTGAGCCCAGCCACCCAGGGTTTGTTGCCCAGCCACCAGGTGTTGTGGGTACCTGCAGCCACCAGGGTGTTGTGTGTAGCCACAGCCACCCAGGTGTTGTGTGTAGCCTACAGCCACCGGTTCCAGCCACCCAGGTTTGTGTACTCACAGCCACCAGGGTGTTGTGTGTAGCCTACAGCCACCCAGGGTGTTGTGTGTAGCCTACAGCCACCCAGGGTGTTGTGTGTAGCCTACAGCCACCCAGGGTGTTGTGTGTAGCCCACAGCACACCCAGGGTGTTTGTAGCCCACAGCCACCCAGGGTTTTGTGTGTAGCCTACAGCCACCCAGGTGTTGTGTGTAGCCTACAGCCACCCAGGGTGTAGCCTGGCAGCCACCCCAGGGTTTTGTGTGTAGCCCACCCAGGGTGTTGTGTGTACCACAGCCACCCAGGTGTTGTGTGTAGCCTACAGCCACCCTGGGTTTTGTGTAGCCCACAGCCACCCAGGTGTTGTGTGTAGCCTGGCCACCCAGGGTGTTGTGTGTGCCTGGCCAGCCACCCAGGGTGTTGTGTGTAGCCCAGCCACCCAGGTGTTGTGTGTACCACAGCCCCCAGGTGTTGTGTGTGTAGCCACAGCCCCAGGTACTATGAGCTGTTCCAGGGTGTTGTGTGTACACAGCCACCCAGGTTTTGTGTGTAGCCTACAGCCACCCCCGGGTTTTGTGTGTAGCCTACAGCCACCCAGGGTTTTGTGTGTAGCCTACAGCCACCCAGGTGTTGTGTGTAGCCACAGCCACCCAGGGTGTTGTGTAGCCTACAGCCACCCAGGGTTTGTGTAGCTCCAGCCACCAGGGTTTTGTGTGCCTACAGCCACCCAGGTGTTGTGTGTAGCTACAGCCACCCAGGTGTGTGTAGCCACAGCCACCCAGGTGTTGTGTGTAGCCTACAGCCACCCAGGTGTTGTGTGTAGCCTACAACCACCCAGGTGTTGTGTGTAGCCTACAGCCACCCAGGTGTTGTGTGTAGCCTCCAGCCACCCAGGTGTTGTGTGTAGCCTACAGCCACCCAGGGTTTTGTGTGTAACCAGTCAACCTTTGTATCGGGTCCATTTTACCTCACTTTGCCTCGTGTCTGTGAGAGAAAATTAAAAGGGGAGGAAAACAGGATTAGAAAACAAAACTGAACTGAAATTATTTTATAACTGAATTTTATTTGTCCACTGTTATAGTTCTACACACCTGTGGTAGCTCAGTAATTTAGGTTATGGAAATGTCAGTCTGAGGTTCTGAGCGACACTTTCCTTGTCGTGCCCAAACACTTGGACACCCAGAGACTACTTATCCCCTTCGTCCATGTGTTTAGCTTACTGCCAGGGCGCCTCACAGTGCTCATTGTGGTGTTGCTTGCCCCTGAAATCCGTTGATAACTGAGAAGGGGAAATAGAATTTATTCTTTACTGTATTTCTTTTAGGCTCCAATGTAAAATTATTTCTTACTTTTTCTTTTTAAAGTACTAATATCTTGACTCGCCTTACTTAATATTGTTCTTGAATTAAGAGACATGTTTTTTCCCTTAAGTCTAAACTATCAGAAAACGTAGTGATCTTGTGTGGCTTAGTATAGGCTACCTACCCTAAACTCACAAGAGGTGTTGTAAGACGCTCTCAGCTGACTGATGGAGGATGCTTCTTGGTTCTCACGGCGGCGGCCAGCTCTTGGCTTGTGGTTCTGATGCTGGGAAATTTGTCTGGACCCATTTGTACAACCACGGCGTGTTCTACTGTGTTTATCGTTATTAGAAATATGTTTGTGTATTATGTTATGTATTACACATTGAACATAAAGTCTTTATATCTATGGCGTAAATTAAGTTAATGTTGTACTGTTTTAGTGACACACTTATTAAACACGTCACGTTCGCCGTCCTTATTCTGTTTGTGCGTGTATTCGTCTCTGCCCCTGGAGTTGTAAACACGATAACTCAAACAAGCAGCGCTGAATTATACGCAAACTTGGTGTGCGATTATATCACGACAATATCTCAAACGAAATCAATTGATTGCATTTGCTCTCCTTGCTGGCGTGAGTTACGGCACTTTGGAGTTTGGTGCAACCAAGGATTCTGGCACTATCTGAGGGTGGAGCGAGCATTCAAGATTAAATTTTTAATCTTCCGCAACGGTGGCGTCGCTAAACAGCTGGAAAGTATAAAACATATTAAGCCACTTGTGCTTTGCGTGTTATTCTGTGATAACACCAGATTATTCAATGAAAACTTTTTATATATAGTCAGTAGGTTACTGACATCCAACTTTATGTATATAGGGATAATTTCTAAAACCAACATATTAATCATTTTGCAGTAAAAAAAAATCATTTGCCCACTTTAGACGAATTTGGCAGTGGTTGACATTCTTAGCCAATCGCAGCCATTATAGTTCAATAATCTCTAGTTTGAACCAGCTGCACATAGTTCATAAACTTTAGCCGTAAAGAAAATCAGGGACTTGTAAAGTGTCTTTTTATAACCAAGTAGGGACCCCTACTCTGTGTACTTGGAACTATATTCCAGAAGTCTAATAAAAACAATAGGTGTAGTGTAACATCGAGCAGACAGTTGCCAGAGGTAATGAAGAGATTCCTCGCCTACCGCATTATAACACATACGCATCACAGTGTAAGCAGGTTAGAAAATGAGAAACAGGTTAGGGGTCCTGGTAACCCTGAGGTGTCATCTCATTGACTTTTTAACAAAATAGATGAGTCGCCCGATTTTCTGCGTCAGTTAACTAGGATGAGGCGCCATTCACTCTACACCAACCAATGAAAGTACTGCCCCTATTTCTGAAGGTTGGCGACCACAGTCCTCCACTCTAAACGTTCTGGGGCTGTTTTTACCAATCCTCCAAGGTTTTGTATCTCTCTGGGGACACAGTTTTTAATTTCATCCATCTCAGTCTCTGCCTTTCCCTGGCCCTCCTACCCTCAACTTTGCCCATTGATATTTCTGTTATTATTCCCTCATCCATAATTATATGACCAAATTATAAAAACAAATCCTTCTGTGCATTTTAAGTATTTCTCTTGAAGTTTTTGTTATCCTTTGTACTTCATTTTTTTTTTTTTTTTTACGGGAATTAGCCCACCCGGGCACAGGTCAAACGACCCACAACGGAGCCTGGGGGGCGAAAAAAAAAGAACGGAAAGAAATTGCAAATATAGAAAAAAAGGTTATACTGTATTAATCAACACCACGAAGATGCCGGAAAACCAGCTTTTTAAAGTGAGACAGATTGTAAGAGCCTGGAAACACAGAAGAAGGCAGAGCATTCCACAGCTTGGCTGTGTGAGGAAAGGAGGTACTATAACGGGTTATTTTCGTGTGACCGACATCCACGGAGAAACGGTGGGCACCGCGGGCAAGACGTGTGTTACGAACCCACGGCCTTGCCGGCGGTACACAGGATGCCAAATCCACTGAACATTGCCCGTTAAAGTACCTGTAAAAGAGAGAGAGTGAAGCAACATTGCGGCGAAGAGAAAGGGAAGAGAGATTGTCGACTAAAGGAGGAGAGTTAATAAGACGAAATGCCTTTGATTCCACCCTATCTAATAGTTGGACAGAAGAAGAGCCACCCCAGATATGAGAGTAGTACTCCAAGCTAGGACGAATGAATCCCTTATATACTTGGAGCAACTGCTCAGGAGTGAAGTAGCTGCGGCAGTTTTCTGTCAGTGTAAATTATTCTTAGCATTCTCCTATAACACCACATTTCAAAAGCCTCCAACTTCTTTCTGGTGTCTGCTGAAAGTGACCACGCTTCTGACCCATTTAAAGCCTTTCAGCAGCCTTGTTCTCAAATTGATGTTAGGTCTTTTAGATTATAAAATGCTGTTTTTGCTGCCCTATTCTTGTTTTGGTTTCTTCCGTACATCTACCACCACAGCTAATTTTACTTCCCAAATACACAAAATGTTCCACTTGTTTAAGTTCTCTGCTCTCCCTGGCCCTCCTACCCACAATTTTGCCCATTTATATTACCTTTTTATCCCCTCATCCTTAATTAGGTGGCCAAAAGTATCACCCACCATAAAGACTTATTATTTCCACGTATTATTACAGCAGGATAAACTTTATTAAAGTTTTACATAATGTCTGAGGGGCTGGGGGGAATAGACAGCTTTGGTGCGTCGTTGTTGAAAGTTAGTCTGTGCTAATGGTTGCCTGGGATGGGATTCTTAGAGCGGATGTGACGCCTTTTCTTGATTAGGTTTCTACGTTAATGTTTATTCTTGTCGAAGATTAAATTGGAGGGTATGGGGAATGAGGGTGTGTTGTGATGTCGCCGTGTTTAAAAGTTTTTGGCTGTGAGCTGTTATGTTTTGGAGTGAGAGAAGTTGGCCACGCAGGATATTTTGTATTATTTTTATGGCTATAGTTTGTCCTGTCGGGTTGCTTTTTTTGTCACACATGTGCTTCTATAACACGCTATCCTTACGTATATAATGTCGAGACTAGACTGTTAATTAATATGTCAATGTAAACTATTGATCAACTCATCCTAAGTATTCAGAATTTTCTAAGTCGTAGTGAACCCTGATGTAGTTGAATTGAATTGAAATAGTTTATTAAGCCAGGAAAACACAGATACAGAGTGGATAATATTAACATGGCTGAGCCAGTTGAGAGCCTGAGCTCTGGGCTCTGTACAGAATAATGTAACTGTCTTTTGCTTCGGGTTCACGAATCTGAATCTCAGGGGGAGAGGCGAACGGACTTAGTAGTTGACTGTACTACATACAGTAGTTTATAAATTTAGAAAGATCAATAATGTGGTCAAACATTATTGTAACTAAAATATCATCACAAAGTTTTTAGTTAATTTGGAAGTCAGGGTAACGTGGGGATTTATTTACAATTATCATTTGGTAATTATTGTGTGGACAACATTGTTTGTTAACTACAGTGATAGCTTAGAGGTTTGTTTAAAGCGGTGGTATTGTCAGCTCTAGTGGAGTTGTCAGTGTTACTTTTCACAGTCAGTTTTGGTGATTGGAAAGAAATAAGTAATAATTTGAAGAAGTCAGCCGAGGTGACAGTAAGTAGTATCCTCTTATCCAACGAAACCGCTGGTTAACGTGATGATTACTGTGTAGGTCCCCAGGCAGGATCACTACCCTCACAACAGGTGTTGTTCACCTGTACCGGTAATTACCGCCTTTGTTGCTCCCTGCCTCAGGTAACGCGTTCCTGTAGTAATTTTTGTCTTTAAGAAAATATGTGTTTCTTTGTATAGAAACACAAGGTAGAGGCTAACGTGTTCAAATGTCGCAACTGGCCGTGTACACGAAGGTACTAAGTTGGGTAATAATGTACATAGTTCACTACGCCGCCATATTTGTGACCTCACGGTTGTTTAGGATATAGTTATTTTACAATAAAGATAATGGAACAACATGTTGGAGTGGTCCCGTGTCATCGTGTACAATAATCCTGAGTCTGTTTTACAATCGCGTGAAGGTATAATTTGGCAGATATATATAATTATAACCTGCAGGCTGATTTTTTTTCCAGGGCGAAAAAGAAGATTTTGATTTGGGTTAATAAGTGAGGTGTGGGGGAGGGGGGGGGGTCTTGGTCATCTCCGGGCGTAGGTATCAACCGTGGGCATCACTGGTCTCTTGTGAGGTGCTGCTGCAGGCTATTTTTATCCTCCCAACCCGGGCTATTGATACATTAAAATAATTGTCTTTGATTGACAAAATTAGGGATTGATGAATACCAATTTCGACACCGGTTGTATTGTAAGTTGTTTTAGCAAGAGGATGTTAGAGGCTGGATGTATACCGGTATTTGTTTTTCTTCATCTGATTTCATAAGATAGCTAATTTACATAAACTTTTATCTGATTATTGCTGATATTTTTATGCCACGTTCTGTTATGTCGTCGTACCTGATGCTTCCAGTCCAAAAAGTGCTTCATCACTTCACATTGTTTAATCGTTCACTCTCTCAGTTTGGTATCACCGTAAATAAGCGATTTTTTTTTATTATTCTTGCTGTGGCTGAGGCGTGGTGGTGTTGTTACTCAAATGCATGTGTTATGTTCTGTGGTCTCTCGTGTTATATACAGTGGTTGTGTTTCCGTCCACTGTTATATTTGGTTTTGTTTAGGTTCATTGTCCACAATGGGGGTCACTTGATCAGATGCCATCCATGGTTATTGTTATATAACTTACCAGCGGGCCTTTGCATTTTTTTTTGGCGCAAGAAGCTGAAGCCAACATTCATTGTGTGTGTGTGTGTGTGTGTGTGTGTGTGTGTGTGTGTGTAATAATAATAATAATAATAATTAACGGTTTATTGAAAGAGCTTGACAGCCAGAAGGCTGAAAATATACAGTTACATAATTGGGGAATGGGTTTCGAATTACAAATAATATACAAGTAACATAAGTGATATAAATAAGATATATAATAACTAGATGGGGAAAAGCTCAAACTACAGGGCATTTCAACATAGTGACAGTGCAAGAAGTAGTATTTACTGGGAGTGAATACACTGGTTTATTACAAGTTATTGATAATTTTTACAATGGTTGGGACTGGGCTGTTCTTATAGCGATCAGTTCGTGCACGTATGGGCTGGATGCGGTTGTGGTGTCGAACAGCAATTCTCGGGCTAGGGATTTCAGGTGGTAGTCGGAGCCGGTGTCGAGGATGGTGCAGAAGCTTCTTACCAAATTTGCAGATGAGGTCGTGGTGATGGTCAGTGAGAGTCGAAAGGGTCAGTGTGTTGAGCGCTTCTTGACATGTGGAGTAGGAAGGGGAGGGAATAATCTTGCATGCCCTCTTTTGCACTTTTTCTAGATGTTTACGTTGTGTGGCATTTAGAGAGGAAGACCAGGTAGGGGAGGCATAGGTGAGCTTGGGAAGTATGAAGGTTGAGTAAACACTGAGGAGCTCGGGTGCAGGAACTCCGAGGGACTTGAGTCAGCGGAGGAGGTGGAGATGGAAACTGGAGGATTTGACAACTTCACTGACGTGTGGTTTCCAATTTAGTTTGTTGTCTATGGTGACGCCGAGGAGCTTCGTGGAATCTACAACCTGGAGTGTGTTCGGACCTAGATTAATGGAAGGGGGTGGGACAATGTCGGAGGAGAGGTTGATGTGCATAACCATGGTCTTGGTATGGTTGATGGTGACGTGGTTGTTGGTGGCCCAGTTTTGGAGACTGTTCAATAAATCCTGAAGGGCGGTATAGTTGGGAGCAGAATTGTTGACACTGATCCCAATGGTGGAGTCGTCGACATATTTCCAGCGAGCGGGGGTTTTTCTTAGGGCATCATTGATAAGCATAAGGAAGCATAGTGGTCCCATCTTGGTGCCTTGGGGGACGCCACAGGTGAGTGACTGAAAGGTGGAGACAGCCCCTCGGAAGCGTACAGCTTGGCGTCGGTCACTGAGGAAGTCTGTATGCCATGGAATAAGACTTCTCCGAAGCCCGAGGTCAATAGCTTTGTTGATGATTATATTGTGGTCGACTAGGTCAAATGCTTTAGTGAAATCAATGGAGGCGACAGCTACAGACGTTTTTCGTTTCTCGAGATGGCGGTATATGTAATCGAGAAAGCTGACAAGACAGTGAGTGGCGGAGGAAGTTTTCATATTGCCAAATTGCTGAGGGTCTACGACTCCTGCAATATCAGCAAAAGCCCAGTCAAACACAAAACTTTCACAGATTAGGCTGGGTATTGGGTGATTGCAATAGGTCGTAGCTGATTTAAGGATTGTGGGCTGGTTGACTTGGGCACTGGTGATACATAAGAGGTCTTCCAGTCAGGTGGGCATCTGGCTTGACTGAGAGAAGCATTGATGATGGAGCATAGGGGTTTAGCAAGCTCCGGGGAGAACTCCTTGGAGAGTTTCATTGGTAAGTCAATGGGGGTGGTGGAGCGTTTTAATTTTAGTTTGTCCAGACGTTTGGTTACTTCAAATTCTTCTACTAAGTCGGTGGGAAGGGGGGCTGGTAGGTAAGCAGGGAGAGTGGTTGTGTCAAGCCGGGGGAGCGTCTGGCATATAGTAGCGAAAAGTGTGTGTGTGTGTGTGTGTGTGTAATAATAATAATAATAATAATTAACGGTTTATTGAAAGAGCTTGGCAGCCAGAAGGCTGAAAATATACAGTTACATATTTGGGGAATGGGTTACGAATTACAAATAATATACAAGTGACATAAGTGACACAAATAAGACATATAGTAACTTAGATGGGGATCAGCTCAAAATACAGTTCATTTCAACATAGTGACAGTGTAGGGAGCAGTGTTTACTGGGAGTGAATACACTGATTTATTACATGTTATTGATAATTTTTACAATGGTTGGGACTGGGCTGTTCTTATAGCGATCAGTTCGTGCACGTATGGGCTGGATGCGGTTGTGGTGTCGAACAGCAATTCTCGGACAGGGGATCTCAGGTGGTAGTAGGGGCCGGTGTCGAGGGATGGTGTAGAAGCTTCTTACCAAATTTGCAGATGAGGCCGTGGTGATGGTCAGTGAGAGTCGAAAGGGTCAGTGTGTTGAGCGCTTCTTGATATGTGGAGTAGGAAGGGGAGAGAATAATCTTGCATGCCCTCTTTTGCACTTTTTCTAGGTGTTTACGTTGTGTGGCATTTAGGGAGGAAGACCAGGTGGGGGAGGCATAGGTGAGCTTGGGAAGTATGAATGTTGTGTAAACACTGAGGAGCTCGGGTGCAGGAACTCCGAGGGACTTGAGTCGGCGGAGGAGGTGGAGACGGAAACTGGAGGATTTGACAACTTCACTGACGTGTGGTTTCCAATTTAGTTTGTTGTCTATGGTGACGCCGAGGAGCTTCGTGGAATCTACAACCTGGAGTGTGTTCGGACCTAGGGTAATGGAAGGAGGTGGGACAATGTCGGAGGAGAGGTTGATGTGCATAACCATTGTCTTGGTATGGTTGATGGTGACATGGTTGTTGGTGGCCCAGTTTTGGAGACTGTTCAATAAATCCTGAAGGGCGGTATAGTTGGGAGCGGAATTGTTGACGCTGATCCCAATGGTGGAGTCGTCGACATATTTCCAGCGAGCAGGGGCTTCTCTTAGGGCATCATTGATGAGCATAAGGAAGCAGAGTGGTCCCATCTTGGTGCCTTGGGGGACGCCACAGGTGAGTGACTGAAAGGTGGAGACAGCCCCTCGGAAGCGTACAGCTTGGCGTCGGTCACTGAGGAAGTCTGTAAGCCATGGTATGAGACTTCTCCGAAGCCCGAGGTCAATAGCTTTGTTTATGATTATATTGTGGTCGACTAGGTCGAACGCTTTAGTGAAATCAATGAAGGCGACAGCTACAGACGTTTTTCGTTTCTCGAGATGGCGGTATATGTAATCGAGAAAGCTGACAAGACAGTGAGTGGTGGAGGAAGTTTTCATGTTGCCAAATTGCTGAGGGTCTACGACTCCTGCAATATCAGCATAAGCCCAGTCAAACACAAAACTTTCACAGATTAGGCTGGGTATTGGGGTGATTGCAATAGGTCGTAGCTGATTTAAGGATTGTGGGCTGGTTGACTTGGGCACTGGTGATACATAAGAGGTCTTCCAGTCAGCTGGGCATCTGGCTTGACTGAGAGAAGCATTGATGATGGAGCAGAGGGGTTTAGCAAGCTCCGGGGAGAACTCCTTGAATAGTTTCATTGGTAAGTCAATGGGGGTGGTAGAGCGTTTTAATTTTAGTTTGTCCAGGCGTTTTGCTACGTCAAATTCCTCTACTAAGTCAGTGGGAAGGGGGGCTGGTAGGTAAGCAGGGAGAGTGGTTGTGTCAAGCCGTGGGAGCGTCTGGCATATAGTAGCGAAATGGTTATTTGTTTGCTCAGCTGCGTCAACATTAGTGAGGTGGCTAAGGAAGGGGAGGGGGTGTGTCATATTGTTTAGTCCACAGAGTTCTTTAAGCTTACCATACCATTGACTGATGTTGGTCTGCTTCAGGTGTTGTAATTTGGTTGGGTAGTGGGACTTCTTTGCAGTGCGTATTTCGCGGATGACTCTGTTGCGAAGTGACCTGTAGCGGATGTGGTCATTGAGATGAAATGCTCTGTCTCTCTGTTGCATAAGTCTTTTGATCCGAGGTGTGATCCAGGGCAAGTCAGCTGGGTGAGATCTGACGGACTTCTCGGGGAAGAAGTGGTGGTGAGCTTCGGTGGTGGTGTTGGTATAATTTATCCATTTGGTTTCCACGTCATCCACGCTGAGTACTTCAGTCCAGGGATAGTGAACTATCCACTGTCCAAAGAGGCGTACTGCAGAGTCAGTAATCGGCCTGTAGGTCTTGATGTAGGGTCTCTGTACTTGAGTGGGAGTGGCAGCAGGGGACCAGAGCACTGATAAGTGTGTGCTACACCCGACAGGAGGCAGTGGTTGAGGAGGTTGGTACTGGTCCGCTAAGTCAGTTAAGATAAGGTCAAGGGTGTTTTGACCGTGTGTGGGGAAGGTCACAACTTGTGATAGTGATAGCTGGTCCTGGATATCAGTGGTGTCAATTTCATTTAAATCCCCACATAATACTAACTTGGCACATGGGTACCTAACTCTGAGGTGGTCTGAGGTGGTAATGAGATGATTGATAAGAGTGTCTCTGGTGGGTGATCGAGGCGGATGGTATACCACGCAGATTATAATGGAAGCAGTGTTGCGTGGGTGTGCCCGCAGCACGACACGTACCCATAATGCTTCCACATCTGCTGGGACTTGAACATCCAGGCGTGACGGCCGTAGGTCATCTTGACAGAAGAGGGCAACGCCCCCTCCGCGTCTTTGTGGACGAAGGTGATGAAAGAGTTGATATCCTTCAATGTGACACGTTTCAGGTACAATTTGCCAAGTCTCACATATGGCAACCACGCGCGCGGCGGTTGACCTGACTGTAGTTGCCAGCTCGTCGAACTTGTTAGCTAGGGAAGTGACGTTGGATAGCAGTAGAGACGGGAGATCATACCATATCCGTGGAACTTCAGTGTGGTGGTATGGTCTGTCAGGGGTGGGTTTCTCCGGTTTCCTAGTGGAGGTTACGGTTCTAATGGGCTTATGTGCATGACGGCCTTGTCTACGGCTCCGCGCGTGGAATATTTTCAGTGACTTGAGTAGCGCGATAACACTCCCATCAGGATAACCGTTCCCACGCTTTAGATGATACAGAGTGCGTCGGGAGTAAGTGATTGGTGGCCATCGGTTGAAATCTGTTGAGGGCGGACGGAAGTGTTCGTCACTGGCGGCACTTTGAGGGACACTGACACTGGTAGACATCTGTTAATGTTTGTCAGTTGTAAAGACCGTGGACTTTGTCCTCGGTGCTTGGGGTCGCCGACACAGTTTTCACGATATATGTAAACACCGCGGTGGTCCTTGTCACTGGCACTTTAAAGTTGACCGATAAAGTGCCCACTGTCTGACTTTTCCTTGGGGTGCACTATCGAGCACTGTATGGTAATCACTTATTGCACTGATGGCTAGAATGTTTTGCCGAGAAAGTTCCTTAAGTGCATTATAGGAACACTGCTCCGTAATCATTCGTTCACTAATCACTAGAATGTTTTGCTGAATCGATCCTGGTGTAGTAAGGCTGGTAGGGCGTTGGGGTATAGCAGGGGGAGTGGGCAGGGCCAAACAGATTCGGCCTGGCTGCTAAAACCGAGAGCGCCTTCAGGCACGTCTTATCTCACTGTGTGTGTGTGTGTGTGTGTGTGTGTGTGTGTGTGTGTGTGTGTGTGTGTGTGTGTGTGTGTGTGTGTGTGTGTGTGTGTGTGTGTGTGTGTGTGTGTGTGTGTGTGTGTGTGTGTGTGTGTGTGTGTGTGTGTGTGTGTGTGTGTGTGTGTGTGTGTGTGTGTGTGTGTGTGTGTGTGTGTGTGTGTGTGTGTGTGTGTGTGTGTGTGTGTGTGTGTGTGTGTGTGTGTGTGTGTGTGTGTGTGTGTGTGTGTGTGTGTGTGTGTGTGTGTGTGTGTGTGTGTGTGTGTGTGTGTGTGTGTGTGTGTGTGTGTGTGTGTGTGTGTGTGTGTGTGTGTGTGTGTGTGTGTGTGTGTGTGTGTGTGTGTGTGTGTGTGTGTGTGTGTGTGTGTGTGTGTGTGTGTGTGTGTGTGTGTGTGTGTGTGTGTGTGTGTGTGTGTGTGTGTGTGTGTGTGTGTGTGTGTGTGTGTGTGTGTGTGTGTGTGTGTGTGTGTGTGTGTGTGTGTGTGTGTGTGTGTGTGTGTGTGTGTGCGCAATGACTGCTTACCTTAAGTGTGATATGGATAGAACAATGACTGCTTACCTTAAGTGTGATATGGGATGTGTATTACTCCATGTATTGACCGCAGTGTGTCTTACGAAGCGTGGATATATTTGTACAAAGTGGTGAGTTGTGGTAAGCTGAATCATCTTCTCTACGGTAAGGTGCCACGTCTCTCTCACTCCCACCCCTTTTCTCTACCACCTCCCTGTGTCCTGCTCACACGTTCATATCTGTACACCGCTCCCATATCATCCTCTGTAACCCACTCCCTTGTCCCTCTTTGTAGCCCACTCCCATGTCATCTCTCTGAAACTCTCCCTCTTTATCAAACATGTAAAGCCTCTTCCTCTTCCTCTTATTATTCTCCGTGTTCTTATCGACGGACTTTATGGCTCCGTTTTTCATGTTCACCTGTTCACCATCTACGTCCTGTGTAATTCTCGCTCAATAGTCCTTCCTCATCCTCCATCTCCCCCTTCCCCTCCATTACTTCCGCCGTTCGTGTCATGTCTTTATTCTTGTAGGAAGAATAAAGCTTCATCCAGTTTATTTCTCCATCAGGAATCAATTATTCAGCGTTAATAATGAATTTCCTGGAGCCGGCGGTCCCCGAGGTGGAGGCAGAGGAATATGGTTCTTGTGTTAGGGTGCGAGAGGGGCTCTTATCACCATGCGGGTTTTCCCTCACGTTCCGAGCTTCATATGTGTGTATTTTTGGTCTCTTCGTCCTACTATTCATAGTGTCAGTAACATAAGAAAAAAATGTACGAAGTGATTTATGAAAGGATGAAGAGTTTTTTGTTTTTGTTGAGTTACGAGTTGAATAATTTCACGATGTTAGTGTGAGAGTGACAGGTGTGCCAGGAATTAGAATGTGTGAGATTCAATAGTTTGTTATGGGTGAGTGTTCGAGTGTCAAGGAAGGTGGAGTCCAACCTTAATGACACGCTTCAGTGGCGCTGTTCTCCCCTACCCGCCTCTACCTCGCCCAGCTTGTCACATCACCAGCCCAGATACGGATATTAAGAGACAAAATTGAAAATGAGGTGTAAAACAAACAGGGTGACGGTGATTATCTTGTTGAAGGGTTTTCTTTCATCCTTACTCACTTTTTGCTGAAGAAAATATAACTTCAAATATATTCAGCTTGTGGCTGATAGAAAGTCGCTTAAATTATTTTACATTATGTTGCTTTTTTATGAAGATTAAATAAAAAAGACATGAATATAAGCAGAAAGACAGAGTGGGTAAACGTACTCAGATATGAGGTAGCTAATGGGTGTTTCACGGACGTCGGAATGTTAATAACGTTATTTATTGTACAACACAGGTTATATAAACTCTCTATCAGCAAATGGTGAATGGAGGTTTTTGAAAGACGCATTAAATGACAAGTACATAAATCTCTCACTAGTCGGGGCGTAGCGACGTGTGTGGTGGTAGGTTGACTATGTGTACAGTCAATTATTTCTGTTTTCTGTATACATACTAGCATTAGTATGGGTTTGACATAGTAATTACATGTACATTATTTCATCAGACAACGTCTTCAGCAGTAACTTTGTAACAAGGTAAAACTTAATATTATCAGATGTTGTAATTATGGTTAACTACACTATATGGATCGCTAATACGGTGACACGACTTCGCCCTCCGCCAACATGAGGGTCCAGATGATTGATGGTTGATGTTATAAAAAGGAGGATGGGGGCGGGGGGGATTGGTGAGGTCAAGGTTGAGGTACAATGAAAGACAAAAGTCGTGTCGCGGTTTTCTCCGAAGATTAAATATAACTCGTGAAGCATTATGAGAGCCCCCTACCACAAAGTAGAGCGCACCAAAAGTTTTAGCCCTTCGGCAAATGTTTTCACCAAATTTCACTACACGACTTTTGTCTTTCATTGTACACACTCCAGAAAGTATCTTTGGTCGGTGTGTTATATTGTTTCACACAAAATCGTAAAAGTACTTTCTGGAGCGTGCGTACCCTGTAGTTTGACGGTGTACAGGAAAGGTGTATTTGTCTGTGACCGTTAGTCAGCTTAACCCGTATAAGGACTTTGACACACACACACACACACTAATTATGCCATTATTATTGAAGTCACAGATATACACTACACTCCAATTTCATAAGTGTGGATTAATCTACAACTAATTATTGGTAGATTATTGAGTATAATTATTAGTAGATTATTGAGTTTAATTATTGATAATGTTCATTTTAATTATTGGAAGATTATTGAGTTTAATTATTATTTTTTTTTATTAATATTTATTGGGCACTCCCCTACATCCTTGTGTAGGGTGAAGCGCAGAAGCGTTTACAGTGCCCAGCAGGGAAGCATGCTAAGTTCATGCTTGCCTTTATGTCTCATGAGTTAAGGGAGTAGAAGACTGAAGAGTCAAGGGCATAGAAGCCTGAAGAGTCAATGGTTTATGCCATCAAGTTATTGGAAGCTCCAACAACTTGTCCCTGAATACAAATTCGCAACTTTCGATTTACACCAGGTACCTACTTTACTGCTAGGTGAACAGGGACTAATGGGGGCTAGGAAGAGTGTCCAAACAACTTCCACCGGCCCGGGAATCGAACCCGTGATATCAGTTTAATTATTGGTAGATTATTGAGTTTAATACGGGATTATGCGGTGAGGTCGGACTTGTTTTGTTTTTATGTTCATTGCAATTGTTGTTGTTGTCTACGTAAGCTAAACAAATCGTCGTCACACACCGTATATGTGGATCGCTACCTATAAATTACCCCTGGGGCCGTTGTCGTAAGTGTTAGTCTGTCGCCCACGTCATCCTCCCGTTTATGGAAGACCAACACAAATAGACCACCGGAGTGTTTGTGTGTTTTACAATGGTCGTCGGAGGTGTTGGCCATCAGTCTCTTCCTCCAGACGATCTATTCTAGTTTCTATTGCTGCTGTATCTTATAATTAGAACTTTGGAATGACTTTTGTGTTTCAGTTAATATATTATATATTTTTTTTAATTTTCTCGGAGCCGCTATTAAACGAGTTAGGGTGTATAAAGCTGATAAGAGCGTCCGCGATAACTACGGCTATTTCTATGCAAATCGCTTTCACTTTTCTCTTTGATGGTCGCATTTTGTTTTCAATTGAATCACTACTGCTAAGCGAATTAAGATGGCGGTACCTGCTCGCCTTGTGGAAGTTTAGAGACAATCTGAATGTTTTTTTCTTTGGTCTTTTGGGAAGTTGTTTGCTTTAGTTGTGTGTCCGCGAGGATAAATCTAGTTAGGGAAGACGAAATTTAACCCTAGAACAGACCTGACATCTTCACTAGATTAGAGTTCCCCTAAATGTCCTCCTTGTAGAGGCGGACTGTGTACAGTTATAATCATTCACCTTTTGATTCTTACATCATTGTCATTTAACGGGTGAGTAATGTATCCTGAACAATAGTTGTTAGTAAACCAGAGGAAGATAATGTACTACTGGAAAAGATTAATCCTTCACTCTTACTTGTGTGTTCATGAGTGTGTATGGAACCTGGATTATACCTACAGTCATATTAGGTTTTTTTTTTTCAACATGAAACGATAAGACTACTGAGTGAGTTCTTTCATTATCGTGTGAATGTGTTTGCTTGGGTCTCTTGACCACGTCATGTAAGCATGTTGTCTTTTCATTAGATTCACTTTGAATTATACTTTTGTAAGAAAGATCTTGGATGTGGATTGTATTGTAGCGGACAGACACCGTATATGACCCTTTTGGAGTTAGCACAATATTATGTTGCCTTATTTACAATTATAGATTAATGATCACACACATAAAAAAATGATGTGAACCATTATCACGGTCGCTCGTCCGTCATTCCAAACTTATCACATTTTCGACTTCTTACGCAGTTTTGGTTCGATTTAGGTGAAACTTTCTCCTGTAAATTTCTTTAATGACTTCCTTTCAGAATTTTTGTGATGTTAGTGTTTGTCATGTTGGAGGGGCGTGAAGGCGTCTTAACGATACTCGTTTTATTGTTCCTGTAAATATTTTTGAAAAGCCAAGACTTGGGTATGTGAAGGGTCACGTTTAGTGTTTGAAGGATAAAGTGATGTACAGCCATGTGTTCTTCCGAGCCTGATGGAAAGTGTCTTGTTCACGAGTATTTTCGATCATTTTGATCAGTTTTTCTCCTGTCATTGAACAACTAGCAAGATCTCTCGGGCAATATTTTCCCGTCCACGGATTTTGGCGTTGGACATTCTTTGTTTTGTGGATGAGAAAGAGAAATGTGATTATTTATTTTTTATGTGATTGTAAGTTTGGTAAGATTAGTGGCCGGGGGATTGCTCCTCCACCTGTAGGAGAGACCTGAACGTTCAGGTGTTTTACTGAGCGTTCAGTAAGGTTTACGTGTGTGTGTGTGTGTGTGTGTGTGTGTGTGTGATCTTACTGGCTACTATAAAATGTTAGGGTAATTACATTTCCAGTCGCGGCGGCCACTAATGCGCTTGTTGTTTATCAGGGTCACACGCTAACCTAATAAACGTTACCCGCGAGGCTGAGTGTTGCGGTGTTCACCTTGGCAGTGTTGTGTGATGGTTTAACCTAAATGACTAATAAAATCTAGTGGTGGCAGTTGTAATGGACAGTAAAACTTGTGTATGTCAGGTGAGGATGTTATGTACTGTGTTTAATTTACAGTTCGGCCTCGAGGTCGTGTACCTCCTTGGAGTGAAGTTGTTTATTGAGCAACTGCTTGGGGGTACTGAAGGGCTGGCGGGTCCTTCTCGTACTGTTGGGGGGGTACTGAAGGGCTGGCGGTCCTTCTCGTACTGTTGGGGGTGACAGATGCTCCAATTCCGGTGCTGGAAATTAAACTTTGATAAACTTTGCCATTAATTAAAAGTTAGCGTCTAAAATATTCTCAAACGTAAACTTGTTTCAGTGAGATTTTCTTCAGTAAATATATATTATTATCTCGTTGTCTTTTTATGGGTGTATTATTTTGTTAGATAACTGGTGATGAATTGGTGGCGAAGGAATTGTTTATGTTAATCTGTATTTAAAACTATTATATCAGTCACATATCCAGGAAAATCGTCAAACCAATCACTCGTATCCAGAAAAATCGCTAAGCCAATCACAGGTATCCAATCGTTAAACCAGTCACAGGTATTCAGGAATATCGTTAAACCAGTCACAGATATCCAGGAAAATCGTTAAACCAGTCACAGGTATGAGGGTGGACTAATGAATTGTTAATAATGTTGTTGTGAGACACTTGTACCTTCACTCAAAAATTGTCTATCCTAAATTAGGTTGTGAAAATTTGACACACCGGACGGAGAATATTGACAACCCTAACAAGACAACAAGAGTCACGGTGATCATTCTGGATTTCATCGTCGACCGCCCCAAGTAGAGTTTTTTGAGGGACTATACATCCCAAGATCCTCAACTCGTCTATTGAACTCTTCCACTTGTCCTTCTCATCTTCTCTTACAGTTGTCCTTCTCATCTTCTCTTACAGTTGCCTCTTTCATTTTCTCTTCCTTCATCGTTATTATGAGTATAGCGTCATGTGTCTCTTCATTTTCCTCCTCTCTAGTCTTCCCCCTTCTTATCTCCAACCCCATTCTCCTCCACATACTCTCTCTCTCTCTCTCTCTCTCTCTCTCTCTTTCGCACGACATTCCCCTCCGACTCCTCTTCTCCTCCTCCACTTCATTCTCTCCTCTATATTCTCCTCTTCGTCCTCTTCTCTGCGTGCACTTCAGTATCCTAGGAACAGTGGCGGGTTTGGTGATAGCATGAGGGGGGGGGGCATATACGTAGTTGGTACCGGTATAAATGGAGGATGAGGGAGGTAGCTAATATGGAGGATGAGCTGTGTTGTGTTGAGGAAATAGGCGGGGTGCCCCTCCCTTTGTTGGCGGAGAACTTCGGGTGTGTGTGTGTGAGGGGGGGTGATGGTGGAGAGGTGTGTAGGCCTATGGGATGGCGGAGAGAGTGTGTGTTTTGGGTGGTGGTGGGTGTGTTTGGGATGGTGGTGGAAGGAGTTCTGCAGTAGTAGGCAGCCACCAAACAGGGAGGTACTACCGCCTGGGAAGATATTGGAAGCATAATGTGTTGTCTAATGGCAGACCCTGCTGCCATATGGCATCACGAAAATTGTGACCAAGTACGAGGTTGCTGATCTGACTTTCTGCCTCATTTACACACATTTGCAGGGTCTCAATTGTTTCTCTTACTTTAACAACACAACATACATATATTGTTTTTCACTTTTGATCTTTTTTTTATTTCTTTGTGGTTGTTATATTATTATTATTATTATTATTATTATTATTATTATTATTATTTGTGATTGGGTCAGTGGGGCTATATTGCGGATTATATATATATATATATATATATATATGTATATATATATATATATGATAAGTGTTGGGAATGGTAGGTGTGTTGAGGGATGATGGAAATGTTGAGGGATGATGGGCGTGTTAGGGATGGTGGGTGTGTTGAGGGATGATGGGCGTGTTGGGGGATGGTGGGTGTGTTGAGGATGATGGGCGTGTTGGGGGATGGTGGGTGTGTTGAGGGATGGGATGAGGGGGTTAGATGGTGGGTGTGTTGGGATGATATGGGGGATGTTGGGTGTGTTGAGGGATGATGGGGTTAGGGATGGTGGGTGTGTTGAGGGATGATGGGCGTGTTGGGGGGATGGTGGTTGTGTGTTGAGGATGATGGGCGTGTTGGGGGATGGGGTGTTGAGGGATGATGGGCGTGTTAGGGGATGGGTGTGTTGAGGGATGATGGGCGTGTTAGGGGATGGTGGGTGTGTTGAGGGATGATGGGCGTGTTGGGGGATGGTGGGTGTGTTGATGGGGATGATGAGGGAGGCGTGTTGGGGGATGGTGGTGTGTTGGGATGATGGGCGTGTTGGGATGGTGGGTGTGTTGAGGGATGATGGGCGTGGGGGATGGTGTGTTGAGGATGATGGGGTTGGACAGGGTGTTGAGGGATGATGGGCGTGTTGGGGGATGGTGAGGGATGATGAGGGATGGTGGGGTGTTGGGATGATGGGCAGGGATGATGGGGGAGGTGTGTTGAGGATGATGGGCGTGTTGGGTGTGTTGGGGATGGTGGGTGTGTTGAGGGATGATGGGCGTTGGGGGATGGGTGTGTTGAGGATGATGGGCGTGTTAGGGGATGGTGGGTGTGTTGAGGGATGATGGGCGTGTTGGGGGATGGTGGGTGTGTTGAGGGATGATGGGCGTGTTGGGGATGGTGGGTGTGTTGAGGGATGTGATGGGCGTGTTGGGGGATGGATGAGGGGTGTGTTGAGGGATGATGGGCGTGTTGGGGGATGGTGTGTTGAGGGATGATGGGCGTGTTGGGGGATGGTGGGTGTGTTGAGGGATGATGGGCGTGTTGGGGGATGGTGGGTGTGTTGAGGGATGATGGGCGTGTTGGGGGATGGTGGGTGTGTTGAGGGATGATGGGCGTGTTGGGGGATGGTGGGTGTGTTGAGGGATGATGGGCGTGTTGGGGGATGGTGGATGAATCATACATACGCATTAATATGTCGAGGGATATCACCAAGTAGGGAAGGCCGGCTACTGTAGGTTGTCTACACTAATGCCAAGACTGATCATCGGGTGGCCGCTCTGTTAACGATGTCTTTGTCTCCCGTGTTTACGCCCGCTGAGTGGATTGAATAGCGTCATCACTTACGGACTCAGTGTGATGTGCGACCTTTGCTGGGTGGCTAGTTGTGTATACCTACGCCTAAGACCTACACTCATCTGTATACTGTAAAGTTTTCAGTCTCTTTACCTATAAATTCTTCAGCCAAATCGTGTCATCAATCTTAAAATACATTTCGAAAATATTAATATTGTTATATTTCTCAAGTTTTTGTGCTTCATTAAGTTTTATATTTTATTTATTTTTTTTAATTTTTAGTTCGTGGCTCCATTTACTCTCGCTGACTGCATTAATATTTATTTATTCGTGTATCTTTGTGGTAGTTACATAAGCGTATAGAAATCATCTCTGGTTACTTGTGAGCTCTGGTCCTGTGATCAATAGCCTGCTTCTAGGTAAACACATCCACATGATTGTAAGTTGTCCCTATAAGATCGTCGTCAGCCACATCTGTCATGTATATATATATATATATATTTTTTTTATCAGAAGATGTAATGAACTACAGCAGAACTTTGTAGTGTATAGAATCTCCATAACTGTGTTGGTGGTTACATCGGTTACCATAAATAATATCAACTAGATTGATAAGAATTGTGTAGAATATTATTCACCAGATCAACTTGATAATATATAGCTCGTTTCCTTTGGTAAAACGGGGTAGAAGATAATAGTCTTATCTCTCTGTGTCCCCTCTGAGGTATATAGACAGTCCTCTTAGTCGATTTGCAAATGTATTTTTTCACTTAAGTTATCAGCAACTTTACGCTCTGTGTTGAGGTAGCGACCATATAAACCAGTGAAGTTACCATTGTCGACATCACTTGCCCTTCTTTGTTGCTAATGAGACGTTCATAAGCTGTTGTTTGTAGTAGAGGTATAGGAGGTTGTGGATGCCGTATTAGGTAAGTGATGAAGTAGGTTGTGATCAGTGTGTGTTGGGAACCCTTCGTTTAGTTCAGATCTTTCATCCTGGGTGGTAGTCATCATGGCCAGGTCTCGGATGTTCAGCGTGGCTCACCTTATTTGCCACTGATACAGGAACTGGAAGAATCTCACCCTCTTGCGCTATATTTCAGCTGTACAATCCATTCATCGACATAAGTGAATCAGTTTGCCCTCGATTGGTAATGATGTACAGGTGGGGTCAAAAGTTTGCTTCCTCCCAGAATGAAGCAGCATCGACCCCAAATGAGATAAAACAGCTCACCCGCACCAGATGACAGTCAGAGTAAGAAAGTTCGAAGACTAATTCCCGTGACTCAGTTTCACCACGTAGAGAACTTTTATCCGCGACTGTACTGTAGATGATCAAGGCGGTGAAGACACTGCTACGGCCCGGGGTGGGTTCGGTACTGGCCAGGCCGCCACTGTGGCTATTACCACAACTACATAGAAGTTGTTGGTCTTTGTAGCGTTTCTGTCAGTGCCATTCCACCTGTCATTAATTTAAACGTTCAATATTAATAATTTGCTACCCAGTCAATTAATAATATACACTTTCCACCGTACCCTGCATCTGACATTTGGACCCCCCCCCCTCACTTTTTTTGTGTGCGTATTTATTTTTAGATGAACATGTTGAATTTCGAACGTCATACTGTTGGCCTGGAATCAAAGTACTTACTCACCTGTCACAACCGTCGAGTTTGTTATTGTTGTGAAGACTAACCAGATGAAGCGGACGTGACTATACGCTTATTAATTATTGGTCATCGTCGTTACATTTTGAGAATCGTTGTGCTGTAGATAGTCATTCGGGGTGTTGAGGAGACCTAACTCAACTATTGGGAGAGAACAAGAACTGGATATACTTGTTAAAATGCAGAATTATTAGCTGGATATTTGTTAGTTTATTATAACACTTAATGCAGTTATCAGTGTTTCCGTTCTGTGGAGTTAGAAACTGATGAGAAAGGCGCAAGTGAAGTGACCCTTTACTTATCCCCTTCAGCGCTGGACGAGGGAGGAGCAGGGAGCTGTGGCACCTCATTCATCTAATTTAAATCCTAAGTAAACAAAACATTACTCCTCGTAAAGAGACCATGTAAACACTATTAATAGCTGGCAGGTGTTTTCTCTAAATATCCGAGTGGTCCAGAAGACCTACACATCGATAACAAGATAGAGAAAAAAGTACACAGCACGAAATAAACTTAATAAACAAGAGAAAACCTGAAAAAGAAGAGCAGTCATAACAAGGTTGACCGAGTTTGGTTGGTGGTGATGATGGTGGTGATTGTGTTTGTGGTGGTGGTGGTGTTTGTGGTGATTGTATTCGTGGCGATGATGGTGGTGGTGGAGATTGTGCGTGTGGTGATTGTGTTGGTGGTGATGATGATGATGATGATAATGGTGGAGGTGATGATGATGGTAGCGATGATGATGGTGGTGACGGTGGTGGTGGTGAGGATGGTTGTGTGGACCCCAGCAGCGTGAAGACGCACAACGGGAGGGGCAGATGGGTAAGTGATGAAGATGTCAGTGAATAGAAATAAGGAAAGATATAGGAGTTTGAATGAAGAAGACGAAACACAATGAAGGAACACGACTCCGATAAGAAAGAAGTTGTGGGAAGAAGACAGGGAGGGAAAGCGGTGTGTGTGTTTGTGTGTGGACCGCTGTGAATAAGGTATAACGAGCTGCGGCCTCCACGTGACCTAGGGGACCCACCTCCACCGTGTTATTAAATTACTGACCCATGGCTCCTCTACGGTGACCGAGGAGTTGTGATGACCACGACTGAAGAATTTTTTCTCTTCTCTTCTTCTTAGATTCCTAGAAGAAACGTTAATTTTCATTATGTCCTTAAAAGAATGTTTAGATAAATACTAATTATATTTTCTTTGATCATTTTACGTGACGTCATCCAAGATTTGGTGACAAAAATTCACCTTCTTCCTTCTCTCTTCCTTCCTTTTCTTTTTCTTCTTCTTTAGTCAAACAGATGAAGTCGATCTTACAGTTAACTCATAATCAGTGGTTTTTCTTGAAATAGTTCAGGATTGTTCCCAAGTCAACAGATATCCGAACCCACCCGGGGTATTAATATACTAGATTTAATTCTGTTAAACAAAGAAAAGCCCATTGGTAATATCGATGTAGGGAACGAACTAGCTAACAGCGATCACAAAGAAGTGAGATTTAAAGTAGAACTTAATGTCAGTCACAAGGAGAATTCCATCAAGTTCCAGATTTCAGAAGGTCAAATTCTGAGAAGTTGAAAAGGCACATGAGAGAAGGGGTATTATGTTTCGGGGTGAATTACATGACCTTAAGGGAGGTGGTAAATAACGCGACCTCACACAATATACCCACAGAGGGTGACCTCATTTTATCTGGTAACCTGATAATGATAACCTCACAAAATATGACTTATGAGGGTGACCTGACCACGAGATATGAGGCTGACGAATTCCATGACAATTTAACTAATGAGTTACTTAATGCACAAAGCCAGGATATACCATACCGAAAACTCAGATATTTTTTTTTCCTAAATAATTATATAAAGGATATTATTGGACAAAGGAAGGCTATAGGTAGGAGTTTAACTCTAAGATTATTTTAATTTCAAGCATTGGCCAGTATGTTAGGACCGAAACAAGAAAAACAAAGAGGGATCTAACATACTATAGCACTAGGCGTGTGTCTGTTTGTGTGTGCCTGTACTGGGCAGTCGAAACGGCACAATCGCTTTTCATCGAAACTATCAGGTGCTTATTTCCATGAGGATCCTTTGTTTAGGCTTACGCCTGGTCTATAATCAGTAATAGCATGTCTACAGGAGTATTAGTGAAAGTTTATTTGATATAATTCCACAAGCATTCCATTGATTTTGGACTATCCACGGCTGGGGGATCACTACCACAGTTCTACATTCTATGGTTTAATAATATAGAACTGTACTTCACATAATACGCACAAACGGGGCGAAATGCAGGTGTAGATACACGCAGGTAAACATAGGAACCAATATGCTTATCGATAATGTTTAACAAACACAATTACTGAATCTAACCAAGGATTCTATGCTGCAGGAGGTTGGCTCACTCAGTGTCGCCAGCGGCTGCTAAATTTAAAGCACTTTAAGCCTCTTGCGCCTTACATGACATCAGATTATTCAATAAAAATAGTTTATATATAGTCAGTAATTTATTGACAACCAACTTTAGATATCTAGGAATAATGTCTCAAAATGGATCGATCACTGACCCCTGGCCTGAGCCGCGAAAGAATAATTTCATTTCTTCCTTTTTTTTTTTATAGATTTGTGCGATGATCGATCACTGACCCCGGCCTAAGTCGTGAAAGAATAGTTTCGCTTTTATTTTAGATCGTGTGATGGATCGATCGACCACTGACCCCCGGCCTAAGTCGTGAAAGAATAGTTTCGCTTTTTATTTTAGATCGTGCGATGGATCGATCGACCACTGACCCCGGCCTAAGTCGAAAGAATAGTTTCGCTTTTTTAGATCGTGCGATGGATCGATCGAAAGAATAGTTTCGCTTTTTTTAGATCGTGCGATGGATCGATCGATCACTGACCCCGGCCTAAGTCGAAAGAATAGTTTCGCTTTTATTTTAGATCGTGCGATGGATCGATCGACCACTGACCCCGGCCTAAGTCGAAAGAATAGTTTCGCTTTTTTAGATCGTGTGCGATGGATCGATCGACCACTGACCCCGGCCTAAGTCGGAAAGAATAGTTTGCTTTTTTTAGATCGCGATGGATCGATCGACCACGACCCCGGCCTAAGCCGTTCGCTTTTTTTTAGATCGTGGGGATGGATCGATCGATCACTGACCCCGGCCTAAGCCGTGAAAAGTTCGCTTTTTTTTAGATCGTGGGGATGGATCGATCGATCACTGACCGGCCTGAGCCTCGAAAGAATAGTTTCGCAGATAGATTGACCCCGGCCTAAGCCGTGAAAGAAAAGTTTCGCTTTTTTTTAGATCGTGGGGATGGATCGATCGATCACTGACCCCGGCCTGAGCCTCGAAAGAATAGTTTCGCTTTTTAGATCGCGATGGATCGATCGACCACTGACCCCGGCCTAAGCGGTGAAAGAAAATTTCGCTTTTTTTAGATCGTGGGGATGGATCGATCGATCACTGACCCCGCCTGAGCCGTGAAAGAAAATTTCGCTTTTATTTTAGATCGTGTGCGATGGATCGATCGACCACTGACCCCGGCCTAAGTCGTGAAAGAATAGTTTCGCTTTTTTTAGATCGTGTGCGATGGATCGATCGACCACTGACCCCCGGCCTAAGCGGTGAAAGAAAAATTTCGCTTTTTTTTAGATCGTGGGGATGGATCGATCGACCACTGACCCCGGCCTGAGCCGTGAAAGAAAATTTTCGCTTTTTTTTTTAGATCGTGTGCGATGGATCGATCGACCACTGACCCCCAGCCTGAGCCGCAAAAGAATAGTTTCGTTTTTCTTTTCTTTTTTTGTTCGTGGGGGATCGACCGATCGATCACTCACCCCTGGCCTGAGCCGCGAAAGAATAGTTATCGACCACTGACCCCCGGCCTGAGCCGCGTAAGAATAGTTTCGTTTTTTTTTGTTTTTGTTTTTTTTTTAGATCGTGGGGGATGGATCGATCGATCACTGACCCCCGGCGCCTAAGCCGTGGCAGTAAAGTTTATTACTACACAAATCTTGCTTAGGACCTTGGTCAATGAGTCACAATTCAGACACTTCGTCTGGTTTGAACTCATAATTTGAAAAATACTGAAGTTGGAATTTTGTATAGTGTAGTGAGTGGCTGATAGTCAGGATAATAATGAAGATGGTTGTTAGGGTGATAGTGAAGAATTGTTAGTGTGACAGTGACGATAAATGGAGATGTTAGGATGAATAGTGAGGGTGATAGGGAAAATGGTTCTTAGGCTGATAGTGAAGATTTGTTAGGGTGATAGTGAGGGCTGTGAAGATGTTAGGCCGATAGCGAAGATTTGTTATGGTGATAGTGACGCTGTTAGGATGAATAGTGAGGATAATAGTGAAGATGTTAGGATGAATAGTACAGGTGAGAGTGAATATTGTTATTAGGTTGATAATAAAGATGTCTATTAAGATGATAGTGAAGATATGTGTTAGGATGATAGTGAAGATTTGTTCGGATGATAGTGAAGATGTGCTAGAATGATAGTGAGGGTGATAGTGAAGATATGTCTGAGGGTGATAGTATCGATGTGTAGTGAGGGTGAAAGTGAAGACGTTTATTAGGATGATAGTGAAGATGTGTGTTAGGATGATGGTGAAGATGTATGTTAGGATTATAGTGAGGATGTGTATTAGGATAGTGAAGATGTGTTAGGATGATAGTGAAGATGTGTGTTAGAATGATATTGACGGTGATAGTGATGATGTGTCTTAGGATGATAGTGATGTAATAAGCAGGACCACCCACACAGGCCGGCGCCCATACACACAGGCAGACACCCATACACTGTTTATGGCACTTGTCAGACCGGATGGACACTATTAGTTACAGCCTCAAAGAATAACATCTAATATACTATAGGACTAGGCGTGTGTCTGTTTGTGTGTGTGTGTCTGTTCTGGGCAGCCGAAACGGCACAATCGTTTTTCATCAAACTTGGTGGAAAAATCGCAAAAAAATCGTAGAGTGGAACAAACCTGGTTCCATGTCGATGGTTTCTTTAGGAAGGCATTAGTTAACAATTTTATTTACGATGGAAATCGATGCAAGTCTACGGACTTGGCGCACCCTAATTAACCATGCAAGTCTACGGACTTGGCACACCATCATTCGCTGTACGCTGTCAAGAGTGCTCAAACTCTCACAAGGGCACGAACGTGCCCGCGATCACCTGTAATAAACTATAGGTAGCAAGGGAGATGAAGTCAAATGCCAATGGAATCTTCCAACTGTGTTATCGCCACGCACAAATTGTGTGCGCCGGCCACATGTAAGTGAAGAAACTGTTTACAACTCAGAATAGCTTATTAAGCGAGATGGAGCTGGTAGCAGCTGTGTGACTGCCTGAGGGACAGTCTAACACCTTCCACCTTCTACTGTAGAGGCAACATCTTGGTTCTCGCCCACAACAGTTCCTGCAGGACATTATATCTGTTCTCGTTGGTCTAACCCTAGACCCCAAAACGTGAGTGTGGTTGTGAACTGTTTAATCCTCTGAGAACTCTAAATAACTTTAATAAGTGTAATTATGTACTGTATATTGATCGTATTATTCAAACTGTGTCCTGATGTACCAGCAGTTGTTATATGTGAATTGTATTCAACAGGTTTTGACCGAATTATACTCATCGCTTCAACGACAAGGGTCTTATTGTCCTGCACAAATCAAAATCGCTCCTATGAGCGATTACAAACTGTATCAAACTAAAACCCGAGACAAGATTGAACCAATACAGACAGATACCGCCGAACTAACTGATAACAGCGGAGAAATGAGCAATAATCTGAATAGATATTTTTCATCAGTTTACACAACCGAAAATTTAAACCTGATACCCGAGGCACCAACTATATACAGAGATAGTGAAGAAAATAGATTAAGCGAGATAATAGTAACTGGTAAAGGTGTTAGCAAACAAATAGATAAATGGATAAGTCGCCAGGTCTCGACGATATATTTGCCAGAGTATGAAAGGAATGTAAGGAAGAACATAGTTATGCCCTCAGTAAACTTGTTTAATACATTAACAACCGATGTACTACCAGAATCTCTAAGGATAATGAATGTGATTACTGATTTTCAAGAAAGGAGACAGATCACTATCCTCTACCTACCTTCCAATCACTTTAACATCAATTATTGTAGGCAAATTACTGGAAGCAATAATTTAAAACTCAATTCGAAATCATCTTGAGAAACACAAATTGATCAATGATTCCCAGCAAGTCTTCACAAGTGGGCGCTCATGTCTGATAAATCCATTATCATTCTTTTCAACTGTTTTCGAATCAGTTGATGACAGACACGACTAAGATTTGGTTTACCTCGACTTTAGGAAAGCCTTCGAAAGAGTCCCCCATGAAAGACGAATACGTAAAGTGGAGGCACGTGGAATTGTAGATTTTCTAAACTGGATTAGGGCAGGAAACAGAGAGTCAGTATTAATAGCACCAAATCCTATTGGAGTAACTTCACTAGTGGAGTACCCTAAGGCTCAGTACTTGGACCATTATTATTTATCATATACATAAACGGCATACGAGTATATATAGGCATGGACAATAACATAAGTAAATTTGCTGACGACACTAACATAGGGCGGGTAATTAAATCTGACGAAGATTCCGCAAAACTACAGGAAGATCTGAACATATTTTTCGCTTGGTCTGAAAAATGGCAGATGAAATTTAATATGGACACTTGTAAAGTACTTAGCCTAGAAGATGTAAACAGAGAAACCAGATACCAGATGAACAACATTGATATACAGAAATACGAATGTGAGAAGATTTAGTGGTAATGAAAAGTAGGAATCTTAAACCAAGACAACAATACGTATTTGCTCGAAACAAGGTTAACAAAGTACTTGGATTCAGACAAAGGAGTGTTAGTTACAGGACTAGCGAGGTTATCCTAAAACTATATATTGCGCTTGTGAGGCCGCATTTGGACTATGGAATTCAGTTTTGGTCACCGTACTCCAGAATGTATATCAAATCCCTAGAAAGCATTCAGAGGAGGATGGCAAGACTAATCCCAGGCACTCCCTCGAGAGATGTAGAGTGAGGAGCGATACGATCGAGGTGTATAAATGGGTCAGGGTTAAACAAAGGTGATATAACAAAGTATTTAAACTATTAAATCAGTCGCAAGATAGGTAAACACTGGTTTGGAAATGGAGTAGTGGATGAGTGGAACAAGTTAGCAAACATATCATTAAACTCGAACACGCTGGATAGGTTCAAATATAAGTTGGACGGGTATATGAGCGATCGGGCTTGGGTGTAAACGGGACTGCCCATTATGGGCCAATAAGCCCTCTGCAGTTTCTTCCTTTCTTATGTCCTCATAATAAATAAATATAATTACTAACTTTTAAGAATATAAGTTCAGTAAACAAAAAAGCATCGAGTCGTAAGAGAACCAGGAAGTAAAAGTAAATAACTAATACAAGAATGTGATAAGTAAAAGAGCATCGAGTCACAAGAGAATCGGTGAACTAAAAGCACATACCTGTATACTAGCTCTCGAGAAGATAATCATTAAACAAAAGAGCATCGAGTAAAAAAGAAGAATCAGGGAAGTAAAAGAAAATACTAAACCGACAATTATATGCATAAACTAAAGCGCATCGGGTCACAAAAGAATCAGGGAAGAGAAGTGTGGCCATTAAAACGCTTGGTATTTTTTATAAGGAAAACTGAGAAACTGAGGCCAGACAGAACAGACAGACTTTAAAGCTTTAACAATGAGCTGGAAAAGTGTGTAACCGTGTATAGAGTTGTTGAGGCAGCGGGAACATTCTACACTAGAATAATTAATACCCCCCCCCCCTCTAATCTATTATCACTCAATGGTCTTTTTGCCTTCCCTCTTTTATAAAAAAATAAAATAAATACATGTAAAACCAGCCAAACTCCTAACACCAGCAACTAGCTGAAGCGTGACCTCGACAGCAACCAACTGGAGTGTGACCTCGACAACAACCAACTGGAGTGTGACCTCGGCAACAACCAACTGGAGTGTGACCTCGGCAACAACCAACTGGAGTGTGACCTCGACAACAACCAACTGGAGTGTGACCTCGGCAACAACCAACTGGAGTGTGACCTCGGCAACAACCAACTGGAGTGTGACGTCGACAACAACCAACTGGAGTGTGACCTCGGCAACAACCAACTGGAGTGTGACCTCGGCAACAACCAACTGGAGTGTGACCTCGGCAACAACCAACTGGAGTGTGACGTCGACAACAACCAACTGGAGTGTGACCTCGACAACAATCAACTGGAGTGTGACGTCGACAACAACCAACTGGAGTGTGACCTCGACAACGATCAACTGGAGTGTGAGTGTGGCCTCGGCAGCAACCACCTGGAGTGTTTTGCTTCAGTATACGCGACATGCAACGACAGGAGACATGAATCACAATCATCTATTGTACTGAGTTGGAAGGTAATATTACATAAAGGAGATATTTACCACCCTGTGAGACGGGAGAGGATCCATAAGTAATTTTATTAAAGTATTGAAGAGACTTTAACTTGGGTTATATCTGGAGAAAATAAAATATAAAAAAAATACGGGAATTACACACAAGTGGTCTTACCTGGGGCAAAATATCTGCAACAAAAATAAGGACATAGTGACATTGTTTAGAAATAAGGAAGACGGAGTGTAGAGATGTTTAACTGATGTTATTTGGGTATGAAAAAGGTTTTTTGACAGAGAAGCTGATTATAGTTGTAGTAGTTATATAGAGACAACAGGTATAATATTTTAGAATTTATTTACTTTTATATAGTCAATTTTCTCGGCGGTCCTCAATGACGGCTGAAGGTGTCGGGGCAATGGGGCGTTCCACCACCATATCCCAGTCCAGCCTTCTGGGCGGTCCTCAGCTTCCCAGGGGCGGGGTAGTTTGAGGTGTTCGGGCATGGGCAGTTCCACAGCCCAGTCCAGCCTTCTGGGCGGTGCTCGAGCTGCTGCTCAATAGGTGGGCGAGGCACTTCAACAGGCTGGCGGAGTTGTGGGGTACCTGGGGTACCGGAACAGGTTTGCGGGTTTTCCTTGGGGCCACCTCTTTAGGCCACCCGTTCTCCTGAGGTACTTGGGCGGTGTTTACGACCTTTACTATAAGAATACAGCAATCACACCAACTTCACTATATTTTATAGGTCAAATATTCAAGTTGGTGACCTACTTGTTGTAGACTGTTGGTCATGCGTGTTACGAGTATCATTGCTATGACTTATTCGGAAAAACTCGACATTTTGTGCTTCGCCGGCTCCAGCTTCTTATGGCTGGAGTTGGTTGAGGCTGAACAAAACCGCTGTCGTTTTAACTACCTTACACCATAGCCGTTTTCTTTAACACTACTTAAGAAAATACACATCCATTATTGAACTCGTTACAATACAACATTTACATTATCCATACATGATTTCTGTAACGCTCTTGAAAGACTTTGTTTTGGTTGTCATCACAGGTGTGGACATAGGCGGGTTAATGGACCAATAGGGGTGAAGCAGCCTTACTACCTGTTTGTATTTCGCTAATTAGGTCTCAGGTATTTCCTTTTACGCCCTACTTTTTATGTTTCATATTTTCTCCTTGTCTTTCATCTCGTTTTTCCTTCTTTTTTTTCTTCTTAACTTGCCTGGGGTTTACTTTGTGTTTTTGAGAGGGCAGTGTTGTGGGCGGGCTGAGGCTTGGTGGGGATTCATTAGGATGAGAATAATAAAAGGTAGATTGTGGCGTGAAAGTGAATATGGTATGAGTTTAGTGTGTGTGTGTGTGTGTGTGTGTGTGTGTGTTTAAAACCCAGATATCTCCTGTAATATTGAAATAGTTAATGTTACAGGCAGCAGGAATCCCATGTCGACGAAAATTCACACTCCAGCTGGTTGTTGCCGAGGTCACACTCCAGCTGGTTGCTAGAGGCCCTCGGAGTCTCTTGTTTACTGATGTAGTGTGCAATCCAGTTTGCTTATAAGTTATTAACGCTGCTCTACTGTTTGTGTGATGCTTAGTGTCAGGTCGTAGTCTGTAGTAGTTAGTTACTGGAGCTTTGTGTCACGGAATGTACAGTCTCGTTCAAGATTCTTCGAACACTGCTGGAGACAGCTGGGAACTCAAGGCCGTTTGTTTACTATAGTACGTTGTATAATATAGTACGAAACAACAAAGCTCAACCATTAATTAAGCAACGGGGAACTAAGTAACCAATCACCGATCACTTTTACATTTATTCACACTTTTTACTACGTACTATAGCAAACAAACTGCCTTGAGTTGCCAGCTGTCTCCAGTAGTGTTCGAAGAATCTTGAACGATTCTGCCGGCTAGATAAGACTGATCTTCACTCAAACTTGTAGATTGTATTTTCTGTAGGATTACTGTAGTCTGGCAAAGTCCTTAGATTAACAGTAAGTTTCTGTTAAGCCTTTAAAAGTTCGTAACTGCGGAGAAAACTTAACATGTAATTTATTGTAGAACTAAAAATATTTGGGATACCAAGATACAGAAACTTCTTAATTAGCTAAAGATAATATTTCCTTGGACGTGTGTTGTGTGTTTCTGTTTGGTCAGTAATTTGTGCAGCAACTCCAGAATGAGACCGAGTTATTAAGAATTGCACCATATATAATTTTGCTATTATTTTATCTTTTGTTGTAAATAATACATATACTCTTACTTTGTTGTGTTTAAATGAGTAGTTTATCTTTAAACTAAATGTATTTCGTTAATAGGAAGTAAAAAGCGTTCAGAATATAAACGTGAATCTCCTGAAGATACGGGTGTTAGGACTTGGGTGGAGGTGGTCGTCGTAGGTGGGCTGGTCGCTCTACAAGTTGAGAGTCATTAGCCTGGCAGCAGAGAAGTAAGGGGATGTCCTTGGCGTAATGGAGGTCCCGGGCCAGGTGTCCCAACCCATTAGTTCCGAGCCAGATAGTCGTTCACCCCCTCCCGTCTCCCACCGCCGTCATCTGCCCGTGCTACACCCATTTCTCTCTACCTTTTACCAGTATAATTTATTATAGCCGTAGGGGGTGGTGGCCTAGACGGGCCTTCCGTCTGACGTATGAAGGTGTTTAATTAATGTTGCGATAATGATGATTGATGTTATCATAGAGGACGTTATTAATATTACCAACAGTAACGTTATTATTATTATTATTATTATTATTATTATTATTATTATTATTATTATTATTAGTTGTACCCGCTGTTGTATATGCCGAATATTTGCTCCTAAAATTAGGTTGATCCTCCTGCTGAGGCGGAACTAAATTGCCTGATTTATATGCAGCGTAAAGAGTGAAATATTCTCTTGCTCTTGTTCTCTCCCTGTATCAGTGAAATAAGAGGCGTGAGCGTGTGTAACTCTAGGAAAGGTGATATGATAATGATGACGACCTCAGACATACTGTATAATGCTCTTGAGTAAGTCTAGGGAGAGGTAACCCTTGTAGATGATGGATAGGGAAAGTCTCGGCTCAACCACCGCAGTTTATTGCATCAGAAATGTAAGCCTAGCATAGCGAGGGAGATAGGGAGGGCAGCACACCAGAGAGTACCGTTAGCTAAGTTACGTTCTGTACAGCAAGCAATAAAGGATTATATACTTATGTACACTCCAGGACTAAAGTGGTGGACAGCCGCACGGAACCTACACTAGTGACTTCTGGTAATGAGGAAATATTCTAACTACAATAGGGGTACTTAACAGCATATGATTTTTAAAACTATTTTATTTTATTTAAATTTTGTTTTTTAAAACTAATGAAACTTCTTATTTTATTTATATCATATCATAGTTTAACTTATGATTTTCCTCATTGCCAGAAGTCACTCGTGTAGGTTCCGTGTGGCTGTACCACTTGATAATATAAAAGAAAATCACACGATAATAGATACATAATTATATGCTAGTGTCAAGCTAATAATCTGTGCTATTTATATGTAGTGGTGATTGACAAGACAGTCTGTTTCTCACGTGGTATTTAACCCAAGTTACAGTTGTAAGTGAAAAGTGTTGAAGAAATTTTTATAAGGCTCATCGGATGTGATATATATGATGGTTATGAGAGTGGATTATGCTGGGGGAACTCCTGAGGGACACAACCTTGATGGAAAATATCGGGAAATTTTGACTGAGTGAAACTTGGCGTGAGTGTCGAGAAAATGGAGGATATTGGTAAATTCCTGCATGATGGAGCACCGAGGTGAAGTGTGTGTGGGGGGTATATCCTGTAGGGTTCGGTCCGTTTGTTTCTGTTCTTTGGGTCGAGGTCCATGTTGGGTGTGTCCTTGTCATAGTCGTCAGGGGACTTTTTTTTTTATGAATGTACAACTTGGAGGCGACTATCGGTCCACTCCACCGCCCGAGTCCAAAAAATGTTGACTGAAGATGAGGAAAGAGGCAGTAGATAGTCGGGAGTGTGATTGCATTCCTAACCTAATCTAACCGAGTTCTTACTTGATTTAAGGCCAACATTTTTTTTATCTTAATTCGTATTTTTTGGTGTTTTTTAGGGGGTTATTTAGGGAGTAATTTACAACATCGCCTTTCAGTTGCTTTCAGGGGGAGGTTTTTTTCCACTATGTCACAATACTGTAATATTTTTCTTAATCCATTTTCAGGTGGTTGTAGGGAGATTATAAAGAACATTTATACATGAATTTCACTATGTGATGCACTTAGAGACAATAAGATGTCCAATGAAAATGTTATTGTTATCACTCTAGGTTACTTTACACGCTGATAAGAATCGTTGTTTATAAGACGATGTACAGAGCGAAAACCATAATGCTTAATGAGAAGTGTTTGAGAAATAATGGGAATTCTTCACTGAGGCTGTTGAGGAGAATTCATGTATTTTCCTGTAAATACTATTGCTTGTTCAATATAAAATCTAATTCGATTCACTTGTTTAAATTATGGTGTTCCTAGCAGATATATATGTCATAACCCAGATATATATATATATATATATATATATATATATATATATATATATATATATATATATATATATTGTTACGAGTTGGGGATTTAAAATATAGTTAAAAGTCTACCCAGATCCCAACAGGCAACAACAACAAAAAAACAAAGACAATCGGACTATAAAAGGGTAGACAAAGGATGCGAGTTTTTGTTGTGTATAATAAAGTACCATAAATTCCTTAACAAAATATTCAGCTTTCTATAATTTACCCTTAACCATACTTAACCTAAACATTAACAGTATATGCATATTTATACAACATACAATAATTTGAAGCAAGGTGGAGGTGGGAGGTAACATAAGATTACAAATACTTAAGTGCGGAGCTGAGATGGCTGACGAGTAAGGCTGAGTATTGTAGAAGACGGTAGGTAGTCACTGTGCCGTAGGTTTCCAGGATAGGTGATCCTGTGGTCACTTCCCAGAGTGAACTGAACTCTCATCGAACTGGAGCTGATGAAGAAGACTTGAAGGAGGTGACGCAACAACCAGGATATGGAGAAGGGAAACCCCGGAGTGTTAACTAAGACAAGTCATACTCGTGTTTCGTCCCTAGATGGCGTTGCTCGTGGTGCTGGGTAGGTAGATCAGGACAATAGATGGCGTGGTTCGTGGTGCTGGGTAGGTAGATCATGACAATTGATGGTGTGCTTCGTAACAATATATATATATATATACTATGTACCAGATAGTTGTTGTACACCCACTAAAAATTATTGGGCACCCGTGTCATATTGTATCACGCCGCAAGGGTGCCGAATATTTTTTTAGTGGTTGTACGTCTGGTGTTGTATAAATCTGTCACTCACAAGAATCTTATAACCTAACTTAGTGGGTTTTTTTTTTTGCAACTTGTTCCTCTATTTATTTAATTTGGGTCTTCATACACGGTGGGTTTATCGTGGTTGGTGGACACAAATAGTGAGGGACGTGTATGATTATGACGGCGTGGGCTGGAAGGTAACTATGGGTGTGGGAGGGAGCGTCGGTGGGTGTGGGTGTAGGTCATCAGCATCAGGAACGTGGGAAGGCCGCACCACTCAGGTTTTGCCGCAATTGTAGCGATAAATTAGTGTTACTGGGGGGCTTCGTGAAAGTTGTTCACATCCGGTCGACCTTGGCATCCATAGTGGGTGAGCCGCCGCTGCCGCCACGCTTTACCTTGCCTGTCTTTTTGTGAGCGTGACAGTTCATAACAGATAACAGCGGCAGCAGAGAGGACTGTCACGCCCCCCGCCCTCACTTGACTGACAGTTTCACTTGTGTCCCTTGTTGGGTCGCCATTTTTTGTGAGTCTTATATTCTATTGGGTACTCCTTTCTCTCGCGTCTTGTTGTATGAACCTTCAGCTCTACGTGTTTACACTAAGACAACTTTATAGAGTAAATGTTGTAAGGAATACAGAGGCGTAGATAGGAAACGTGGCAATACTACGTATGTTTTGAAGACTTGGTACTGTACTGTGGTGATGGTATGTGACCTTAATTGAGTAGCAGTAACGCAGCTAACCCTGAGGACTACGCAGCTATGAGTGACACCCGTTCATTGATGTTTGCGTAACTACCGCCCGTAATAAAGAAAATCACCTTGTAAGAGGAAATTGTGTATCTAACCCTGGAAAAATCTGATGATTCTGTAAGTAGAGAGAAACGAGACTCGCCCCTTGAACAATGCTAACATTTCTCACGCTACTTGATGAACACAGAACCAGCCCTTGTGATACTTATCAATACGTAAAAAATCATTAGACCTTCCCTTTTATTACTGTTTTGAAGGTCATGGACAGTAGTTTTATAGAGAGATCACGTAATGGCTCTTGGGTGATATGTATCCATGTATTAAAAGTTTGAAAATACAAAACAAATAAGTATTTCATTTAATTATTTTGTTTTCGTTAAAGCATAAATTGCTTCAGCTTTAAACTCTTGCTATGAATGATAACATATGCCTGGTGTGTTGTGTGACTTAGTGCAGGATGCCGTTATAAAGATCTTTAACGTAAGACTTCCATAACAGTTTACTTGGTGATGAAGATGGCTTAAGAGTGCGGGCTGATCTACCGTCATGAGGAACAACCAGTCACAAAACCTACTGTAGTGGTGGGGGTTAGAGAGGGCCAACCTATAACGGTAGTGGGTGGCGAAGCGGAGTCCTCCCCCGTCCCCCGCAGCTCATTTTGAAGACTTGATTGTATCGGTAACCTGCCACTGACGGCGAGGAGGGGAGTGTAGTCATATCGATTACAACACACACACGTCTTATTATTAAGAATTGCCCAACGTAATATACTGCTTGTACCAGTTACCGGTACCTTTAACGTGTAAAGTTATTGAGCTCTTACAAGGTTGTTCTGTTTACGGTTTGTTTCTCTTCCTCTTCTAGTTGTTTGTTCTCTTCTACTTCTATCATTCTTTTCGTTAGTTATATCATATTATATCAAGAACGAGTAGTGTATGTCCGTCTTTTCATTTACCTCTTTTACCTTTCCATAAGTATAAACCGTTGAAGATGATTTAACCAAAGTTTAAAAGAACTCCCACGGTCCTACGCCAAACGTCACGGTCACACGTAACAGTTTATATTAATAGTCCCATTAGTACACACTAACTTTTAAGTGTGAATTTTGTGCCATGAGCAACACACAATACTTTCTGTGAGGACATCCTCTACTTGTTCCTTGACATTCAGAACCTCAGTAATTATTAACTTCAAGTTTCCATCTTTACTGACGAATTTTGGCCGCACGTTGTTCAGTCGAATTTCATCTGTAAAACTAAGAATGTGTAGACGAAACTAGTCAACATAGTGTTCTCGAAGTCTGCTTGCACGGCGCTCTGTTGTACCTCTCGCTTGTTCATTGTACTCGGGGACATGCCTACTCATAATGTAGTCTCACACCACAACTGTACTGTGCACAGTGATAAAGTATGTGTAAGAGCGCCGTGCACTACAAGTTTACTTACAAAGTAATTAAAGCATCTCGATAAGAAGTTCTCGTATGTTTTGTGACATTATGCATATTGTTGGCGTATTGCGCTTCTTGTGACAGCTCTGATTGGGTATGGGCACGTAGCATGTTGCTCCTGTTATAATCATCCTGTCCGTCCGTCTACGAACTCCTGCACAAATCTTGATGAAATTGCTTTACATAATCCCGTGAAATGTAAATTTTAAAGAGTTTTCCCTTATATTGGTGGCGTCTGTGTGAAGACTTCAACAGTTCCTTGCCATATTAGAGGTTCTTAATTTATGTAAAACGTACCTTGGTTTTAGGGCGATGTGGTTCCTACGGTGAGGATCCGGATTAGTAAAATTTCAGGAGTAAACTCATACCTCTTATGACTTCTTTACGTGATTCTCCCTCACCTTCAAGTGAATCCACCCGAGTCTTCACGCCAGGCCACTCCATCAGAAACGTCCATACAATTGGACACGGAAATTAGACTCTTCCAGATGACTTAGGCCCTCAACTTTCTTTGGGTTCTCACTCTTTTACATAAGCTTCCTCCGTCAAGTTCCACCACCACACTTATAAGGAATGACTCTGGTCTCCTCGCTAAACTCCACTACTGCTCACCGCATCCTCTCAGGTCCTACCACTAGACTTGATTCCTTCCCATTTCAAGCCTCTTCCTCCATGTGATTATTCTTTCTTCAAAATCTTTTCACTCGTAGTTCCTTCTGTACTTTATTCCTTTATGTAAGTGTCAGTAATTCCTTCTCTCTACTAAATCTCTCTTAGCCAGTTCGTCTTCAGGCTCTTCACAGGCTCCCTTTAGTCTCTAACACCGGTATTTCCTTCTCTCCTCCTCGCTGGCAGCTCCTGATACACTGCTTGAATGACGTATTCATGGCAGAATTGCTTTTTTTTTTTCGGGCAATAGCCCACCCGGGTACAAGTCATTTTTAATGACCCACATCAAGGCCTGGGGGACGAAAACATAATAAAATAATATTAATAAAAAAATTAATAAAAATAAATAAAAATACTGTAAATGACAATTATAATGAAAGAAAATATAAATAATACTAACAAAATTGCATTTTTTTAATAAGCCATAAATATATACGAAAAAAAAATAAAAAAAATCAAGAGTCAGAAACGATATACGCATGTCGCATCGTCAAAGTAAGATAAACAATTGAGACCCTGCAATTGTGTGTAAATGAGGCAGAAAGTCAAATCAGCAACCTGGGACTTGGTCACATACTGAATCCATTAACGTTACTTTATCCTAAAATGGCTCTCCAATTTTCATTTATTTTCTCTTTTAAGTCGTCCATACAGAAGCCGCTGTCTTATTGTGGATGTCACGAGCAGTTTTTTGTGTTGTCCGCTGGTTGATGGCGTGACCCAGTTTGTTTTAGAGGTCGACCTTTAGGCGTTGACCCAATCCCCGGGAGGAATCGGATCACCCGCCTTGTTTGGTGGAGCTCCACGTCCCGGGGTCACTCCTGCCCTGGCGTGAAGAACATTTTGAGCATGACAGTTTGATTTTCACGGTGAAGATCCTTATAAATAGTTCCATTACGTATTATAGATTTTATTTGACGATTTATTGTTTATTTAATAGTTTATAAAATAATTATACTTAGTTTTGCTGACACTCATTTATAGTTATATATATGTAATTAAACGTCAATGTTTGACAAATAATGCCAAGAAAAAAATGTTTCAATAATTAAATTTTTTGGGGGGGGAATATAACCGGACAATAACCTTTACTCTGGTTATAATGTTTTCACCGAGTAAAGTCTAACAGTGAAATATTACATAGTTTGTATTAAACATTATCTTATTGTCATTACATAATCATAAATTTATTTTTAAATGTTTAAATATTTAGAAAATTTTTGCTTGAGCACCGTGTTCTGTAAACCCCAATGGTTTATAAATTTATATTTTTAAAAGCAGTTTTGACATCCATTTAGATACCAATCCTGACTCGCATTTTCACAAACCGAGAGAACTTTTCTCCCTGTCAGCTCGACGCGGGGCGGGGAGGGGAGTTGCTGCCGGATGTACAGTTGTGTTGAATGATACTCCTAGTTTTGGGAACATGTTTGAACCATCGTCATGAATGATCTTAGATTCCATGTGAAAATTAATCATCCATTTTTACATTATCTTTTATGTCAGACCAGTTGTACCTTAATGCGTACAGTATACTTAATGTTAATATGAGGGGGCGAGGTACGTAGTGTTAATATGAGGGGGCGAGGTACGTAGTGTTAATATGAGGGGGCGAGGTACGTAGTGTTAATATGAGGGGGCGAGGTACGTAGTGTTAATATGAGCGGCGAGGTACGTTATTAACTTCAATGAATTCATCAGTAGTGGAATTTTTTATTTACTTAATTTTTTGTGAATTACACAAAAATAGTGTCGTAATGACGAGTGTGTTTGTCAGATGGAGAACTTTCTAACTAAGTTTTAATTAAATAAGGAACTCTTCTCAATTAACCTTGAACGTCTGAATTTGGGACTCGTGGGTCCTACTAGAACTTAAATTTTACTCTTTTCTTGTTTGTTATTTACAGAAATATTCATGTTGTTGAGAAGCTTTTTATCAACTTTTGATAGCTATAGCAATTCCAATATACCATGTATGCATTTTACTGTCACTTTGAAGTTAAATTAGGTGTATACAGTACTTGGTTAAGAAAAGCAAATGAGTTGAGTAGATGTTTTTTGTATTTTTTTTTAGTTTAAGTAATGTTAAATTAAAGCCACCAGTTTGTTTACTGAACGGTAAGTAAATAAGTAGTCTGTCCTTTAATGCAGTAACTTATTCTACTATTAAGAAACTTGTCAGTAAAGTAACCCATTATTCGGCAAGTATATCAGTAGCAAATTATTTAATCATATATTACACCAGTCAGTCAGTCAATCAGTCAAACAGCATTAGTGAAGTAGATAACTAAGCGGTCAGGGAAGCGGATGTGTTTCCCTGGTGTGTGACGATTGTAACATTTAACCTACAGTAAGGTAGAAAGAAGGTGACATGAAGGTAATGATGTTTTGCATATGTTATGTTGAGGACGTTCGTGTAAACATGTAGCTTTTGTTACTCTGCATTTCCATTATTTTCTGTGTTTTTTATATGACCCAGACAGACACAAAGGTGAACTGACAACCTCTCTTTTTTAAGTTTTTAACTAACATTGTAATTTTGTCTTCCCTTTGCAGGTTAGTGTTGAGTTAAACAGACGCCAGCACCACATTTGGACACACGGGGTGAGTATTCTAGCCACCAGTAGCCCCCCCCCCCCCTCCCCACGGCGTATTTGTTAGGCTAAACTTTATGGATTATTAAAATTCCGTTATTTTCTACAGTCTCTTGGCCACTTAATCATCGTTGTTGATGGTTTATCCAGTCATGTTGTTGGTTCACTCTCACTGAGGACCATTAAACATGTAGACCGTTTACTGTTAACACCGCTTTCATCACTCAAGATGAATAATAGTGATTTCATAAATAATATTGTACTTACTCCGTCATTACTCCCAGGCGGAAGTTGAGCAACTGCGTAGTTTTGGAGGAGTGAGAGTTGTATGAACATTTGGCCTGTGTGACAGTTGCTGGCTTACAGGAAGTAAATTGCTCTTGTCACTTGTGAGAACACCTGAGTTAGAAGATAGTATCGTCTTAAGGGGCTGACTGATAATGAGGTGTCGAGTTTGGAGCGAATGAAACGTGCGTGAGTTTGTTAAGGCAGTGTACAGTACCTTAATGCAGGGGTACATATGGAGCAGCAAGATGTGTAGAGAAAGTATATAGTTGGTGGGAAACCTTGGGAAAGGAACGCCAGTAAAGAGTTCGGCAGAATATTTGAAAGCTAGGAAATGATGTTTTGTTAGTCAGACAAGTATTAAACTGTTACTAAGGTCTGACCCTATTCTTCTATGTGGAATGGATCTTGAGTTAGCCATATGTGGTTAATGTAGGTGAAGTGAGTGTGGAAAGGGGCCTGTGGGCCGGGCAGGAGGGACGGGAGGGATGTGTGGGCCGGGGAGGAGAGGAGGGACGGGGAGGAGGGGAGGGACGTGAAGGAGGGGTGGGGAGGAGAGGTAGGATGGGGAGGAAGAGAGGCAACAGGGCGGGTAATGAGGCGTCACATCTGAAGTGACATCGAGTCTTTTCTCTTGACGTTACAACATTGTTCAGAGCTGGGGTTGTGTTTAGCAAACTTTATAATTTCGTTTTGTGAAGGTTTAGAGGAGGATGTACTCTGTTGTGTTTATAGTAGACGCGTTAGATGTGGGCTAGATGGTGGAGGTAGTCTAGGATTTAACTTAGAGTAGTAATCTAATATACTATAGGAATAGCCGTGTGTGTGTGTGTGTGTCTGTGTAATAATAATAATAATAATAATAATAATAATAATAATAATAATAATAATTAACGGTTTATTGAAAGAGCTTGGCAGCCAGAAGGCTGAAAATATACAGTTACATATTTGGGGAATGGGTTTCGAATTACAAATAATATACAAATAACATAAGTGATATAAATAAGATATAATAACTAGATGGGGAAAAGCTCAAACTACAGGGCATTTCAACATAGTGACAGTGCAAGAAGTGGTATTTACTGGGAGTGAACACACTGGTTTATTACAAGTTATTGATAATTTTTACAATGGTTGGGACTGGGCTGTTCTTATAGCGATCAGTTGCGCGTATGGGCTGGATGCGTTGTGGTGTCGAACAGCAATTCTCCAGGGCGAGGGATCTCAGGTGGTAGTAGGAGCCGGTGTCGAGGATGGTGCAGAAGCTTGTGTGTGTGTGTGTGTGTGTGTGTGTGTGTGTGTGTGTGTGTGTGTGTGTGTGGTGTGTGTGTGTGTGTGTGTGTTGTTGTGTGTGTGTGTGTGTGTGTGTGTGTGTGTGTGTGTGTGTGTGTGTGTGTGTGTGTGTGTGTGTGTGTGTGTGTGTGTGTGTGTGTGTGTGTGTGTGTGTGTGTGTGTGTGTGTGTGTGTGTGTGTGTGTGTGTGTGTGTGTGTGTGTGTGTGTGTGTGTGTGTGTGTGTGTGTGTGTGTGTGTGTGTGTGTGTGTGTGTGTGTGTGTGTGTGTGTGTGTGTGTGTGTGTGTGTGTGTGTGTGTGTGTGTGAAGTCAGACGCTAGGAGAGAGGATTACTTATGGCTAAGAGTTTAGATTGGTTGTGAACTTCACCGTGTTTTCTCTGGTGATGGATTACAGGTACAATCCTTTGCTAATGGCACGCCCATCATCTTGAACGCCTCACAGTGCCACAACAGCTTGAGTAAGGGGCCGAGTGTCCATGAACTCATACGAACTGTATAAAGTATGTGGTTTATGATCCTCGTTATCATATATATTGGATCCCCTCAATGTTAAATATATAGCAGATCCGATGGTTAAGTTATGGTAGAGGCAGAGTTTAAATATGTGGCAGAACCAACAATAGCCGTCATTGTCGAACCCGAAAGACAGCCTTGTGTGTGTGTGTGTGTGTGTGTGTGTGTGTGTGTGTGTGTGTGTGTGTGTGTGTGTGTGTGTGTGTGTCACTGCCCTGCTATATTAAGTTTCTCCATCTATTTTCACATTCTTCTGATTCACATTTGTTTATTACGTGTAAGGTTCAGCATATTATTTTTCTCCAGATTTGGTTTAGATTTATATTATTTGGCATAAAATTCCCATAACTACATACATAAATATGAGACATCAGTAGAAGTACCACACGTTTTACATTGTGAAGTATTATTCAAGAGACGTAATAATGAGGATAATAGCGTCGCTCAAACATAAATGATGTTATTTGCACTATTTTATCGTCATTTACAATGGATGTGGTCATTTTCCTACATGAATAAATTATACTTCAGCAGCACTTGTTGGAAGAGACTTTATGCATCGTGTGCGTTATTGCGATGTTGGTCATTATGTGTGGAGGTACTGTGTTTTACCCTGGGGGAGTAGGTCCTGTGTGCTCTACCCTGGAGGAGTAGGTCCTGTGTGCTCTACCCTGGAGGAGTAGGTCCTGTGTGCTCTACGCTGGAGGAGTAGGTCCTGGGTGTTTTACCCTGGGGGAGTAGGTCCTGTGTGCTCTACCCTGGAGGAATAGGTCCTGGGTGTTTTACCCTGGGGGAGTAGGTCCTGTGTGCTGTACCCTGGAGGAGGTCCTGTGTGGTCCTGTGTCCTGTGTGTTGTACCCTGGGGGAGTAGGTCCTGTGTGTTGCCCCCTGGTGGTTGAGGGCCGGGGGTGATGTGTGTGTGGTAGTTGAGGGCCGGGGGTGATGTGTGGCTGGTAGTTGAGGGCCGGGGATGATGTGTGGCAGGTAGTTGAGGGCCGGGGGTGTGTGGCTGGTGGTTGAGGCCAGGGGTGATGTGTGGCTGGTGGTTGAGGGCCGGGGGTGATGTGTGGCTGGTAGTTGAGACCGGGGATGATGTGTGGCTGGTAGTTGAGGGCCAGGGATGATGTGTGGCTGGTAGTTGAGGGCCAGGTGGTAGTTGATGTGTGGCTGGTAGTTGAGGCCGGGGATGATGTGTGTGGTAGTTGAGGGCCAGGGGGTGATGTGTGGCTGGTGGTTGAGGGGCCAGGGGGTGATGTGTGGCTGGTTAGTTGAGGGCCAGGGGATGATGTGTGGTGGTGGTTGAGGGCCGGGGGTGATGTGTGGCTGGTAGTTGAGGGCCAGGGGTGTGTGTGGCAGGTGGTTGAGGGCCAGGTGATGTGTGGCTGGTAGTTGAGGGCCGGGGGTGATGTGTGGCCAGGTAGTGATGAGGCCCGGGGGTGATGTGTGGCCTGGTGGTTGAGGGCCAGGGGGTGATGTGTGGTTGAGGGCCGGGGTGATGTGTGGCTGGTAGTTGAGGGCCGGGGGTGATGTGTGGCTGGTAGTTGAGGCCGGGGGTGATGTGTGGCTGGTAGTTGAGGGCCGGGGGTGATGTGTGGCTGATGTGTGGCTGGGTAGTTGAGGGCCGGGGGTGATGTGTGGCTGGTAGTTGTGGTATCAGCTGAGGGCCACTAATTACCAACATTGAAGAGCCGGGATGACAGCTCGACACACACTTCCCCTCATTGTTGTATTGTGTCGCCCCGGCCTCCACCGACACCCTCACTTTCTTTGCCTCCCTCTACCACCCTTCACCCGCCCCCCCTCCCCCCACCACCTTGCACTCAACCACCCTACCCCTTCCCGCCCGGTTCCTTACCACCCTGCTTCTACCACCCTCCCCCTACCACCCTGCCCTTACCACCCTGCCTTTACCACCCTGCCTCTACCACCCTGCCTTTACCACCCTCCCCCTACCACCTTGCGCCCAACCACCCTGTCCCTACCACCCTACCTCTGTGATTACACCCTTCTATGGAACTCTACCACTGGAAGGGAGGCATTGATGGATGGTTAGGAGTAAACGTGGTATTTTAGCCTGCTAATGTGTGTTCACACGAGAGATTTCTCATCCCTCCAAACCATTAACGAGTACTGTATATCAAGAAAAAAAAATGAGCGGTGAATCCAATAACTGATAATTTTGTAAGGGAAATGTTTGAGTTAAGCAATGATGTAGCTTAGTTTTTGTTATTCGGGAAATTGTGGAGTTTGGGTAAGAAAATTGCCCGCCATTGTAAGAAAACGTGAATGTGTACAATGATATGATGGGTCGTGCGATGAGTACGTGCTGACACGTCAATGAAGTGGTGTATAGTTGGAGGAGCTACGTGACGCTGTGACCTTGTGGTGATGCAACTCTTACCTGTGTCGCTAGGAAGGTAGAGGAGTAGAGAGTAGCATTACCCGTGTGTGTGTGTGAGATCGTCTCAGTTGTTATTGTATTCATACCTGGTGAAATTATGATAGGGTTTTTTTCCTACGACACTCGAGCTCAGGCCAAAGTTCCTACTTATTCCTACCTGCAGTATGGCTCCTCCACTCCTTGTAGCTGTTCCTTGGTTGGTGTTTTATGAGAGTGTACATTCGCAAATTGTATACACATAGGTTGACTATGTTGGGCAATGTTGATGGGTCTACTGCTTATTAGTATTAGATCATTATCTGTCACAGCATGCCAAGTTACCGAACGTTACGATTGCTGATGTTTGTGAGAATCCTCTGTAGATACACTTAAGCTGAGTAATGTAACGACTACAGTTTGTTGAACACTTTCCTTCATAAGATTTTGCGGGCTACTATGAAAATATAGAAAGATGATGGAATATATCAATATTTCAAATTGTGGTCGGTGATTTATTTCTGATTCAGGTAAGCTGGGTGAAGCAGCGTGCCGGGAGAATATTTCATAGTAAGTTCTTTGTCACCTGCTTCGTGCCCTGGATATGTTGCTCGCTACAAGAAGTTATGGTTTGTTGCATAAAACATTTTTAGATAAAAGTTCAGTAGCCTCACAGGTACGCCAAGTGTTGTATAATGGGGGATAAGCTTTATAAGTATACGTTTTTATTTCAAGTATATGATTTTTGGGCGGCGTCTGAGAACATTTAATAAAGAAATGTAATCACTCGCAGGATCTTTGTTAATTACAGATGTTCCACCGTATTTTCTTTCCCTGATGCTGGTAATAGTTACGTCTTCTGTGTAATCTGCATATTTCGGTCCATTGTGTTAATTGATGTACAGTATTATTTATAAGCCAGTAGAAGATCTCTCTTTCACACAATTTTTAATGCCTCGTAAACAACAATACGAGTTTAGAGAGGAGGAAAACCATGCATATAAAATTGGGTAAATTGCAGCTTATCACGAAATCTTGATATTTATGTGTGTGGAGGCTACCATTACGTCTAAGAGATTACCAGTGACAGTGTACACGTGATGGCTAGATTGTGGACGTTCTGACAGCCTGAGTTTTCATATACCTGGAAGGGAAGTTCAAATGACAGCCAGGAACTGGAACATTTGAGTTACATGGCCTTCATGACCTGAATTCTTAGTGTGAGAGGCGTCAACCTTCAGCGTCGTGGTTGTGAGTGACAACACGACACCTGCATAGTTTGTGCTTCGTAGTTCATCATGAATGATTTGTTATATGTAGAACAGCAGGCCGTGTGGCTGCAGATGTGAGGTGTTACACGCGTGTGTGTGTGCGTGCGCAAGAGAGAGACTCAATATTAGTGAGGTGATTCACTGTTAAGTAAGAGTTTGCTAAACACTTGTAAAGTACAATAGTTTTTTTATCAAGATTACAAAGTTTTCTCCTGTGTTACTTCTTTCTTTTTCCATCACCTTTGAAGTATCATTATCAGTGACTTTATTGTGGTGACGGTGGTTGACGGTAAAATATGCAAGGTCTCGTTAATCTGATATATAGACGGACAGCAGCGTTATGTAGTACACGAAGACGTAGAGAAGAGACAAGAAGAATTAATTTTTATTTTGAAAGACGTTAGCATGGAGGAAAATAAGAGGTTTCAGATATCTTGGAGGAGAAAGGCCAGCGTCTGGAACAATGGGTGACCAGTTCTGTCGCCCTGTTAAAGTGGAAACAGATGGAGGTGTCCAGGGGAATAATTGGGCTGAGTTAATTATTATCGGTATGATTTATGGTCTCGGGATGCAAAAAGAGGAAACAAGTGATATATGAGAGAAATGAAAAGCTTGATAATAATATGTGGGGTGAATAGAATCCAGAGAATAGAACAATGGAGCGTCGGGGATATAGCTTACGATGGCTTGCGTCGGGGTTGTGGGCAGGGTGAGAGAATGGCAAAACGAGTGTATAAATCAGATATTGGCGGTAGGATGGAGAGAGGAGGACCAATGGGATGGAAGGATGGGGTGAAGGACGTATGATTAGTGGGGGAGGGGGTAGACGTTTGGGCTGTGTCAGTGACCGGAGAACTTGGATGTCCGGGTGGTGGGTTTTGTGAAGCCTCAGGTTGAAAAGGTGTAAAAAAAATAGGGATGAATTTGAAGAATTTTCTTTGTTAATAACTGGAGGACGATTATAATCTATTTTTTTACGATTATACAAGTAATTCCTTGATAATTTATTTGGTTTTAATATATTATGACCGTTGATAGTCATACCTGTATGATACAAAGAAAAAATACACGAGGAAGCTGTAGGTAGACGAAAGAAAGGCTCACCTTGGCAGCTTGCTGGTCGAGTCCTAAACATAACAGACAAGTTGTGGGTCGTGGCTGACCAGGCCCTACTGACCATCTCCACCTCTTCCTTTCCTTCAATGGTGAGCTTAACACACACCTCACCGTAAATGCTAATGTTGTTGTATCGTTCATCTACCTCTCAGTGTACCAGTAGTCAAGTTGTATTTTGTTATAGCCGGTGTGAATGAAAACGAGAAGTTGGGTTTGTCATCGCATTAAGTTTTGATGTTAGTTCGTAGCCTCATGTGCAGTATAGAAGTATTGCTGATGGGGGTTGACATTGGTGGCCGTTGGTGATAGCGTATCAGCACTTCACACCAATGGTGGAACTAGAGTTGTGCGTCCTGCTTACCTCAGAGACAGCTGGATTCATCATCTTATTACAGGCTGAAAAATAATTCTATACACAGAATCCTTTCATTCAAGATGTTTGGTACGAATTGGTGCTAACGGGATCTATACTTTTCTGGAAGCTTATCAAGAGTTGTAGATGCTGATCAGAAAGGTTATCAACGGTGCTGATTGTTATTGATATGATCTGCGAGGAACAATTGCTTATCAAGAAAATGTAGGTGTTGACTGGTGCTGATAAGATCTGTGTGGTGAACTAGATAGAGACCAGGAAATTGTATTGAACCATGTTGGTAATACTGTGGTGGTAACCTGTACGTGTGGTGAGTCGGGGGTAATGGAAGGTCACCAGTAATAGTGGGAGAAAATAATTAAAAGAAAAAAGCGAATGAGAATGACGATGTAGCCAATTAAATGAGAGATCTTGACTTGGGGTTCATTAAGTGCGTCGTTGTCTTGATGCCTAACAAGGGAAGGAACACTTTTTTGGCTGTTTTATTTTTTGTTAGTGTTAAGTATTTAAACTTTCTGTATTCCTGGATAACTTACGAGTTTATTATGGACTCTTATGCTCACGTGGATATCCTGCATTGTTCATTATTTATATTTACCTAAACACAAGTAAGCAGGAGGTAGGTACAGCCAACAACAAACATTTCTTCACCTTTACTGTGTTATACAATATGACACACCGGACCAAGAATTCTGAACAACACTCACGAGTTATGGCTTATGTTGTTAATTTATCTATTAACTATACTTGATATACAAAATACATCGTATTGGTTACAGTAATGCATCACACAATCAGATGTACTAACCATACCAAATGAACATGGCCTCAGTCAGTGATTATTGCGAAGGCCGTCAGACTCAAGGGTGCAGAATTTTTGTCGTTGGCTGTACCTAAAAAAATCGAATTAGCCTCATTTATGTACAGTACAGTCACCCATAAAAGTCCTGTTGCCTCCTCTTCCCAAATACGAACTCCGAGATTCAGACTCGTGAATCCGAAGAATTTATGGACAGAATAATGCATCAGTGTCTACTGCTTCGTGTTCCAGAGTCTGAATCTTGGGTTTGATGGAGCAGCAAGAGAGGCAACAGGACTTTTGTGAGTGGCTATACATCTTTATACAATATCAGATCATCCTTTAGCATCGGGGGGAAATATAGTTGGATTTATATAATTTGTTATGAATGACATTAATATGTAGCTCAGGCCAGATGGTGTAGCGTACAGGACACACTGAGGAGTCAAGCCACACAGGTGAAGCATTAGCTAGACTCATCATTAATTATACTTTACTGTTCTAATATATTCAGTTGTAACTTAATTTTCTAAATCTGAGATCTTTATAACTATTAGGTAACTGTTTTATTTTTCTCTTATGTATAAAATGTGAGCTATAATTTGCATTTAAGGAAAACATTTAGTTTTAGTTTTGAAAATACACCTTTTCACTTATCCGTTGAGACATTGTTACATAACTATTTGCCAAATTTCATAACCGAATGACAGACAGAACACATTTGGAATGACAATCTAAATAACTGTTGGTTCATGCTAACGGAAATGATTGACATAAGTTATGAAGTTGACAGCCGTGAACAATAAACCGGCAGTCTACATATAGTTTGAGAATGTAACAATTGGAGCATGACATACAACCAACAGTTATTTTAGATTGTCATTCGATATGTGTTCTGTCTGTCATTCGGTTATGAAATTTGTCAAATAGTTATGTAACAATGTCGCAACGGATATGTGAAAAGGTGTAATGCGCAAAGGTGAAGTAAACATGCCTGGCTTAGGGGGTGCATGAAGGGTTGAAGAACACTGAGCTAGAGAGATAAAGGTTGATGTTATAGCCAAGCAGAAAATTTTTTTTTTTTACTGGTGGTGATGTTTTGACGAGCGGTTGTTTGTTGTGCAATCTTGTGGGAGCTTTACTCGATGTGATGTGTACGGTAGTTATCTTCTCTCACTCCTGCATACTGTACATACATAGTCTTCTGTATACGCCTGTTCACCCACTCATCCTCTCTCCTCTGCACTTCTCTCTTCATCGTCCTCATGCCTAAGATCACCCCCTTCCCCTCGCATTCGTCATCTCAAGAATTAATCTAAGCATTAATTTTCTCTTTGCTTTTACTACTCCAGATATTCTCACATTTCCTGTCATTACTCCCATTCCTTCTTATACTTTATTCGCGTTTCTGTCGTGGTTCACTTTCTCGCCAGTTTGTCTGTTATTTCACCATCATTGTCATTCATTGTTCCTCAGTCTGTTAAACCTCCAGTGTGTGTGTGTGTGTGTGTGTGTGTGTGTGTGTGTGTGTGTGTGTGTGTGTGTGTGTGTGTGTGTGTGTGTGTGTGTGTGTGTGTGTGTGTGTGTGTGTGTGTGTGTGTGTGTGTGTGTGTGTGTGTGTGTGTGTGTGTGTGTGTGTGTGTGTGTGTGTGTGTGTGTGTGTGTGTGTGTGTGTGTGTGTGTGTGTGTGTGTGTGTGTGTGTGTGTGTGTGTGTGTGTGTGTGTGTGTGTGTGTGTGTGTGTGTGTGTGTGTGTGTGTGTGTGTGTGTGTGTGTGTGTGTGTGTGTGTGTGTGTGTGTGTGTGTGTGTGTGTGTGTGTGTGTGTGTGTGTGTGTGTGTGTGTGTGTGTGTGTGTGTGTGTGTGTGTGTGTGTGTGTGTGTGTGTGTGTGTGTGTGTGTGTGTGTGTGTGTGTGTGTGTGTGTGTGTGTGTGTGTGTGTGTGTGTGTGTGTGTGTGTGTGTGTGTGTGTGTGTGTGTGTGTGTGTGTGTGTGTGTGTGTGTGTGTGTGTGTGTGTGTGTGTGTGTGTGTGTGTGTGTGTGTGTGTGTGTGTGTGTGTGTGTGTGTGTGTGTGTGTGTGTGTGTGTGTGTGTGTGTGTGTGTGTGTGTGTGTGTGTGTGTGTGTGTGTGTGTGTGTGTGTGTGTGTGTGTGTGTGTGTGTGTGTGTGTGTGTGTGTGTGTGTGTGTGTGTGTGTGTGTGTGTGTGTGTGTGTGTGTGTGTGTGTGTGTGTGTGTGTGTGTGTGTGTGTGTGTGTGTGTGTGTGTGTGTGTGTGTGTGTGTGTGTGTGTGTGTGTGTGTGTGTGTGTGTGTGTGTGTGTGTGTGTGTGTGTGTGTGTGTGTGTGTGTGTGTCAGCTTACCTCCCTCCCAGTACTGCACTTTATCGTGACCTACAAATAGAAGAACAGTGTATTGTTAAGATCTTGAGACATGGCCGCTCACCGTTGACATTATGTGGGAGAAGATTCTGAGGTGAATTTGCTGTCGATGTTGTCAAGGTGTGGTGGACATGGTCTAGTTATTTTATTAAGAGACTGGTTTTGCATATTCTATCCTTTTACTGCTGTATGTGTGTTATTCTCTCGGTTGTGTCATCTTTTCGTCTCTTGCTTCTTCCAGTACATCGTTGTGTTTACTCCTCCTCCTCCATCGTCGCCCTTCCCCTGGAGAGCCTTACGTTTGGCCTTAACCTCTGGCCTAAAACCGTGACCTCCGTCGTTGTTATAATTCCTGCATTCAAGGGTTGTCTCATGATCCCGTGTTTTTGAAAGCTGTGTGTGTCAAGGTGCTCGTACGGGAAAACTGCAGAATCTCTCGTCATTTTCTTCACGTTGATACCTTTAAAACGAGTGTCGGAAATGAGTTGGGGAGTGCCTACGTTTTTATATTATTATTATGATTGTTTGAACTCTTTAATTTGTACTTGAGTGTGTGTGTGTGTGTGTGTGTGTGTGTGTGTGTTGGTACATTTCCTCCAGTTGCTCGAGTATTTGTTTATGCATGCATCTACCCGTTGATATGCTTGTGCCAAAGTTTGTGTGATCGGTTTTACGTATGTGTGTGTTTGTGTATGATATTTCCTGTTTGTGTGCGTGTATCTTAGGGTTTATAATGCATATTTGTGTTTGTGGGTGTGCGTGGGTGATATGTGCACATCCTTGCATCGAGTTCTGTATATCGAGGGGTACGCATCGTGAAGATCAAATAATGTTTTAATATTATTTATGACCACCTGAGAGATACAGCGTCTGGCGTTACTGAGATGGTGTCAGAGGTGAAGAGGTGATTTATTACGTTAAGATACTCACAATGACGTCGAGCTGCTCACCTTGTTAATGATCAGACGGCGCTATTGTTGTAACCGATGAAGATTATTGCCTCACCGGCCCACCTCTCGCCAACCGTGTCTCCTCCTCCACCACTTCCACGCTAATGTCCTTATAGCAACATTGAAGCGAAAACTTAAAATTAATCGAGACGTGTTTAATGTTCATTCAGTGTGTGTGTGTGTGTGTGTGTAAAACTTTACCAATTTATGTTACTTTACTTTGTCGTGGAGAGATAATGTACACTGAAAGAAGCTCCATTTTATTAGTTCTTTTCAGCGATAAATATGTTAATAACCGTTTTGCTGTTAGAACTACGTCAGCTCTACTCCCCCTGTGCTGCTTTTCCTAAGATTACGCCCCTTAGCTATGAGAGAGAGCGTCTTGGGGCCCGTTAGGGGCAGTGCAAATGCAACACATTTAAGATTGATGTTTTGTGGCAAGCAGTACACTCGACAGCCTTCAACTTCTCCGACTGTAGAATTCGGAACCTATTCACAGCTGGGTTGACTGTGGATATCCCGTACGCGAAACCTGTAATGCAGGAGGCGAACTTTGTATGTACACGGCCGCCACACCCTTAGCCACAAGGCACCATAGTTGGCAGAGGTATATCCTGTCATCAAATCCTATATTGTTTTTGTTAAATTCAGTATGGTTTACTGCTACTCTGTAAAGTAGACATTTGGTCATTCTGGTCAGCCAGCTAAGATTGACAGTTTAGATAACTAGTAGTTGAAGGGGACAGTAAGTAGTGATCCTTCGTGGACTGACTGGCCACTGTACCCGAGGTGGGAACATTTTTGTACTTGGTTGTGACTCGAACTGTGTACGGTGGCACTATAAATGTTAACAGTTATTTAATTACAAATTTATACACAGACGGAGAATACATTGCCTATTACCAATCTACGGAAACGGAAGATGAAGGTTCTTCTCCACCACTCTTCTGTTCCATCATTCTTTAGAAAATGAGGTTCACGTTTATCCTCTCTTATTCGTTCTCCACCTTGTAACACTTCATAGCCAGTACATGATACACACCCCTCGGTAAACCACAAGAAACTGATGACTAGAGCGCGTTAAAGCCAATACAAGTCACTCGATCTTTCCGGCTGCTGGGCGGAGACGTAATGAACGGGATCACATTTATAGAACTAATTTCCGATTGTAATAAATTTGTCCGAGGATGTACGAGAATCATCATTATGTGAACGTGAGGCTGAGAGAGGTGGAGAGGCCGTCGACTCCTCCTCCCCTTTACACACACACACCAGGGCTTATAGTGCCTCGCCTCTACCCACAACCACCACTTTCAATCACTTCCGTTACGGCTTCACGCCCAGGTTGTACAATGCTGTCCTGTATTTTGGGCGATGGGGAGCCGGTCAGCTCCGTTTAAATATTCGAGTATACACCTTTAGTAATGTTGGTGCACACCAATAATGTTAGTGTACATCAATAATGTTTGTTAGTGTACACCAATAGTGTTTGTTAGTGTACATCAGTAATGTTTGTTAGTGTACACCAATAGTGTTTTTTAGTGTATACCAATAATGTTCGCTAATATACTCCAGTAATGTCAGTATACACCAGTAATGTCAGTGGAGTACACTAGCAATGTCATTGTATCCAAACTTTATAATTGTGTTTTAAGCTTCACTGTACAGTAGGTGTTGGAAGCACTGTAATGCTGTGTTTATATGTCACCTGTGGTTGTTTTGGTAGAGGACCTCCCTTATATTATCTCGGGGTCAGTGTGGTGAGGCATGGAGCGGTACACGATGGAACCCAGAGCGTTACTGTCAAATACTTAACGTCAATGTTTGGTTTGTTTTTTTAAGTGCACTGTGTATTGTTGGGTGGTTCCCTCCCCTGCAGCAGCGAACATCAGTGTGTGTATCGCCTGTAATGAGCGAGTAACCATATAAGACAAGGTCGGTGTGCGCCGTGAATGGGACGAGCTTCAACCTGGTATCACTATTGTCTTCATGTCTTATGTCGGAAACGAGACAAGACCCTTGGTGGTGTTTTGAGGCAGTGGTGTCTGGTGGGTGATTAAGTGAAAAATGCGTAAGAGCTGTGTAATGCTTGGCATAGTTTTACTGCTGAAGTACACGCGCCAGCAACACGGTGGTGACACACTCCCTTGAGAGAAAAGAAAATACTTACGGTCATATGTTGACATCCATTACTAAATACGACATTTATATGTCCCCACTAAAGGGATCATATTTATTGTCATTAGACACAGTATAGAACTCTAAACCTTAGGTGTTTCCTCACAGTTGTGGCATACTGACTGTTAAGTGGGAGCATCAGCGTCAACACACATTTTAATCTTAAAGCGTTATTGTTTACACCATCTTCCTCTGTCGTTCATGATGAAGATGTGATACAGGATGGCTCTACACCACACGGGATCACTGTCCTATGTTCTTAATATACGGTGATTGATGTGGACATCAAGTGAGCGGAAATATCGGGTTGGACCTCTCCCCCTGCACCTCAGTGGCGTCCAGTGTCAGCTGCTCCAACTCGTCCTTTGCAACCAGAGGCATCTGCTACGTAATGACTGGCCAAACTTTCCCCAAGCGAGGCCCCGTATCGCTCATTAAATGATAAGATCTCTCTCTGTTTAACCCAGGTACGTTGATGAACACTCTTGTTGTGCTCGTCACCAGCCGTGTTTTTTGCTGTCGCGCCTCAGAAGCTATTTCGGACAGTTGGGTTTTCGATCGAGGAATGTTCATTAATGCAAGTTGATTATGTAGGCAGAAATTTTATGTTGGTGTTAGGGAGGCAGGGTGGCCAGGGGGTGTAGGATGATACGGGGTAGAATGATATGGGGGTTGGATGATATGGGGAGTTGGGATGGCCTGGGAGTTGGGATGGCCTGGGGGAGGGATGGCCAGGGGGGGCTGCAAAGGACAACAGCCACCAGTACGTTGTCTTTCATCTCTTTCGTTGTCTCACTAGTCCAGGGGCTGTTTATTTTATCCATATTGTATATAGTGGTACAGTGCATTAATATGGTTACACGAGTCGCTGTATATGTGTGTGTAGTACACACAGTCACTACACAGCGAAATTGCCTTTTTTTTGCTCCTGGACTTACTGTAGAGTCTTCAATCACTTCACCTCTGCCTCACAATCAACTCTACTAAAGGTGCTTGTCCACCTAACCTCCAGTCTTCCTGTGTATTGTGGTTACATCATGTCACTCAGGTATACATTTTTTTTAGTTCATTTCCACTGGTATTCTCTCGACTCCTTATTACCCAGAGGCTTCCATTCCTTCCCTTGTCGACCAACGCCTATTTAAATACGCCTCTTCCGTCACCCGATTATTTAATTTCTTCTTTATCTCTACTTACTCCCATTCCCACATTTTCTTTAAGAAGTATTCACCTCAGTACCATGGCCGCTGCTCAATAGTTAGTTAAAGACGATGTTACGCTCGCATGCATTAAGAGAAGGTAGAGCCACACCTTACACAAACTTGCCCACACCTGCTGGCCAACACGATTTTTCTCTCGTACTGCATATTTGCTCTGAGCTTCAGTAATTATGCCGGAGTTTCTACATAGTTTTTATGATTTCTTTTGTTTATAATACACACACGTCACTACATATGGGCGAGTCTTTAAACATTAAGTACGTCAGCCATCTGCCTCATCTAACACACCACCACTGTTGTCTGTTGCGACATTTGTTCACTCAGGAAATTACGTCTCATGGAAACACACACACACACGTACACACAGAGTATCCTTGACCTCTGACCCGTGACTACTGATCTTGAACTGGAAGACAATAGGGCACAGGTTCACTCAGAGAATGTAACGCGCGGTATGGAATTCAGCGGGTCTCTACGGGCATAAGGTATAAACTCAGTGGAATTAAACAGCAGTGAACTGGTAAAGTTTAACAGATAGGTAATTGTCGTAATTGAATTTGGTGACTTATTTCGTTCTATTTTAATATGGTTTATGAATAATAACTGAATATATTATGTTTCTCTCTCTCTCTCTCTCTCTCTCTCTCAACCAAAATTTAACACTTAGATTTTCATAAAGTACATTTTAAATGATAAAGCGTGAGGTGAGTGTTGGGTGAGGTGGCCAGAGCTGGGGAAAATCCTTATCTTTAATTACTGTGAGTCCTGGTGGGGGAAAAGTGAATATCCCTTGAAGCAGGTTGAGTCTTAACAGTGTGCTGGTCGCCGCCACCTAACAATGGGTTCAGTTGATGACCGACCCGCGCTGTAATTATCGGCTCAACACGCCCTTTTCTTCTTTACTTTCTCTTTCCTGTCTGTCTACCACTTATTTTCTTTTTCTGTCCATCCCTCCCCGGTCCCGTTGTATTAATTATTCCCACATTTTGGATCTCTTGTCTGGGTCTCGCGTTGACATCTTCCTCAGGTTGCTCCATTCAGCCTATCTTGGGATCTGGTTTACCTTGAACACCATGTGGTATTGAAGCCAGATTGGGTTAGGTTAGTTTAGGTAGAAGCAGCTGACTGATGCTGACTCTCACAAGTACAGCCAAGTAGTCGTCGCACAATTTCACAGACTCGAGCAGGGAAGAGTTTGAGAGACTAAGGTCCAGAAGGAAGAATTATTGAAGTAATTCGACATTCAGGATGAAAATCTGGAAGGAAGGAGCGAGAGGAAGTGGGTGGATGAGACAGCCCATTTCAGAGAGACGACTGAAGGCAAGTTGGACCAGAGTCTACACTTAACACCGTGTCAGTATAAATCACTTCTCGTATGAACTTTGTTGTGAGTAATTGCGTGTTATATCATGTGAATGCAGAAGACAATGAGGGTGAGGTGCTGGACTCCGCCATTACGGTGTGGGTAATGAGGGAGAGTGGTGGTGGTGGTTGGGACCGGGCATGTGGCTGGGGGTGGTGTAGGCTGAGGGTAGGGGCTGGGGGGGCACACATCACCACTCACCCAAACCACTAACTTTACAGACCTCAGGTTTCCTGATACTGAATGCTCTGGTCGTCTTGTTCCCTGTGACTGGATGATGAGGTGGGATGAGGTGCGAGGCAACACGCCCCTCTGTGCCTCATGATATGGGTGGTGGTGGAGAGCAGTGGGTGTGTGACGTACCAGTGAGTTAATAATAATAATAATAATAATAATGATAATAATAATGATAATAATAATAATAATGATAATAATAATAATAATAATAATAATAATAATAATAATAATAATAATAATAAACGGTTTATTAATAGAGTTGCAGCCGGTGGCTGAAAATATACAAACTTACATTTGAATTAGACATAATGATATGCGTTCAATACATTTACAGGGCTGTACAGTACATAAATCAGGAGTTGTTTATTATTTTAACAATAGATGGGATGGTGCTATTCTTATATCTATCGGTGCGGGCTCTTATGGGCTGAATTTTGTTGTAGTGGCGGACTGCGCGAGGTGGGTGGGGGACTGCTGGTGGCAGGAGGTGGCAATGACGAGGATGGTGCAGTGTAGTCCACTGCCAAACCTTGCTAGTGCTTGGTGGTGGAGGTCACTGAGGGACGGCATTATTTGAGTCATTGGGTGTCTGTGTAGGCAGATGTGGTTGTGTTTATCAATTCTTGTATAAGATACATGTATGGACCTTAATGCCAAAGTATTTTATAATTAATAAATCTTTCCTTTTTATTCTATATACAGGTAATTATAATTCACACCTTGCCAATATATTGTCAGAGAAAAATGTAGTTACTGCATGATAGAAAATAATTATTTTATTTGGAATCTTTACTCCAGCCCACTCCACCTGAGGAATTTTCACCCCCTCAAAGCTACCTGGGGTGGAGGCTCTTCAGGTGAATCTTTATATTGAAAAACAAAATATATGTAGTTTGAAGAACAAAAAACATAAAAAAAACAGCAAATGTCCGATTAAAAAAATAAATTAGGAAGGAAAAAGTAGATACATTATTTCAAGAAAACAAATCTAAGGTGTCCAGTAAATTGGTTGCGTGGTCAATGGCAAACAGGTGTACAGTGTGATTTTTTTATCTTTTATTTAAAAAAAATACAATTTGCATATATATACTGTACATGTACATAGATATTACATATCCGTGAAATATTTGGATGACTTTTCTTTAAAAAACATACTTGATCATCCATTTATTATAATATATCCTGCTTTTAATAAAGGCTATAGTCTCTTCAACATTATAATTTTCCTTCCTACTTAACCAAATACTGTACAGTAAATATAATCTGACATTAGCATGATCATTATATTCTTCGCCTTATTATCACGACAGTTAATATTAAATATTAAAAATTAAGAAATAATTTGCTATTAACTTTGCAGACTGTATTCAGGATAGTTTTAAACAATTTAATCATCTCTTTGTTATGGAAGCAGAAGAACAGTGTGATTAGGGCGCATTGATAGGTGAGGCAGCAACTTCGACTAGGTGTTTTAATGGGCGGAGAATAAAGGGCACTGTGCCTGTGCTGCTGTACTGAGGTTAGTGAATAATCTTTCTGACTCTGAGCTGAGCGGGGTGGTAGTTATGTGGGCAAGGAGGTTGTGAGTGAATGGCCGACCAGCGGGGCCACGTTTAACAAGTGGCCGGGGGTGGCCTAGCGTACTATAGGGCTTGGTCATGACCCTCCCGCAGGACCCTGGTCGGTCACGTCTTGTTGCTCATGTAGGTCAACGCTACTTTCTAGGACACACACGCAAGGAGAGACTGTACTTTAAAGGATTGGTAGCTGCAGTGTTTCATAAGATATTGTGCAATATTGTTGAAAGACATAATTTACATGTGGCTAACATCTGAAGACACCTTCGGTTCTTGCAGTAAATTGACCTCTAGACGGGTTTATACAAAGTGAGGGAAACGATTGTGTGTAAGAAGTATTTAATTCTTTAAAATATATATTAAAACGTTGATTTTGATATACTCGTATAGCCGGATGTTGTGAAGGTATAACTATAAGGTGTTATTGAACTGCCAGGGGCAGTAAGTCATTGTCCTTTGGTCTCCTTCATGTCCAGAAAAATCGAACTGCCATCCAGGAAAAGACCGGCTGTTTCACCGTTAAGAAAAAAAAAATTCACAGGACATTGAACTACTTCCAATATTTGTTTTTCTTTCTTTGATGCAGATATTCTCACAAGTCACCGAGTCTTGCAATTCATGGTCGTCCACAGAGCCACCATAAAAGTCTGTTTCATTGAAACTTGAAACAGAACACTTGTGCTTAATGACGGTGATGGAGTTGTAGCGCGGTGCTCGGTGTGGTAGACGTATCAAGGAAGGAGACACTGGTTGTTTCCTGCTTTCGCTGGGAAAGAAAGTAAGAGTCGTGAGAGAGGTGTTCTTCTCAGATGATGCCGTGTCATACAGCCTCAAGAAGCTATAATGGCACTGATAAAATTGTGATGGTCCGGCAAACGTGCAGAGCGAGTCAGACGAAGCCAACAGTAATCCTGGCGTGGAGGTACTGAAGGACATAGGGAAAAGTCACAACAAAAGTCACAATTTTGGTCAGGAAAAAGATCATAGGAAGAAAAGTCATATTTTATTTAAATACCATTTGCTGCTTCCCAGATTGTTGCCGCGTTGAAATTTCGCCATTGTAAGTCGTGTAAAGATCATTCACTTTCCTTGTCGCTTTGGTAAGACCTGAGAATTATTGGTATCATCTGCAAATTTCAAGTTGTGCGCGTTGGAACCTGGTCGTAAATACTAAATTTATCATGACATGCACCAGAAAATGCAGGGAGGGTCCAGAGGTTTGGGGTAACTTCATGTAGGAAACTGAATTTCATTATAGGGTTCATGGGACGCCGCCCTGTGTGGTGCTTCTTTAATACGGAGTAATAAGAGATCAAGAAAAAGTGAGGAGACTTTCTTTCATGAGGAGAGTGGATATGTAGAACCTGTCAGTCTAAAACACTCGAAAATAATGCCAGCGCTCATCCCATAGACGAGATAAACAGGGAGAGGTGTAGTGTGCGGTGGTGGTGAGGCCAAGTACACCATAAACAGTGAGACGTGTGAGGACAAGCAACCGTGGTGTTTACTCCTCAGCAGACACATGGCAGTGGATATTGCTGTTGCGTGATTTTTATGTGATGTATTCTATTCTATATTTCTGGAGTGAATATGACACATTGCACTATATCATTAATAAAATTAATAAACTCTGAATGTTCTTTCGTCGGTGGAATTTACACTTTGTTTTTGTTGGATCCCATTTTTGTTAAGAGTAGGAATATATTAGTTATTGAGTTGCGGGAGGAGCACAGTGAGAGACGTCATAAAAGCGTGATGAAGCTTGAGCGAGGCGATGGTCGTGCACTGTGAGGGGAAAAGTTGTGAGTGAAGATATTCCGTCCGCGTCGCACCCCACCATCTGATGGGTCGACCCCTGCCTCATTATATCCCTCAGCTTCTTTACACTCCCCATATTCCCCGCACGTCCTTCTTCCTCCACACTGGCCCTCCTTCCTCACAGCCTACCCCTTACTTCATGCCCTCTCATACTGTCTCCTTGCCTCCCCATAAATCTCTGCCAATTTTCCTTCTTCTCATAAGGTCCTTTCTTCACGTACATCATCCTCTCCCATTCCTGTGTTAGTATCCACGCTTACCTTCTTCTCATCAGAGTATCCATCTGTTACACCCTCCTCCCTCCACCACTTCCCCTCTACCGTTGGGTCACCGCAGCGCAGTTATTTCTCAAGGGAACACCACAGTCGTTTTAATTATTTATTTAATTGATTCATACATGTCCATAATAGTTTTACTCTACAAAGAGATGCTTTCATTCTTGTTATTCACTCTTTCGGCAGTTGGCCCTTGTCAGTAGACCACCTACTCACTTTTCGCTCACGATATCATAGTTATTATGGTTTACCAGGAAAGAGGTTAGTTTAGACATGGGAAGCTTTTGGTTTTAATTAACCCTCCCATCCTACTTTATGGCTGTTATAACATTCCTATAGATCTATTTTTCTGCCCTGGAGTCCTGTTTAGTACCTTGTGTTAGGTATCAATAGGGACCACCGCCTACCAGCGTCACGAGTCATTTTACTGTGAAATATTTTACCTATTCAAACAATAATTAATCAGATTGCTTAAATGAACACTAAATCCATGTTTATATACTTATAAATTTTGTGTTATATACTATAAGATGATAAGTCATTCCGGTGCGTGCCACGTACTGCTTGACCTCGGTGGTGTGGTGCGGTGAGCTGTCTCGCAGGAGTGGGGGCCGGGGGGTGGTGTAGGTGGGGGCTCACTAGTGTCATTCTGAGGGTTGGAGGAGGCTCTGGGGTGCTGTTTCTTGGGGTGGGGGCGGGAGAAGATGCTGATGGGGCTTCACTTTAACTGCCGTACAATATCCGCCGCTGAAATGATCATTAGTTTTCCTCCAGCCAGCAGATAACACGACGGTTATCGCTGTTAATAAGGTCTCCGTCACGTTTGTGGTAACAGCAGCAGCTTAAAGACCTAATTACCATACTTGATGGCAGCTGTTGCAGCGCCTCTGGTGTCTAGCGGCGGTACTTGTGGTGCTGATGGAGTGGCCCTGGTTCTTCGGGCGAGTTTGGGAGAGGAGAAAGTATTGATTACTTTTCTGTCGTCGAGTTAAGTCCAGCGGAGGTGAGAGTGATAGTTTCTATGACTAGTAAGTTCAGTGAGGTGTACGGTACCATGTTATTTTCGTAATTGTGCAACATTTTTCTTTTCTGTTAAGCGGTTTCAAACTAAAGGAGTTTTGGTCACTTTTCTCTCGCTCATCTTCCTCCATTGTCGTGAGGTAGTAGTAGTAATAGAAGGATAGTGGTACGACGGATTTAAGAGAAATTACTTTAACTTAGCTGAGCTAGAACGTTATGTGGTGTACCCTAATATGAAACTGTTGGTACCGCGTCCAAAGATGGTCTTTACAATGACAACGAATTCTATTTCCCATTTTCTGTCGGGCGTTCATGCAAAAATTACGGAATTTGGTAATGTAGGTAAAGGTGAACTTCCAAGTTTGAAAAGACAAATCATGTGCGAGTCTTCGTCTGGTACAGTATTTTTTTCATATATATATAGTATTTTCACTATTTTTTAAACTTAAGTTTGCAATAAGACCCAGTGTGATCCAGCTAAGGCGAGGCGGTACACGCACCAATGACTCCAGAAACTCTTACTTTGGAGTTATGGGCCCTGTGGTGTGCTGCTATCACCGCTCACCGCTATACAGGTTATTTAGCGAACGTCATGACTCCTTCGTGTAGTTACTTGACCAACTGAGTGTAAAAGTCACAGTTATCCAGCGATGCTTCAAATTTATCTTCAGACTCTATGACTCGCTCTCGTCCAGATTTTAAATAATCAAACAAAGATGCTGTTATTGGTAAATGAATGGGTTGTATTGGTATGCTAGATTTCTTTACAAAATTAAACTGACCCCTTTACAAAACACTCGTCTTAAGATGTGACTAATTTAGGAGTAACATAGAAGTGGACTAATTAAGAATATCTCAATATAACAACTAATTACAGATACAATATACGTGAGCCACAGAAGTACGGGCGTGGGAGAGTAAGATTGACAACATAACTTACAGTCTTTCCTATTGTAAAACTGATCCCTGTTTATCTTATCTGGTGTTGTAGGTGTTGAGTTCTCGCCTCCAGGCACGAATGAAGACTCTCCCTTGTGATTGATGTAGAGGGGTGGGGGGTGATGGCGAGGGGCTGGGGAAGGTCTCTCCCCATGGGCGCCAATAAGGGATTCTCAGCGACTCATAGAAGGAAATTGGTGGATATTGGTAGGTGGAAGGGAAACTAAAAGAACTGTTGGGTAACGAGGACAAATCGCCGAGTAATGTGAAGAGGATATTCTTCGATGAGGGTGAAAGAGGGGCCTTTTGTGAGTGGTGACTGTTAGATATGTAGCGTGTGCGTGTATAGTGGAGGGCGGACTGTGTAGAGGCTGAAAAAAGAAGCAATGAATACTCTCGGCTCTCTTCTCTAACGGTGATAGTAAGAATGAACGTGAATTATTATCGTCAATAATCTTGATACAAGATTTATTTATTCCTTACGGGACGTTGTTCATGTGAGAAGACGTGGTTGATTTTTGAAAGATATTGTTGAAAATAACAGGATATAATTATACAGTAGTGTTCTATGTTTCTCATCCTAATTTATTACTCATGGAAGGACGGGTAGGACAGTACAGTGATCAGTATGTGTTTGATGTCGATTTTTTTTTTATGTTTCCTGCCGTAATAATAATAATAATAATAATAATAATAACAATAATAATAGTAATAATAATAATAATAATAATAATAATAATAATAATAATGCATTAACGATGAAATTCCTTAAACTTCAAACGCATGAATTATATCGCTTGCGTGGATGATGCGTGCATAATTGAACATCTGTTTTCAGGGTGTTATGTCACTCAGATGGTTCTCGTTAGCTGTAGCCGACGTGATCGTCCTAGATATCGTTTCTGTTCACGTAGCCATCACTCCGCCGTCTGTGCACAGAAAATCAAAGACCACCGTGATGGAGGTGGTGTGGGCCTGGTAGTTGAACCCAGGTGCTGCAGTTGTCGTGGCTGGCACAATGCTGGCTCCAGCACTGCCCCAAACGTCCGTCTGCTCCTGGGGACAAGTCCCCCCCCCCCCTCCCAAGGCTTCTTCACCCACCATCTCCCCTTCTGACATTTAGATTAGATTTTAGATTGCCCCCGAGGGGGCTAGTTTATTGGGCACCCCCTTACATCCTGTGCAAGGTGAAGCGCAGAAACGTTTACAGCGCCCAACAGGGAAGCATGCGTAGTTCATGCTTGCCTTTATGATTCATGCATTAAGGGCGTAAAGGCCTGAAGGGTCCTGGGTTTTGTCAGCAAGTTACATAAAGTGACAGAATTATGGGGGAAAATTCCCGGTACAATTTATCTGTTTATGGCAAAGTGTGGCAGGTCCCCAATAATGTCAAGTGCCAGGCCTGTCACTAGGAGGAGGGATATCTGGTCAGGAGGGAAGAGGTGTTGGTAACGGCTGGGGACCTGTAGGAGGAGGTCATAGAGCAAGTGAGGATGTAGTGAGAGAGGGTGTGAGAGTCGGGTTGACACCTGCCAACAGTCTCCCTCACAACTGCCGGCTGTCACTACTGCCGCGGAGCCCTCCGGGCTTGTCCAGGCGAACTCTGCTTTCCCAGAGCGATGGCCTGACTCATCCCTGCACCCCGACTCTGTCTACTCCGCGCTTCAACCTGTACACCCTCTGCAGGCCATGCCTCCTCCTGTCTGTGGGCTGTCTTCACCAGGGCGCTCTGTTGGACCAGAGCACGCGGGATCTCTCCCACTCCAGCTCTTCGCGCCTTTTGACCATACCGATGGCATGAACGTTGACCAGGAAGGACGTCCCCAATCAACCTGCCGACCTCTCCTTCGTCGCTGCAACTACCGACGCACACGTCATCACGCTCACAGTCTCACACTAAAAGGTTTCTCCCTTAATACTGTCAATGCCGATGTGCCTCCCTCCACCCCCACCGTGCCCATTCTACCACATCACAGTCCCCAGTCGTCACCAACACCCCTTCCTCCTGACCAATATCCCTCCTCCTGCAGACAGGCTTGGCATTTGACTTATTAGGGACTTGCCACACCGTGCCATAAACAGATGTATTGTATCGGGAATTCTCACCCACACACTCATCCTGTCACTAGAAGTAACTTGCCGATGAAATTCATAGCCCTTCAGGCACTTACGCCCTTTAATGCATGAGTCGACACGGCAAGCATGAACTCCGCGTGCTTCCTTGCTGGGCGCTGTAAACGCTTTTTTGCGTAGCAGTGTGCAAGGGAGTACCCAATAAACTAGCCCACTCGCGGGGCAAATTAACAAGTTGAGAATGGTGTAACACAGTGAGCTGACGTCGACGATGATTGATATACAGTTAGCTGAGCGAAGAGGGACTCATGTCAAGTGTAAAATTCATCCGAAAGAGTGATATTGTCAATTAAATACAAGATTTATCCAAGAAAGTAAATTGCTTCGCGGTTGTCGTAAACACGTGTGTGTGTGTGTGTGTGTGTGTGTGTGTGTGTGTGTGTGTGTGTGTGTGACATCCTTAATAACCCATATCATTTTATCATAGCTGAATGATCGTCATACTCGATACCGAGTGACAGCAAGTAGAAATAGTGTGTCAGTACCTTTCCTGTACTGCCTTAGTGTGATGATGACGCCCGCGATGACGACGATGTGTAGTTTGTGATAACGAGTGAACGTCACTTACAGATTACAGTATTACTTAGGTTCATGCAAATTATTTAATTATCTTTACCATCTTTAGTTTAACTCTAATGGCGGTGGTATGAGGAAACTGTTCCTAAATGCTGGAAACGGTATTGGTAAATGAGTGTTTGCATAATAATTCATCAATAGACATCTATCGTGACAGCGTATAGCTCTTAGGACGTTCTCGAAAAAGGGCAGGTGCCTCAGTTAACTAATACTGTATTGAATAAAGTTATAAATCTTCAAAGCGAATATTAGCTTCTTCCTGCTGGTGATGTATGATAGGTTTATGTGGCGTGAGCTGTTGTGAGGTTGTTATATGTTGCTAGTTTTAGAGAGTGGAGTGGGCGGCCTCCCACGGACCTCAACTTGTTGGTTGGTATGTGACGGATAGGAGGAACGAGTCGACCAGCAAGGACTTCTGACGTGGGTGTTGTGGAAGGTTTGATGCCAAGTGATATAAAGTTTGACTGCCACTATTAAATGATGGTATCACAGTAGACGTTTCCAAACTGTGCCGTTGTCAAACCTCTTCATATCTAATCGTCAGTTTCTTTATCATCTTGGTGTTATTTCCTGAGTTACAGCTCCAAATTATCATCAGGTTGAAGTCCAGTGACTAAAGTTTTGTCAGGGATAAAGGACAAGCTTTGCAGAATTTAAGCAAAGCAAAAATGAATAATTTGCCGAAGGTTTCCATGATGGACGAAGGACCTAAATGGGGCAGCCTTGGAATACACCTCAGATGGGAAGCTCAACATACCAAACAAGCCTCGAGTGTCACTGGTGTAAAGAAGACTTAAGTGTATGAGTCCATAATCCTTCCTTATACACGTTTACTGCTTGGAACAAAAACATGTGGTTGTGCAAAATCACACAGTTGTTTCACTTAATATTCCATCCGGCTATTGTAATGGTCCATTAGTCTCATTAGGTCATATGAATATAGTGTTGTGTAAATAATGGTAACTATTGAGGTTCAAGTTGGAAGTTGTGGATGACTGTGTAAGTGTATTATGGCTGTCAGTCAGAGATTATCACATTGCTGTGTGTCAGGGTGTTTGTCTAAGTGTGAATGTGTTCATTTGAGATTCATCAGTTCATAGCTGGAAACCCCGCAATAGTTTTGAGAATCCTTGATTAAATATTTGAACTTTGATTAGATACTGTATAATAAAATGTTGCTGTATCAGAAAAGTGTTTGGATTTGGTTGAATAGACAAAATCTTTGATACACTAACGTCTGTTTAACACTGCTGGTACAGTACCTCACTGGACACCACCTGGACAGGGGGGGGGGGGAGGCATTTGGGCCATGGGCCACGACCCCCCAGACTTTGGGCCACGAACTGTATGCAGGGTGGACATTTGGGCCATGAACCAAAAATTTCCTGGCTGTAAATTACTATCCCTTAATACCCCTGGGAACCTTCCAGTCAGGAACCTTCAGGTTAGGTTATTATTGATAATACTTTGACCCATGAGTCCATGACCCAAACGCCCTACAATCGTCAGGGGGAGCCAACCAGCGCCCCATGGTTTGTGAAGGTGCAGCATTACACACGTATAATTCAGTAATAATATTGCTGAAATATGCAAATTATCTCTTATCACAAGTCATCCAAGGATATTTGCCCTGAATCATGGCCTCGTTAGTAACACAGGAGACGCCCATCCCGATCATATCACAGATAAAATTTTCAACCCATTCAATAAACCAATTTATGTAAAATGAGGAAACACGTGTTTGTCCGGGGATCAGAGTCATTCAAGGTCTGACATGCGAACCACAATTCACAGTAAAGATATGTCAATGTGTTTTTGGTGTTTGACGGAATACCGTGTACAAATTGTATCTGTGGCCGTGTAAGGGGGTTGTGCGTGCCAGGGAAGGCTTCATTGCCCTATACAGAGTTTACAAGGACGCTGAGGCTGATTGTGGGATTGTTGGGGCGCTGGGGGTGGCCTGATGCTGACGCCGGGGGTCAAAGTGGTGGCAGATATTCCTCTGTAGGGTTAGTTTTTCGTTGGCAATTTTTAACCACAGTGGTGTTGGTAGTTGTTGTGGTAGTGACTGTAGTAGTATTGACGATGATGCCGATTTACAGTAATAATCTTAGGGAGATGAGTGTGTGTTGGAGGAACTAATGGATAAGGGTTAAAGCTGTGTTAGAGATAGTGGTAGTGAGGTGTAGTTGTAGATACGGTGGCTGTCAGGTGATGCGTGTGTTAGAAAGTTCAGGGACTACTGGAGTTGTGTAGATTAGAAGAGGGTTATATCCAAGCCTATTATGGTATGGCTTTGTGTGCTGTGGCTGGAAACAGCCCAGGTAGAGGCTATCACCAGTACCACTCAGGGGCCAACTGAAAATAATCAGCACATCAGCTGGTCTCGTGTGGGGTCAGGCCGGAGGCAGGAGGTGACAGCCAGTGGTGTGCCGACACAAATCACCCCGGTGATCTTCACTTCTTATAGACAAATCTAATGATCACGGCATTATTGTGTTGCGTTGCGTGTCGTGCGTGTGCACGTAGAGACTTTGTCAGATACGTATCATAAGTTTCGAGATTGTCATCAGTCATGTGATTCAGAAAGTTGTCAACACTCGAGTTACTGCCATTAAAGAAACAACGAGTTTATCTCGCGTTTTCGACAGGCTGTAGAATCAGTGCAGAACGAAAATACAATTCTTCAGCTCGTTTGTAGCGGAGGTGTTGTCATGGCTTTATATACCTGTGTTAATTAATTTTCACTCACTATATAATGCATATTAGTTCATTATATTATATTATGGTTGTAGAATTTGTTGTATCTGGGAAATATTTTGTTTGGTTTCGCGTCGTCTGGCTGAGTTACGTTAAAAAGAGAATCATTTATTTTTATTTTCATGGGTGATTCGTGAACACCTGCTGAGGGACGCTGCAGGTGAGCATGAGGGATGGGGCTGTTATTACTACCACACAATAGGAAGGGAACGAAAAACATTTGGATGCAAGACAACGTGTTAGGAAAACATATGTCTTGCTAAATTCCATAGACGTTAAAAGATTACAATGTCTTCCGAGATGTACTACACACATCTGTTCTGCTGCGAATTTATTTTTTTCTAGTTTCAGTATATTTCATGGAAAACTAACACGAATTTATTTAATTAAGTGCTGGACGAGACCGAGGAAAACACTGACGGACCCTAAAAACACTATAAAGTTCCTGGGGCTGGTCTATGGTGAGGATATTAATTAAATATTAGATTGTTAAAGATACATTGGGTTATGACGTCACGGCAGGTTATTATAGTGGAAAGTGAAGTCGACGCTGATCTGTGACCATAAAATTTTATAATCATCGTGTGTACAATTACTGCCTTCCACGGGTACCTTAAAAAATGAGCTCTTACGAAAGGCGAAAGTTGATTTGGCCGCGTGGAGTCGTTCAAGCCGTTTTTGATACTTCTTTGGGTATTCACGGTTCTTGGCGAGTGGTAGATTTTTTATTTTTTTTTAGGTTGTCCCTGAGGGGGCTAGTTTATTGGGCACCCCGTTACATCCTGTGCAAGGTGAAGCGCAGAAGCGTTTACAGCGCCCATCTGGGAAGCATGCGTAGTTCATGCTTGCCTTTATGACTCATACATTAAGGGCGTAAAAGCCTGAAGGGTCATGGGTTTTGTCAGCAAGTTGTAGTGTGTAAGAGATAGTGAAGGGGTCAAGGGGGCAACTGAAGATGGTACGCTAGGAACCTTGACTGGCCCCGGGACTCGTGGGCCAGTGGGTCATCATCACACAGGGTCACGCCTTGCTGCTGAGGTGTGTCACAGGCGGGTCACGAATAGACCTCCTCCCTGCCACCACCTGCTGCACCTCGTGAATGCCTATGTTTATATGATTTGCTGTGTATCATTTCCAGGGTTAAAATAATGTTAACTTACCTTGACAAGTTCAACACGTGGCATAAGATGTAACAACTCAGGTTATCGTCTTGACGTTTATTTATAATGGTTGTAAGTCTTTTAGATATTCTGTAAACAAAGTAATATAACACCGATTTAATGATAAAATAGTAGATGTATATGTACAGAACAGTAAAATAACAGCAACTCCGCCTAGAAGGACCCAGCGGCACAAGTGGTCTCGTGTGGATTTATTTAAATATTTGTTTTATACATAGGCAACTGGCGAGGACGCAGAGATAGTTTTAGTTACTGCTCGTACGTTTGGGCTTCCTGTGAACACGGTAATCTGGTCAGAAAGAAATTTCAGTGAATTATTTGAATGTTACAAAACAAGATTCTTGACAAGTTAGATAGATAGATCGGCCTATTTTTCCTCTAATTTTGTCTCCAGTGACGGGAGCTCTGAACTCGTGCCATCGACTTTTTGTTGTCTAATAATTTATCTTTAGGTCTAAGTCGTTTCCGAGGTTGGCGGAAATTATAACACCTCTTATCAAGTTGTAAACACAGTAACGTTAGTGCAGCACTGAAATGACCAGCAATTCCCCCAGATGACTACGTTCATAATAATTTTGAGGTGTAGATGTAATTGTTCCTTATGTAGTGTGAATGTAAATACGTACAGTACCTGGATATTGACGGTGTTGTGTGTTAGATGTAGGTGAGTCGTCATACTGTGAGACTTTGCTGATTTAGTTCCTCACTGATGCCCGTCACGTGTAACTTGCTGGTGGACCTGTTTATGGTGTGTCTCAGTGATGATGTGGTCTATAGTTTATGGTGTGTGTGTCTCAGTGATGGTGTGATCTATAGTTTATGGTGTGTGTGTGTGTGTCTCAGTGATGGTGTGGTCTATAGTTAATGGTGTGTCTCGGTGATGGTGTGGTCTATAGTTTATGGTGTGTGTGTTTCAGTGATGGTGTGGTCTATAGTTTATGGTGTGTGTGTGTGTGTGTGTGTGTTGTGTGTGTGTGTGTGTGTGTGTGTGTGTGTGTGTGTGTGTGTGTGTGTGTGTGTGTCTCTCAGTGATGGTGTGGTCTATAGTTTATGGTGTGTGTCTCAGTGATGGTGTGGTCTATAGTTTATGGTGTGTCTCGGTGATGGTGTGGTCTATAGTTTATGGTGTGTGTGTCTCAGTGATGATGTGGTCTATAGTTTATGGTGTGTCTCAGTGATGAATTGTGTGTCTATAGTTTATAGTGTTTGTGTGTGTGTCTCAGTGATGGTGTGGTCTATAGTTTATGGTGTCTCAGTGATGGGTGTGGTCTATGGTTTTATGGTGTGTGTCTCAGTGATGGTGGTCTATAGTTTATGGTGTGTCTCGGTGATGGGTGTGTGGTCTATAGTTTATGGTGTGTGTCTCAGTGATGATGTGGTCTATAGTTTTATGGTGTGTCTCAGTGATGGTGTGGTCTATAGTTTATGGTGTTTGTGTGTGTGTCTCAGTGATGGTGTGGTCTGCCTGGTTTATGGTGTGTGTGTCTCGGTGATGGTGTGGTCTATAGTTTATGGTGTGTCTCGGTGATGGTGTGTGTTTCAGTGATGGTGTGGTCTATAGTTTATGAATTGTGTGTCTCAGTGATGGTGTGGTCTATAGTTTATGGGTGTGGTCTATGGTTTATGGGTGTGTGTCTCAGTGATGGTGTGGTCTATAGTTTGTGTGTGTCTCAGTGATGGTGTGGTCTATAGTTCTGGGTGTGTATCCGTGATGGTGTGTGTGTTTCAGTGATGGTGTGGTCTATAGTTTATGGTGTGTGTCTCAGTGATGGTGTGGTCTATAGTTAATGGGTGTGTCTCGGTGATTGTGTGTGTTCAGTGATGGTGTGGTCTATAGGTTTATGGTGTGTGTGTGTGTGTGTGTGTGTCTCAGTGATGGTGTGGTCTATAGTTTATGGTGTGTGTCTCAGTGATGGTGTGGTCTATAGTTTATGGTGTCTCGGTGATGGTGTGGTCTATGGTTTATGGTGTGTCTCAGTGATGGTGTGGTCTATATAGTTTATGGTGTGTCTCGATGGTGTGGTCTATAGTTTGTGTGTGTGTCTCATTGTGAGGTGTCCATAGTTTATGGTGTGTCTCATTGGCAGATGGTGTGGTCTATAGTTTATGGTGAGTGTGTCTCGGTGATGTGTGGTCTACTTATAGTTTATGGTGTGTCTCATGGTGATGGTGTGGTCTATAGTTTATGGTGTGTGCCTCAGTGATGGTGTGGTCTATAGTTTGCGTTATGGTGTGTTTCGGTAATTGTGTGGTCTATAGTTTATGAATTGTTATTGTGTCTCAATGATGGTGTGGTCTGTAGTTTATGGTGTGTCTCAGTGATGGTGTGGTCTATAGTTTGCGGTGTGTCTCGATGATGGTGTGGTCTATAGTTTATGGTGTGTTTCGGTAATTGTGTGGTCTATAGTTTATGGTGTGTGTGTCTCAATGATGGTGTGGTCTATAGTTTGGGTGTGTCTCAATGATGGTGTGGTCTGTAGTTTTATGGTGTGTGTGTCTCTGTGATGATGGTGTGATCTATAGTTTTGGTGTGTCTCGATGATGGTGTGGTCTATAGTTTATGGTGAGTTATTAATGCCTCATGATGGTGTGATCTATAGTTTATGGAGTGTCTCGGTGATGGTGTGGTCTATAGTTTATGGTGTGTCTCTGTGATGTGAATTGTGGTCTATAGTTTATGGTGTGTGCCTCATGATGGTGTGGTCTATAGTTTATGAATTGTGTCTCATTGATGGTGTGGCTATAGTTTATGGTGTGTCTCTGTGATGGTGTGGTCTATAGTTTATGGTGTGTGCCTCAGTGATGGTGTGGTCTATAGTTTGCGGTGTGCTCCCAGTGATGACGGGTGTGGTCTATAGTTTATGGTGTGTCTCGATGATGGTGTGGTCTATAGTTTATGGTGTGTTTCGGTAATGTGTGGTCTATAGTTTATGGTGTGTGTGTCTCAATGATGGTGGTCTGTAGTTTATAGTGTCTCAGTGATGGTGGTCTATAGTTTATATTGTGCCTCAGTGATGTGTGGTCTATAGTTTAGGTATTGTCGATGATGGTGTGGTCTATAGTTTATGGTGAGTGTGTCTCTGTGATGGTGTGATCTAGTTTATGGTGTGTCTCGGTGATGGTCTTGGTCTATAGTTTGAAGTGTGTGTGTGCCTCAGTGATGATGTGTGATCTATAGTTTATGGTGTCTCGGTGATGGTGTGGTCTATAGTTTATGGTGTGCCTCAGTGATGGTGTGGTCTATAGTTTATAGTGTCTCGGTGATGGTGTGGTCTATAGTTTATGGTGTGTGCCTCAGTGATGGTGTGGTCTATAGTTTATGGTGTGTTTCGGTAATTGTGCGGTCTATGGTTATGGTGTGTGTGTCTCAATGATGGTGTGGTCTGTAGTTTATAGTGTGTCTCAGATGGTGTGGTCTATAGTTTATAGTGTGTCTCAGTGATGGTGTGGTCTATGGTTTATAGTGTGTCTCCAGTGATGGTGTGGTCTATAGTTTATAGTGTGTCTCAGTGATGGTGTGGTCTATAGTTTATGGTGTGTGCCTCAGTGATGGTGTGATCTATAGTTTATGGTGTCTCGGTGATGGTGTGGTCTATAGTTTATGGTGTGTGCCTCAGTGATGGTGTGGTCTATAGTTTATGGTGTGTTTCGGTAATTGTGTGGTCTATAGTTTATGGTGTGTTTCGGTAATTGTGTGGTCTATAGTTTATGGTGTGTGTGTCTCAATGATGGTGTGGTCTGTAGTTTATAGTGTGTCTCAGTGATGGTGTGGTCTATAGTTTATAGTGTGTCTCAGTGATGGTGTGGTCTATAGTTTATGGTGTGTCTCAGTGATGGTGTGGTCTATAGTTTTCACATTCTCTCCTAGACGGTTATTGTTACATCATAACATTTCCACGTATTTATTTTTGGTGAACGGAAATAAGGTCACAGGAAAACACATCACAATTGAAGTTATATAATAGGTTAGGTTATTTTAGATTAAGTTAGGTTAGTTTAAGTTAGGTTAAATTAGGCTAGATTGTTTTTTCTGGATTCTTTATTTTATAATAATAATAATAATTAACGGTTTATTGAAAAAGTTCGGCAGCCTGAAGGCTGAAGATATGCATTGGACAAAAATGACTGACCGGTATTACATACAAAGACATGGGGTGAATGGGTCGTTTAACAAAACTTTCATTACTGAAAGAAGGAACTATGATTGAACGTACAAATTATTATAGTTTACAGTTGATGGCCCGGGCTGATCATGGAGACACCAGGTGGTGAGGTGTTCACGTGGTGTAGTAACTCGTCCTCGGGGTGTTGATATGAAGGACCTTTTATGGGCTCCGCCCCGTGTGTGTGTGTGTGTTTTTTTTTTTACGGGCATTAGCCCACCCGGGCACAGGTAATGACCCACATCAGGGCCTGGGGAGCGAAAATATAATAATAAATAATAATTATAATAATAATAATAATAATAATAATAATATCTATTATTATTATTATTATTATTATTGTTATTATTATTATTATTATTATTATTATTATTATTATTATTATTATTATTATTACAACAATAATAAAATTAGAAGCAAATTAATACAAATAAAATAATAAAACTAATAAAAATAATAACCATAAAAAATGCAAAATTGAAAAAAAATAAATCAAGAGTGAGAAATTATATACATTATGTATGTTGTGTTGTCAAGGTAAGAGAAACAATTGAGACCCTGCAATTGTGTGTAAATGAGGCAGAAAGTCAGATCAGCAACCTGGAACTTGGTCACAATTTTCGTGATGCCATATGGCAGCAGGGTCTACCATTAGACAACACATTATGCTTCCAATATCTTCCCAGGCGGTAGTACCTTCCTGTTTGATAGCTGCCTATCTACCTACTACCTGAAAACAGGCTTTTTAGTAGTAAAATGAATTAGATTGAGATTGTTAATATCAAAGAAGAAGAAGTTCAGGTTTAGTAAATCAAAATAATTAAGTGCATAAGAGTGTAATAGGAGGGTGGGGGCAGCTCTCCTGGGTGTTGGTCATATCTTAGTGTTGTGTTGTAGTGTGCCACGTGGGAGTAGCGGTCAATGTTCCCCATCCGTCATTTAGTTTCTCCCAGCCTAGCGTGGGAGAAAACCTATTGTTTCTTCATTTATTTTTATTCTCACTTCGCTTTTGTTCTGCTCCGTTAAACCGGTCGTATAATGACGTGGCGCTGCCTGTCTTATGTTTATATTTTGATTTCCGTACCGTAATTTGATTTTCCTTACACTGATGGACGTGATACCTTGCCCTGGGGGAGACGAAGGTCATTGTTGATTTGGGGTCTCATCAGTCAAGGGCGAAGGTCACTCTTGTTAAAATTTCGATATTACTGATCTGTTTACCTGAGTCTCTGCAGTATATTACGGTATCATGACCTGGGGGAGGGAGATCCCCCCTATTGATTTTAGGGCTGCCCGGGGACGTGTTATATGGTGTTGGCGGCACTGCTGTTGGTAAAAAGGCTCTACCCTGAGGATTATCCGATAATTACCTGCTGTCCCTCAACAAATCTGTTTCCGCTTTGTAGTTTGGGTTCATTGTCACTATATCACGTAAGGCTGTGTGGTGTACAGGGTTCTTGATTGCGTTTTAAAGGTCACGGTCGGGAGCCGGTGTCAGATGATGTTAGTGAACAGTATCGGGTTCACTTTGTAACGTCGCAGCCGGTTTGTTGTGTGTGAAATTTCCACCTTCCAACCTAGCCCCTAGAGACACGCATATACGAGTGCGAGAATAGTCAATAGTAGCCTTAACTCTGTATTGGAGCATCATATTCGGGTCACCTAAACATCACCCCCCTCCCCGCCCCCCAGCTAATTTCGCCAGAAGATAACCTTCCTAACTAGCGCAGTCTAACCTAACCACACAGGAGCGTTGGAGTGGTTAATCTTCAGATTTTGCTATTTCTGTGCATTAAACAAAGGGAGAAATATCCTGTATATTAAGAAAGCATACGTGTGTTCCGGCCTCAGCTAGTGCCGTGTCTTCGCCTGTCCTTGAGTTGTCTTGTTATATGCAGCAGCTCCTCATATACCGTGACATGTGTACCATGCGGCAGACAGTGAAGGATTACTGGGTCCTGGTGCTGTCCCCAGGAAGTCTCTCCCAGCCAGCGTTTATGGGTCTGCTGCCACTTTGAGTTGTCTAATAATTTTCGATAATCATGTGACCGTCTCTCGACAATTCTGTTTACCTTCTGTACCAATACACCGTGACAGAAATAACACAATTTGTATCTGGACCGTTTGTGTGTCAGTCAACTTCTTGTTCAAAGTCTGCCGAAACTCTTGTATCGTTATATTTACTTTGATCAGACCACATGAATGTGTCAACACCCTGTAGTGCACAACACCAAAGTCGTACCGGTGCTACTATAGTATGCTGTCTACCGAGCTGGAGTTGTCTCTCCCGGGATATTTACACTGTAGCATCCATTAACCTAACCTAACCTAGGTTAGGTTAGATTAGATTAAATTAGATTAGGTTGAGTTAAGATAGGTTTGGCTAAGATAGGTTAGGCTAAGATAGGTTAGGTTAGGTTAAGTTAGGTTATGTTAGGTTAAGATAGATTGTTAGGTTAGCTTAGCTTAAGATATATTAGAGTAAGTTAGGTTAGGTTAGTGTAAACATCTCGGTAGACCACATACCATAGTATCACCGTCGTACCTCTGTGTCAAAGGTCAAGATCACTGCTAAAAGTCAGAATTCAAATTTGACAACTGGCGTATTGTGTACCAGCTTACTCCTTTTTCAGTATAATCATTATAGTCATATTACTTAACAAACTTTTCTTCTTTCATCACAAACATATTCCAGATCATATCTCCGAAACTGCTTGACCAACCAGAATGTAATTAAACCATTTCGGATGAAATCTCGGCTGTTGATGCGCCTTAATAAGACAGTGTGCGGTGCTGGGAAAATCCTGCTTCACCCCAATATTGTAAAATTAGTGTTTTTCCCGCTGATTACAAGGGAGGATCAGAGGTTTGCTGCTGGAGCCAGGCAGGTTGTGTATTAAATGTCAAGGATGTTCAGGGAAGTTGTACCGGAATGGTGTCTGCCGGAACCCTACATACACCCCCAAGTGTTGTTCTCACAGCAGTAAAGTTGTTTGTGGTCGACGCAGAAGGTTGTGGTTGACTGCCTCAGTAAACACCAAAATTTAACGCACTTGTGGTAGTTGTTGTGTAATGTCTTACACTGCCTCGCCATAAATTGCCTCATCCCATTTTTGATGACGTATACGAGATGGATGATTGTCTGTGTGAGGCTTTGTGGTGGCCAAGTGTTTGGTGGTGAGAACTACATCAGGTCGAGATGATTCCCCTGTGTGGTAATACTGGAATGTTTCTGTTGTGGAGTGTTTGGTAAGGCTATGGGTGAGTCGCTTTGAAGTGTCAGAGTATTGGGGAAGGAATTTAGTGAGTGCTAGATGATTTACATAGCTCTTCGTAGTATTGAGAATGCTAAAAAAAATTGTGCCGTAAAGGTTTTCTGTTTTAATATATTATGCCTTAAAAACGTGGTGATGAGATAATCGAGGTCTGTGGTCATGGGCGAAGCATCTACAGTTACTGACCCATCCCCACGAAGCTCTTACAGATGAGAGATGCCTTTCTTCAGCGACGATTGCCTGCGGGCGTCTTAAGCTCTGTTGACGGAGGGTTTGTGTTGTGGATTCCATTCATAATCTCTATACCGATCCTTGTCATGTTTTGGTATTGGAAATTTATTGTTTTAATAAGAAGACATATTGTCGTGTTTTTTCTACTGTGCCAAACAAGAGTCAGGGCGCGCGTTGAGTAAAGTGTTTCGGGACTGTTTTGTGAATTTTCTTGATTTGCTCAGTACTTATTCAGTCTCGTTAAGTACTCCTCCAAATTCAACAGAGTGCAGAATTGTTTCGTTATTGTTGACATTAAAGATTATGTTTTGGTTTTTCGTAGTAGGTAAACATATTTGTGGTCGTAGGTACGGTTTGTGTGAGCAGGCGCCCCTCCGTCTGTATTGTACCCCCTCATTCTTCAGTGCTGATTCAATAATTTTTTTCATACATTTGTTTCTTAATCAGTTTTTAATTGCTAGGATTATTTTAAACATAGGCTTGAGACAGCGTCTGAACATCTGTCTGGCATTATGGATGTGACAGCTGAATGTTGTTGCTGTAAAAATATCCTCGTACAGTATCTAAGAAAATGGTGAGCCAAGGGGCGGGGTGTAGCTGTCCGCCCTGTGCATCAATAATATTGTAGACGAGCGGCCAGGATACTCCCTCTGGCTGAAGGGTATGTGGCGGTGTACAGCTCTTAGCCAGCCTCCCCGTGTGAGTAGGCATAGTAAGTGGACTCAGTGATGTGCACCACCACCATTGGTAAGTAAATTAGCCAGTCAGCAAATAATTCAGTCACTCAGTTAATAAGTCAGTCAGTCAGTCAATCACTTGGTTATTCAGGCAGTCAGTCAGTCACTTTGTTAATCAGTCAGTCTCAGGTCGGTCACTCCAGAATAAAAGTGTTTAAAAGTGAGTACAATAAGTAAAGGTGCAGTAATGTGCAGGTGTCGTGTTCGGTCAGCGGGTTGATGGTGTTTATTGATTGTTTTAGTTATTGTCTGGCCAACAAAGCCCAACAACCTCGACGAATTTAAATCACCTTAGGACGGTTCAGCCTGGCGTGACAGTGTGTATATAATAATGTAAGTTGTGTTTACTTAGGTAGTCATTCATCTGTGTGGCTGCCGGCTTATTCAACAATGACTTTTCGTATTGTAATTCGGAAAAGCAGATTCGATTAAAGTTCTTTTCTGTCATGTTTTTCAAAGTCACTGGTGGCTGTCTAGATCTGTGTAATGAGAGTCAGAGAGACATGAGGGCTGTGCTAGTGTAATTTACCTTGTTCGTTCATGGTGTTTTTTTTTTTTTAGGTTTAGGTTTAGGTTTAAATAAGTTATGTTCAGTTAATTTGTGAGGTGCAGTGTATGGCACACGAATGGTGGTGGTTGTTGTGTACGCGAGGGTAGGTGGCGTGGGTCGGGGTGAACCTTGATGTGGCCGACCTTCGCACTAATAAGGCAGGATGGTCGTGTCCTGGACTCACTACAAGCAAGTCGCTGTCTGTGGCGTGCGGTACGACATCATTAAGGTCCACTGTGTTACCCATTATCTTATATTCTTAATCAATTCCTTCTCTTCTCTCCCATTTTATTTTCCTCCACTCCATCTCTATGTTCTGTATTTCTGGTTTTATTTTATTATTATTTGGATCATGTTCTGTCGCCCTAACCTAACCTAACCTAACCTGACTCTTAGCTGTGGTGGAGATTCTTCCTGTGATCCTATTATTATTATTATTATTATTATTATTATTATTATTATTATTATTATTATTATTATTGTTGTTGTTGTTTACACTCAAGTTTAAAATGGACTGTACTGTATCTCCATTTCTCCTGTGCTGTTTCCTTACCCCAGATCTTCCAAACCCGCCATGTCGTGTCTTTCACCCGCCTGCCACACCAACTGTAGTCAAGTGGGCGATGTATGGTTGAGATATAGAGAGATATTTACCTCATGTTCTCTGTGTGATAGTGATGTACAGCTGCCATCCACATGAACTTATCACGGTCTGGGAATGTGTGGTCACAGCGTCGTAGTCATGGTCGTGAAACTGTGAATTACCTTGTTTGTCGGTTCCCCATAGTTCAGTCCCAGTCACTCGGCCGTGGCTACACAGCAATGCTGCATGACATAAACAAATAAAGCATCGATGTGTTAAGTGTCTTCAGCATTGATGTGGCCACGCAAACAAGGTAATTTCACTGTTTCGCGCCCATTTATTGAGCCCTGACTACGCGCTGCCTTGCCACATCTGATGCCGAGACTTCACACACTCCCAGGCTGTGGTACAGTACGTTCATACAGAGGCAACTGTACTACCCCTTCCCCTCCGTCTTCCTTACTGATGGATGATGGAGATTACAGTAGGTAACATACCACCTCCTAACATCTACTGCTTCTATATATTGCCCAAAAGTAATTGTTGCCACATTACCTTCATTCTTGTCATATTCCTTGTACTCTATCTTACTAACACTTAACTCGTGGTAGAAAGAACATGAGCCTCCTTCCCTGTAGTGTGACGAAGCTGTTACGTCTCAGCTCTGAAGTATCCAGTGTTTCTTGTTATCTGATACTACTCACTGGTCGTAAATCTTGGCTCCCTCTTGGTATCTGCTGTTAATTGATCTCTCTAAGCTCTGAAACATTGACTTTGTGTATCAAGATTATTTATATATATATATATATATATATATATATATATATATATATATATATATATATATATATATATATATATATATATATATATATATTGATAAAATCACACGGGAAAAGGGAAACAATGGAGCACCTTAGCTTTCGTCTTTATTCAAGACATCTTCAGTTGCCTCTGAAGATGTCTTGGAGCACCTTAGTGCTCCATTGTTTCCCTTTTTCCTGTGTGATTCTATCAAGATTTATCTTATCCACGTTTTCATTGTGGATCTACATTAAAAAAAAAAAAAAAAAAAATATATATATATATATATATATATATATATATATATATATATATATATATATATATATATATATATATATATATATATATATATATATATATATTATATATATATATATATATATATAAATATATTATATATATATAAATATATTATATATATAAATATATTATATATATAATCTATAATCAACGACCTCACCAGCATGGAATCGAACCTCGACCTACTGGGTGGAACTAGGGAACGCTTACCGGCTAGGCCACAAGGACACTAAAAGCAGTTCTAGACTCTGTTATATTTCACACAAGCCTGTTCATCGAGCTGATGGCGCCGTGAACCTCATTGGGAAACTGCCCGTGCCTCTTATGTGGTGTCAGTAGCATTTTACCGAATCCAGCTGGTATGAAACGCGGGTACATATGTATACTTCATTTTAGTCCATAAACAAGTCTAGAACTGCTTTTGTCCTTGTGGCCTAGCCATTAGCGTTCCTAGTTCCACCCAGTAGGTCGAGGTTCGATTCCATGCTGGTGAGGTCGTTGATTATATGTTCAAAGTCCGCGTGTTATGGACTAAAAATGAAATATATAATATATATATATATATATATATATATATATATATATATATATATATATATATATATATCAACGTATTTATCTTTAATCGTCTTTGGTTAAGCCTTAGAGCCATATTAACATTAACATTTAAATTATTAACAGCTAATATTTATTACTATACTAAGTGCAGTGCGTGCCACAGCTCTTCCCCCGTGCAGTAAACTTAAACAGTATAGTCTACGGTGTGTCTCATCTTCACTCTGTGTAAGGAGCCGTTGGGCCTTATGGGACCTACTTTCTCAAAGGGCCATAGTGGTGCTCTGATGAATATTATACAAAATAATATTAGATTGAAAATGGCGACTTGGCAGAGCACAAATGGCAGGACCAGTAGTTGTGGTAGCTTTTAAGATGATGAAATACCGTAAGTTGAACTACTGAGGTATGCTACTGATTGTCTCAGTTATAATGTGGACGCTGTTTTCTTGGGCCATTATTTGTAGACCTTTTGTTAAGTCAGTTTTAACAAGAGGAAAAGTATGTATTTCTATGAGTGAGCGGGAGTAGGCGGTAGGGAAAAGGCCGATGTACGTAGGATGATTAAAGTATATCTTCTCCCAGACTTTCGTGTTGTTATTCCGTCAGGACTGTGAGGAGTTCAGCGCTTCCATTCGCTGAATGTGATGGAGGCTTTCCTTATCTTCCTAATTCCTCACTCTTCGTCCTTGTCTCATTCTTTTTTGTTTATGATGGATATTTAGTTTTCTCCTCATATGTATCTATACTCCCATGTTGTATTTATCCGCCCCCTTCTCTTACATACGTTTTACCTGCATTTATGTTGTAATTTTATAAGTTACAAGCGCTTGGGCATTTTGTACGTGTGTTTGAATATGTTTGTGTTGACTCGCATCATGTGTTCAGTATATAGCTTATAGTGTGTGCTGTTTTGTTAATGAGTTCACCCTTAAGGCTGAATCTTTTCCCGGTTATAAAGAAACCAACACACTCGTCCCTTTCCTTTTTGTTTGATTGTTGTGTGATGGAGACTCAGTAGTCGCTGTTGTAAATATTGTATCTTACTTTCTCCCGGAGAGAGGGAAACTCTATGAGGCTAAATCTTTTTCACCTGCCAATTTCCTGTCTTGATGTATTGCAGGATATCCTCTCAAGTTATCCTTGTATTTTATGATTCAAATACAAATATATATATATATATATATATATATATATATATATATATATATATATATATATATATATATATATGTGCTGATTACGTAATTACGTACAGCAATTGCAGGTTGTACCCTGGGACAATTAGTAATATTGATATGATAAAATGTTAAACTCATAGTTTCTCACACAGCACCTGAAAGAGGCTGAGGTGATGATAGTGAGGCAGGGGGGGGGGGGCTGTTGACCATTTACTGTATCACATTATATGCATAAAATAAAATAAAAATATATGCTTCACGTCAATTCCTATCATCACCTCAGCCTCTTTCAGGTGCTGTAGCTGAGAAACTATGAGGATTCCAACATTTTATCATATCGATATTATGCCTTAGAATTGTTCCAGGAATACACCCTACAATTTACCGTACGTAATTGAGAATCACCCAGACTTGCCTCCAATATCACCGGAGAATGTTTCAGTGTAGAACATTAATGTTGCTTTATATACAATGTTGTTTTTACACTGCTCACAACAGAATGGTGTATGTTGGCTGATACGTAATACCAGACGATAATAACTCGCAGAGGAGAGTAATAAGAGCAGTGCAATGCGTCAACTTACGCCGTCAAGTATACAGTACACAAAGGAATTGGATTAATAAGTAGGAAATAAAGGAAGTAAGAGGAAACATTAAATATGTAAAGAAACTGGAGAAATGTTTATATTTGAAAGAGAAAATGGAGCTGCCAGGGCGAGTAGCAGCACGGGTGTCAACAGCGGCGGTGACAGTGTGGTGGTCGACAAGAACTAATTGGTACAACACTTCAGTATCATGTGTTTTTTAGTGTTAATTGTAAAATTGATTTGACTGGATTGGAATTAGCATTGTAAGATTATCAGTGATTAGGATAGGATTAGCAGTGCTACGTGTAGTATTATAGGCGTCAGTTTTATTAGTTATAGTATGGTCTCCGCCCCACACACCACGGCCTCTTATGAAACTGTCACGATAGTTTCACTTTCTCTCTTGGTTATTATCATTCCACCACCTGTCTCATAAGCGTCCAGCCAATTACCAGGTGGCAGGTGGGTCTCAGCTGGCCTCTCACACCCGTGATGATCTCGCCTCCATACACCCGGCCACAGTTGGCGACACGTAATTAAGTTTAATAATAATATTTCACTGTAATGACATTGTGAATGTGTCAGCGGCAGGTGAATGGCTCGTCAACACCAGAATACTGATGTCGACACAAGTCCATTATGGTGTAAGGGACACGGTGTTGTGCCTCAATAACTATGGCATTTTTCCACCGTTGCGGATGTTGTAAACACTGGAGACCAGCCAGGCGACATGACATGAATACATGGTGTGTGTGTGTGATGGCGCGCAGCAGGTACCCTCATCACCACCCTCGGTTTCAATCTTGAGATGGTTTTACTGATACTGGTCCATCATGTTATTAATGTCACTAGTTTCATACCATCAAAATAAAGTATGTAGGGATCATATATATATATATATATATATATATATATATATATATATATATATATATATATATATATATATATATATATATATATTAAAGTTTGCTTTACAGATGTTATCGTCCGTTAAGTAGTAAAATAGTGTGAGTTTGATAGTGAGGTTCTGGCTAACTTTTGTGATATTTACCCTAATCAATTCAGTTGTTTATGTTATTAGTGTTGGTTCTGATTCTCGTTAGACTGTCTGCACCCATGTTGTGTTGTTTGTCACCTGTGTTGTGTTGTCTGCCCAGCTTAAAGCATGCCTGTCACCGTGTTGTGTTGTGCTCATCAGCAGTTGTTCGTCACCCATGTAGTTGTTCTGTCACCCAGTGTCTGTCTGTGTGTGTGCCTGTCACCTGTGTTGTGTTGTCTGTCACCCATGTTGTGTTGTGTCACACCCCAGGCAGGTTGTTCCGTCACCCATGTTGTGTTGTCTGTAACCCATGTTGTGTTGTTCACCTGTGTTGTGTTGTCTGTCACCAGTTGGTGTTGTCTGCCCATGTTGTGCGTGTCTGTCACCCAGTTGTGTTGTCTGTCACCCATGTTGTGTTGTGCCTGTCACCCGAGTGCCAGCTGCTGCCTGTCACCTGTGCTGGTTGTGCCTGTCACCTGTTTTGTGTTGTCTGTCATCTGTGTTGTGTTGCCTGTCACCCATGTTGTATTGTGTCTGTCACCCATGTTGTGTTGTGCCTGTCACCTGTGTTGTGTTGTCTCACCCATGTTTGTTGTGCCTGTCACCCATGTGTGTGTTGTGCCTGTCACCTGTGCGAGTTGTCTGTCACCCATGTTGTTTGTGCCTGTCACCTGTGTAGTTGTCTGTCACCCATGTTGTGTTGTGTCTGTCACCCAAGTTGTGTTGCCTGTCACCCTTTGTGTTGTAATCTGCAGGTTGTTCTGTCACCCATGCATGCGTTGTGCCTGTCGTCTGTGCTAGTGTTGTGCCTGTCAACCTGTGTTGTGTTGTCTGTCACCAGGGGCGTCACCTGTGTTGTGTTGTGCCTGTCACCCAGTTGTGTTGTCTGTCACCTCGTTGTGTTGTGCCTGTCACCCGTGTTGTGCCTGTCACCTGTGTTGTGTTGTCTGTCACCCATGTTGGGTTGTGCCTGTCACCTGTGCTGGTCGTACCATGTGTTGTGCCTGTCACCTGTGTTGTTGTCTGTCACCCTATGGTTGTGCCTGTCACCTATGTTGTGTTGTGTTCGTCACCTGTGTTGTGTTGTCTGTCACCCATGTTGTGTTGTGCCTGTCACCTGTGTTGTGTTGTGTCTGTCACCAGTTAGTGGTTGTCTGTCACCCATAAGCCTGTCACCTGTGTTGTGTTGTCTGTCACCTATGTTGTGTTGTCTGTCACCCATGTTGTGTTGTCTGTCACCTGTGTGTGTTGTGTCTGTCACCCATGTTTGTGTTGTGCCTGTCACCTGTGTTGTTGTCTGTCACCCATGTTGTGTTGTGCCTGTCCTGTGTTGTGTTGTCTGTCACCTATGTTGTGTTGTGCCTGTCACCTGTGTTTGTTGTCTCACCCATGTTGTGTTGTGCCTGTCACCTGTGTTGTGTTGTCTGTCACCCATTTTGTGTTGTGCCTGTCACCTGTGTTGTGTTGTGTCTGTCACCTGTGTTGTGTTGTGTCTGTCACCTATGTTGTGTTGTGCCTGTCACCTGTGTTGTGTGTCTGTCACCCAATGTTGTGTTGTGCCTGTCACCTGTGTTGTGTTGTACCCAGCTCCACCTGTGTTGTGTTGTGTCTGTCACCTATGTTGTGTTGTGCCTGTCACCTGTGTTGTGTTGTCTGTCACCCATGTTTGTTGTGCCTGTCACCTGTGTTGTGTTGTCTGTCACCTATTTTGTGTTGTGCCTGTCACCTGTGTTGTGTTGTGTCTGTCACCTGTGTTGTGTTGTGTCTGTCACCTATGTTGTGTTGTGCCTGTCACCTGTGTTGTGTTGTGTCTGTCACCTGTGTTGTGTTGTCTGTCACCCATGTTGTGTGTGCCTGTCACCTGTGTTGTGTTGTCTGTCACCTATGTTGTGTTGTGCCTGTCACCTGTGTTGTGTTGTCTGTCCTGTGTGTGTGTTGTGCCTGTCACCTGTGTTGTGTTGTGCCTGTCACCTGTGTTGTGTTGTCTGTCACCCTGTTGTGTTGTGCCTGTCACCCTGTGTTGTGTTGTTTGTCACCCATGTTGTGTTGTGCCTGTCACCTGTGTTGTGTTGTGCCTGTCACCTATGTTGTGTTGTGCCTGTCACCTATGTTGTGTTGTGTGTCTGTCACCTGTGTTGTGTTGTGTGTGTCTGTCACCTGGTTGTGTTGTCTGTCACCCATGTTGTTGTTTCTGTTACCTATGTTGTGTTGTGTTGTGTCTGTCACCTATGTTGTGTTGTGGTCTGTCACCTATGTTTTGTTGTGTTGTCTGTCACCCATGTTGTATTAGTATTTGTATTGTGTTGTGTCTGTCGCCCATGTTGTGTTAGTGTTGTATTGTGTCTGTCACCCATGTTGTGTTGGGTCTGTCGCCCATGTTGTGTTGTGTCTCACCCATGTTGTGTTGTATTGTGCCTGTTGCCCATGTGTTGTGTCTCACCCATGTTGTGTTAGTGTTGTATTGTGGCTGTCACCCATGTTATGTTGTCTTGCGTTGCGTCTCACCAATGTTGTGTTAGTGTTGTCTTGCGTCTCACCCATGTTGTGTTGGTGTTGTCTTGCGTCTCACCCATGTTATGTTAGTGTTGTCTTGCGTCTCACCCATGTTGTGTTGGTGTTGTGTTGCGTCTCACCCATGTTATGTTGTGTTAGTGTTGTGTTGCGTCTCACCCATGTTATGTTAGTGTTGTGTTGCGTCTCACCCATGTTATGTTGTGTTAGTGTTGTGTTGCGTCTCACCCATGTTATGTTAGTGTTGTGTTGCGTCCCACCCATGTTATGTTGTGTTAGTGTTGTGTTGCGTCTCACCCATGTTATGTTAGTGTGTTGTGTTGCGTCTCACCCATGTTATGTTGTGTTAGTGTTGTGTTGCGTCTCACCCATGTTATGTTGTGTTAGTGTTGTGTTGCGTCTCACCCATGTGTTGGTGTTCTCAAGGTTTGGTGTAGTGTCTAGTGTCCAGTTTCCGTTTTATAATTGAATGAATTTTGAATTGCCACATCTGACACCTGTATGGTATTCCTCCCTCCTATAATGCTGATAGAGACGAACTTTACACCAATATTGTCATTCTAGGCTTCGCTTCTCTCGGTTTATTCTAACATACAGTCGGCCAAAAAAAGTATCACGAATGTTTAAGATTAAAATTTAGAAAATGAGGGAGACAAATAAGACACAAGCGTCACCCAAGTGTATACAGCTTTTGCCTCCTTGTAAGGTAATCCCATTCCTCCCAGCTGTGGGTGGGTCCCGAAGTTCACAGTTGGGGAAGTGAAAGCGATTGGATGCAGTGCTCGGTCACACTGCCTTCTTGTGTACGGAAGACCAGGTATTCCGTGTTCGGTATCCACACTGTCGCAAACGGGCTATCAGGCCTTTGGGATTGGCTCACACTTTCACTTGAGGCACGCAACAAGTTGGTCAGTTGGAGGAAGATTGTTTTAAGACTTTTTATATCCATAGTGAAGAAATATTTATTTTGTGGATTTTACGCCATCAATAAATACTAGAGATGTTTACAATGCAAATCATGTATTATTAATGCGCGTAAGTATAAGCCATGAATCCACAACTTTGTATCGTCTCGATATGTGTTAATGAAACTTGATTGTATTTTTATGTGTCCAGGTAGGAAGGAAACAGCTCAGAGATGGACAGTGAAAAATTGCCGCACATGAGAGCACGGACCTCAGTCCTTTCAGTTGTATTTTCTGTTTCTCGTTTTCTTGTCACTTAAGAATGATATATTGGTATTTAATGTTCGAATTATACATGAAAGGCTTTATTATGGGCACCGTTTGGTTTCAGGTCATTTACTGTCGCGGTCATTTATTGTCGCGGTGTTCTTAGGTCTACAGTTGCTCCCTTAAGACCCTGTTGGGCTTCCTTCTTGGCCTAGACGGACCTACTCATGGGTTTACAGTCGTAAGTCATGTGTTGGGGAAAGGGTGAGTCACTAATTAGAGTCGATCACGAGAAACAGTTTTAAGTTTGACAATGAATAACTACATACATTTCAGCCTGTGTTCTTGAATACACCTTTGTATATTATTTATCTAATGAGTGTATTTTATCATAATTTATGTCTGCCGCCAATATACTGACTCTCCAATGAGCATTTATATCCATCTCATAAACAGACGAGAATTGGCAAGATATAAATATATAATTATATACCTGTTTTACAACCCGTGGCATTATAAAAAATCCTGTTTACTTTCATTACTTTCTATAACTCATTAATAACCGTATATGTAGTAGGTGAAGGCGACAGGTACTCGAGGAAACAGATTATTTACAGCTTTCATCACTTTTTTGGGTGAGATTCAACTTCATGTTTTTTCTTCATTAACTGGTAATTTATTTCTCTTTCAGGTATGTTTATTTACCCGGTGAGAGCTGCTTGGTGGTTATTACAGGTGAGGTAAAGATGATTCTCTCTCTCTCGTGTGTGGGAGGTAATTTATAGATTTTGTAGTGAGACAAATTAGTTTTTTAAGAGTGACATTTATTTATTTATTTTATTTTTTATTATTATTTTTTCTAGTGAGCCAAATACAAACAAATAGCCTCTTAGAGTGCACACTAAGCTCAGAGGTTATGAGGGCTAGGGGAGATGTTCTTCATTCATCACGGGATTAGAAGCAGGAAGCGGGGAAATGGAGTCATCAGTCCCGTTTGTCAGACTAGCGGGGGGAAGAATAGGAAGGTATGGGAGAGGGAAGAGGTAGTGGTGGGAAGCGAAGAGGGATTAGTATTATGGAGGTCATAATAGAAAAAAATAAGAAAAAAAAGCACACACACACACACGAGAGAATGTTAGTGTTCCTGCCCGTCGCCGCCTCCTGTGCCTGGTCTCACATTCTTCACGTGGGCTCTCGGCTTCCCCTCATATTTCCCGTCGGCCGTTCTTCACAGTGATCCACAGAGCCACTGGGAGAAATATTTGAAAAAGTATTTAAAAGTCAGCAACTCTTACATCTGCTAGAATATTTATGAAGGGAATGATTTAAATATTATCTCAGAATTTGCAAAACTTACCTCGTATATATTTTTTGTCCTTCGCATATGAAGTCGTATGGATTTTCTGTCGTTCCTCCACTGACCAAGAAGTTTGGTTTCTTGCTTGATAAATTACACACGTGTCTCGGTTAACCTCTGTTGATCTCCAGCAATAATGATTCATTTGTCAGCGGCCATTGACGGGTAATTAATCTGGGCCAAGGAAGGAAGGAGATAGGGAAGGTGTGTGTGTGTGTGTGTGTGTCTGTGTGTGTGTGTGTGTGTGTGTGTGTGTGTGTGTGTGTGTGTGTGTGTGTGTGTGTCTGTGTGTGTGTGTGTGTGTGTGTGTGTGTGTGTGTGTGTGTGTGTGTGTGTGGGAGGGGGAGTGGACGTAATCAAAACAGCGTGGCTGGGAAAAGTGAGAGGCTCCTGTACTGTATGTGGTCTGGCTGTTGAGGAGTAGGGGGGTGTGCCGTGCCCCCGGAGGACTGGCTGCTACACTGGAGTGAGTCAAGGTCCTTAGCAGTTCTTGTGGAAGCTGTAGGTGCTGCTTGTTTGGATTGTGTGGTAGCCAAGGTGAAGGGTTGTGATGAAGGCGTGGTTGTAATGTTAATGGTTAGGAGAGCTGTGGTTATGGAGTGTATGGTTACGATATTGATGTAGTAAGAATTTTGTTTATGGTTTCCTTGTGTTTTTCTCCGACTGTCTCCCACTATCTGCAAGACAGTTTAAAAAATATCCAAAGCTGAAATTTTGATTGTAATATTGATTGTTATTATAATTAAAGTTCTTAAAAACTATTCAAGGTTTCAGTCAAAAGAAGAGGAGTGTCTGAATGTTTGAATGGTGCTGTTGTCATGCACATGGGTGGGGTACAAGAAGACTTTGAACTATAGACCAAAAGTAATAAGCGTTCGGGTACACTGCAGGAACCTTCACAGTCTAACAAGAGACACTAATTTGATAGACATAATTGTGAATTAACTCCCTTGTGTTGTACAGTTAGATAGTCAGTGTGACTTACCAATCTTATTATCTGTTTTCTCACTTCGCCATATACAGCTGCGAGATTTATTGTTTGTACCCGCTGGAGCCAGTCATTCCAGGGTGGTGTAGTTGCCTCAGTTATCGTTTAGTTTGTGGCCATTAATCAAGAGTGACTTGTTACGGGAGTATAGTGCTTGATGAATGGGAATAATAGGTTGGTTGATGAGAAGAAAATACCCGTAATTTTTTTTCTAAAGATAAAATATTATATTCCAGTTTTCACAAACTTATTGTGAATTTGAATTGTTTTGACAGAGGCTGAAAGTACCCCCTGTTTATGAGGTGTGTAAAAGCTTTACTTTTGTGTAAATCTCGAACTATGTTGCTTTACTTAATTACAATACAAAAGGTTTGTGTGCTTGGCCAAAATTTGGATTTAAAAAAAACCGCTTTTTATTGTTTTTATAAATTTGGTTATTACTGTATTTTGTAGATCCATGTGTAATGATGATGATGTAAAAAGTGAATGTGGGTCTCATAGGCATGACTGCCAGTTACGGACAGTGTGGGTACAGCACACTGTATACTAAGCCTACGGTACACATGAGGCTCTCCGGCGATGATTTAAACAGTAATAATAAAAGGAGAAAGAATGTGTAAACACCGGTATAATCACGAGGCCTTGTGAAGGTGACGGATGTGTTTTGTTCTTATTTCCTTTATTAAATATCCTTGTAAAAAGAAATCACTTCTAGATACCGGGTTTCGAACCCAGGCCACCACGGCGATGATCCAATTGCCGTTGATAATTATGAAAGTTGTGAGAATTACTTTGATCATTAAACAGTGTGAGCGTAACAGAGTGGTGTGCCGTGATCAAGGTGAGTTATTGTTCATTACGGTGGTGTCACCCGCCCTCGTGTCTTACTCAGTCTTGTAAGGTATCTGCGTGTTAAGCGTAATCGCTGGTTAGGGCGGGTTCCCCTCGCTTCCGATTCGTTAATAGGTTTATCCTTAGTTAATCTTGCTTCCTTATCAGATTGAGGGAGAGCATTACTCAGTCCCATGCCCTGTGTCGCGGGAATTGCTGAGGCGGGTGTCACACGCTAATACTTGACCTGTGTGACTGTGGTGGTGTGCTTGATATTTTGATCATGGTGGTGTGTGGTGATAGTAATGGTGACGGGTGATAGTGAGGGCTGTGATAATGTTCTGAGGTGGTACGTGTGAAGATAATTATAGTGATGGTGAGACGCGGTGATGGTTGGTGTAGGGGTGACAGATGAGCATAGCTGTTGCTGCCGGTATCATTTTGTCTGGGATTTGTGCAGCACGGTTAACGTTCTAGACTCTAGATCATTGATTCTTAACCTGGCGGGGGGGCAAGGAATTGAATAAATTCGTAATTAAAAAATTGGTGGGACATCGTAGTTTGGGGAAAACTTGCTGCTCATGAATATCAATCTTAAACTGCATGTGGTTTAGGTCCAAAGAAATTTGTACATCTACTTTGTTGGCTTTGAGAAACAAAAAACGCTTTAGATAAGGTAAAGCACAATAAACTTATAGAGATCTCAGAAAAAATGGGCATTAATGAAGAAGATATTAGAATTTTAAAGAATCTTCACTGGCAACAGGAGGCTGCAGTGCTAGTCAATAATGAACTTACTAATTGGTTCACAGTTAGACAGGGAGAAAAGTTATAAGTGATAATGAAGGACTAAAAGTTAATGTTGAAGTAATATCAAATATACACTATGCAGATGATACTGCTCTTATCACAGATGGTGAAGAGGCATTACAACAAATTTTTAACAGATTAGTGGAAAATTGTGAAGAATATGGGTTAAGAGTTAATGCTGTAAAGACGACAGTAATAGTTGTTTCCAAATTGGAAATAAATCCTAAAATAAAAGTTATAGTTGGCAACTGGGAACTCAAACAAGTGGACAATTTTGGATATTTGGGAAGGAACTTTAGTGGTTATGGTATATGTACGGAAGAAATCAAAACAAGGATATGACGAGCAAAAACAGCATTTAATAATCTAAAGGACCTAATGAATAGATGTATTAACTTCAATCTGGCAAAAAGGCTGATGGAAGGCTCTGTGTGGCAAGGACTATTGAATGGGTCAAAACTGTGGACACTTTCAGCAGACACCAGAAAGAGGTTGGAGGCTTTTGAAATGTGGTGTTATAGGAAAATGGTAAGAAAATGTTACACTGACAGGAAAACAAATCAAGAAGTACTAATATTAGCAAAAAATTAAAGCGAAATACTTGAAATGTACAGAAAAATAGATACTTTGGTCATATAATTAAGGAGGAGGGGATAATAACAGATAGTGGGAAAAGTTGAAGAGAGGAGGGCCAGGGAAAGGCAGAGACTAGGATGAGTGAATGAAAGTTAAAACTGGGTCCCCAGAGAGATACAAAACCTTAGAGGATTGGTAAAACCAACCCTCAGATATGAGGGCGGTGCTCTGATGTATTGAGTTTTGTCAGAGATGTCATTCTAATATCAGGGGTTCCCCACCAGGATATTCAGACGTTTTTTTCAGAAATAAAAAGAATTAAAGACTAACATTAAAAAAAAAAAAAAAAAAAAATATATATATATATATATATATATATATATATATATATATATATATATATATATATATATATATATATATATATATATATATATATATATATATATATATATATATATATATATATTAAAAAGCAATGTCGGTGTTTGAACGTGTATAAGACTCGTAGTTCTGCTTGACTGAGCTGGGTCACAGTGTTACCAAAGTGTGGGGGTGTTCCCAGTTTGTCACTGAATGGCAAATATCATTGACAAACGTATTTTCTCGGTTACTTGATCGCCTACGTCATTTATCAATTCATAGTGCGTCATGGATTCAGGAAGGTTAAGAACCACTGTAATGTAGAGTAAATTACTTAAGGTCATGCCACTTTCCGCATTCACCTGTCAGTGATTCTCCTTCCTCAGTTGTTTACCGAAACCCTGGGATTTTTTTTTCTTAATTTGTTTCTGTGTTCAATGACGTGAAAAGGCGGACTGTATCTATCTCTTAACTTCCCTCTTTTTAACTTGTTCATTACGTTGGGTGAAACAAGGGTTAATATTCGTGTTTCACCCATTCCTCTTCTAGTGTTCATGACTACCCTTAAATATGTTATTGTTTTAATTACGAATCGCTATTTAAGAGTAACGTTTCTTATGCAAATGCTTAGTTTTTAATATTTTATCTCAAACATAGACCTGCTTTCAGCTAATCCAAGTTCATTTAGCAGTCCGATTAGGTTAGGCAGTGTTATATGTTTTTACCTTAGGTCCAGTTCGCTGCAATTCGGACGGCAAAGTTGGGTTTGACTAGGTTAGGTTTCTTTTGATATGAACAATTGTTTTTTTTTTGGTGTGTGTATTTTGGTGTATTGTTGTCAAATATAACCTTCATTTCTTGTGAAAATGGCGGCCGTTTGGGGGTTTTGTCGATTTTCTAGAAATGAAGGTCATATATGATTAAAACACACCAAAATACACCAGAAAAACAACAATTTATCGTATTAAAAGAGGCGAATAGGTGAAAAACGAATAATTACCGAAACAAGGGCAGCAGAAACCTCAAGAAATGGCGAGGATATGTTAGGGAGGAGCATTATAAACAAAGTGTAAAAAGCAACAGGAAAGATCGGAAACGGCGAGTAGGGACGATGTCGTTGGCTAACACAGGTGATCTTATTGAAAGCTGTACACCTGTTTGAGGGGCTGTGGTGGAGGGAGGGCAGGAGTAGGGTCATGTGTCAATTAGGGAGGAGGAGAGGCTAAGGTCCGGGTAGCCAGAGGTGAGCACTAGCCACTAGGCCAGTGAATGGTGCTTATTTGTATGCCGCAGTCCTCCTGGTCACAGATGAGGGGTCACGTCGAGGAAAGTAGATGGTCTTAGGGTCACGTGTATAAGTAATTAGGCGTAGGCTGTGCAGGTTATGTGGAACACTTACTTGTCCCGGGAAAGTGGCTTATGAAATATAAATACCCAGAAAGGTTATTTTTTCTGACAAATTTTAGAGGAAATTTACCTACCCTGTTTTTTTATGGGTAAAGTTAAATAAACATTTTAAGACATTCAAATATATTGTGTACTGTATATCAACTGACTTGTGTCTGTTTGGAGTACCTCACTCGGTCAGTGTTCCTGACTTCTTCACGTCAATATGTCCAACTCTGTTCACACAACATTCAGTGGGAGCTTTTATACACAAATTCAGGTTAAGTCATTGTGAGAATAGAAATAGGAGGGATAAGCTGTGACGTCACTGAGGCTGGGAACAGAAAGAACTCGCCTGTGACGTCACGATATGGCATCAGGTCAACCACACACAGACACACACACACTCAAGTAACGGGAAAGGGTTTCCCGTCATGCACCTTGGTGATTGAACGACCTCACCTTTTAAACATGTAACTATGGGGAGGTTAGGTCACACAGCTCATGACAGAACCCCGTCTGGGTAATTTCCTTTCAAAATATTAACTTGCTAGCCTGGCAAGTGCCGGGCACACGGACACGAAAAGTCACTTGCCCGACCCCGAGTCTGGGCACTGCTAATTTGCAGTCTGTTTAAATTAGGCAGATAGCTCTGTGTGTGTGTGTGTGTGTGTGTGTGTGTGTGTGTGTGTGTGTGTGTGTGTGTGTGTGTGTGTGTGTGTGTGCTCTTGGTTGTTGCCATGCAATCGTTCCGCTTCACCAGGTTAGTCAGTGTTGGGCGATGTTTACCTTTACACTATGCTATTTATTTTCCTTCGCTCCTGTGCACAGCTTAGCTCATCCAATTTGATTGGTAATTGAACGTTTGAGTTATAAACTTTGGCCAGTAGGGGAGAGTTAGTGTGGCCGTCATCACCACCTGTCGCTGAACACACCACAAGGTCATCATTATCAACGTCATAAGCCACTGTCATCAATTGTATTATTACAAGTCATCATCTTACAAATCCTTTCATCATTACTCCATATTGTTCATATTGAGCTATGTATACTTTGTTAGCTATGTATACTTAGTTTTATTTATCCACACTTAGAGTTGATTAATATTTTTTTTTAATTATAGCAGATGGCGTGTGTTATATTCGAATACTATTATTATACAGTTGCGTGAAGGTCAGGTATTAGGGCAAAACACTGTTACATAATTATTAGCACTTGGTATTCAGTTTTCCAGACTATATATCATAATAGAAGCATCAGTCGCGTGTTAGCCGAGCCTTTACACTCGCCGACTTTGTTTCAACAAGCGGATTGTATCTCCAGCTGCCGTCTACTGTTATGGAGCACCACCGAATATGGGAAGCTGCAATTTTTTTGTTCCTGTTATGTAAGGCGGAACGATAATGATGAGCCTTGGTTTTGTGATCGTGGAGTGATGGTGATATATCGTCATGGTACCATTATTACTGCTATCATCTTCATTTGGTATAGTTATAAAGGTGCCATAGTTAGAGGGGAAAAGGAAACATAATTTCATATACGTTTTGATATGGGAATACTGCTGCAGGAGACTTTATCTCACCAAGGTGGAGGGCGCCTTAACACTGGCTGCTAATTCTGGTGATTGTGTGAGATTGTGAGTCGCCGAGTACCTGGAGTTCCGCCGCTGTTTGCCGCAGACTACAGTACCAGGCCTGGGGTTTTCGTCTGCTCCGGGTTGTTAGTACTTTCTTATTACACTATCTTTTTAAATTGAGATTTACTACTTATGATTATTTAATAGCCGCGGTTATCGTAATGTGTGCTTTATATAGTTTGTATGAGAAGACGAAGATATTTATTTAACGTAAAGAGGTTGGTGGTGAGACTCGAGAAGCCATCCATTATTTGAAAGATGTCAGTGGATCACAGGACAAACACGTTCTTCCTACAGTCTGACAATTTAATATCCCTGAGGTCTATGATCAAGGGAGGTAAATATGAATAACATGACTGGTAAGAAAAATATGCTTTGCAACACAAAGTAGATAATCCAGTCACGATTCACTTTGTATAAGGACAAAATAAAGCTAAAAAAACAAGAAGAGTGTGAGATGTATAACCTGAGTGTTAGGAGGAAGCCAGCGAAGTTACTTTTGTAAACAAAGTGTTTTACAGCCCACTGTGTCACATAAGAACGGCAGAACATAAATATGAAAGAAATTGCAGCGGGCCTATTGGCCCATACTAGGCAGCCCCGTTTTTGTCTCAATGAAATAATGCACAAAATTTATTTAGTAACGACAGGTTGTGTAATCCGGTAAAATTTCTCGACAGGTGTGAGGTCACAAAGTGTTTTGTTACCCCTTCACGTAATCAGATAACCTTGTTACCAGGTTGGCGGTTTGGCCGCCAGATTCGACTAGTTTTGACAAATTGTGTCTTGTTCGCGGTAAAATTTTGGCCAGGAAGATTTGGAGGTTTTTTGGCTGTTTTCTAATAAAGTTGGCTTTTGGAGGGGGGGGGGGGGCTGGTTATTGAGTAAAGTGTGATATTCAATAAATGCATAACCAGTAACAGTAGACTTTGATGATGTGGACACCACAAAGGAACCGTGTACTGTATACCTGGTGTTAAGCCGTCCGGGACTGCTTGTCATCGAAACTCCTAAGCATTATTTTACTGTTGTTTAAGTTAGATATTTTCAGACATAATTTGCATATTGTAACGGAACTTAACTAATTGTGAGCTTTATTTCTGTTTTCAATTTTTTATAACTATATTAGTATGACATTTGGGTAAGTGCACAATTTGTCTACTTCTCTAGTATAATGCAACACATAATTTTAAACGCTATATTATATTCGTAAATACTATTATTTACAAATAAAATAAGAGCAAATTAAATATAGTGGAAATAAAAATAAAGTTCAGTACCGTTGGGATGATTTTCTTTGTGTGTGTGAAGCATATTATCTACGTTTACTGCCATGGAAATTATTGAGAGTAATAATCGTGCTTAAAAAATCTGCTACAGTGAGTTCTTATATACCAAGCGTGTCACTTGCAAAACCAAGTTGTGGTGTTAATGTGAGAAAAGATCCAGTGGTCTATGTTGGGGCAGTATGACCACAAACTATGTTATTACTTGTACAGATATATAAGAACATAAGAACATAAGAATGGAGGAAACTGCAGCGGGCCTATTGACTCATACTGGGCAGTCCCGTTTACACCCAACCCGTATTGCTCATATAAGCATCCAACCTATGTTTGAAGCTATTCAGCGTATTCAAGCTAATGATGATATTTGGTAACTTGTTCCATTCATCCACTACTCTGTTTCCAAACCAGTGTTTACCTATTTCACGCCTAAATCAAAATTTGTCTAATTTAAAACCATTGTTACGAGTTCGCTCCTGGTTGGATAGTTTGAGTACCTTTGTAATGTCCCCTTTGTTTAGCCCTGACTTCCACTTATACACCTCTATCAGGTCGCCCCTCGCTCTACGTCTCTCGAGGGAGTGCAAATTAAGATGCTTTAACCTGTCTCTATACTCAAGGCTCCTAATGCCCGGGATTAGTCTTGTCATTCTCCTCTGAATTCTTTCCAATGATTCTATATCCATTCTGTAATACAGTGACCAGAACTGAACTGCGTAATCCAGGTGTGGTCTCACAAGCGCAAGATACAGTTTTAGGATGACCTCGCTAGTCTTGTAACTAACACTCCTTTGTATGAACCCAAGTACTTTATTAGCCTTGTTACGAGCAAAAACACATTGTTTACTTGGCTTAAGGTTCCTGCTTATCATTACTCCTAAATCTCTCTCGCAGTCGGATTTCTCTATGGCATCGTTGTTCATCTGGTATCTGGTTTCCCTGTTTACATCTCCTATACTGAGTACTTTACATTTGTCCACATTGAATTTCATCTGCCATTTTTCAGACCATTCGAAAATTTGTTTAGATCTTCCTGTAGTTTTGCGGAGTCCTCGCCAGATTTAATAACACGTCCTATTTTAGTGTCATCAGCAAATTTACTTATGTTGCTGTCTATGCCGATATCTATGTCGTTTATGTATATAATAAATAATAATGGTCCAAGTACTGAGCCTTGGGGAACTCCACTTGTGACGTTGCTCCAATGGGACTTAGTGCCGTTAATGCTCACTCGCTGTTTCCTGTCCTGTAACCACGCCCTAATCCATTTAAGGATGTTACCTTTGATGCCATGAGCTTCTACCTTTTAATTAGTCTTTCGTAGGGGACTCTGTCGAAGGCTTTGCTAAAGTCGAGATATACCACATCATAATTGTGCCCCTCGTCCACCGATTCGAAAACTGATGAAAAGAATGTTAATAGATTAGTTAGGCAAGAACGTCCGCTTGTGAAGCCATGCTGGGAATCATTGATCAATCGGTGCTTCTCCAGGTGATTTCGAATAGAGTTTGAAATGATTGCTTCCAGTAATTTGCCTACTATTGATGTTAGACTGATTGGGCGGTAGTTAGAGGATAGTGATCTATCCCCCTTCTTGAAAATCGGTATTACATTCGCTATCCTCCAGGATTCTGGTACTACACCTGTTTTTAAGGACATGTTAAACAACTTTGCTAAGGGCATACTAAGCTCTTCCTTACATTCCTTTAATACTCTGGCAAATATCTCATCGGGACCAGGTGACTTATTAGGCTTTAGTTTGTCTATTTGCTTACTAACATCGTTACTAGTCACTACTATCACGCTTAATTTATTTTCTTCACTATCTCTGAATAGAGTCGGTGCCTCGGGTATCATGTTTAGTCGTATATTTATTCAGATGTTGAGTCATTGTTAGCTCGCTGGTATCTGACCGTATTGGTCCAATCTTTTCTCGTGTTTTAGTTTGATACATTTGGTAGAATCCTTTGGGGTTTGTCTTCGCCTCCCTTGCTATCCTTACCTCATTATTCCTCTTGGCTTTCCTTATCTCGGTTTTAACCCTACTCGCCAATATCTTATAATAATCCTGGAGGTAAATTTCGCCACGCTTTATCCTTCTACCTATAGCCTTCCTTTGGCCAATGATGTTCTTTAAATAATTATTTATCCACTTAGAGTCATTGTTGTCTGATCTGAGTTTTTTGTATGGTATGTTCTGCCTTTGTGCATTAAGTAACTCGTTATTTAAATTGTCGTGGAACTCGGCAATCTCAGTTCTCGTTATCAGGTCCGTGTCATCTGTCAGGTTCACGGCCAAGCGCGACACCCCCTCTCTCAGCTGCCTCTTTAAACTGTCAAAGTTTGCCCTTCTGAAATCTGGTACTTCAGTGGAATTTTCCTTACGTCTGCCCTGAAAATCTAACTGGAATCTAATTTCTTTGTGATCGCTGTTTGCAAGTTCGTTCCCTACCTCGACATTGCTAATGAGATTTTCTCTGTTCGACAGAACTAAATCGAGTATATTATTACCCCGTGTGGGTTTGGTTATATGTTGACTTAGGAAACAGTCCTGGATCGTCTCGAGAAATTCCTCTGATTCTGAGTTACCCGTAAGGTCAGTCCAATCTATTTGGCCAAGGTTAAAGTCGCCTACTATACAGACTTTGTTGTGAATGGAAGCCCTGCACATTTCATCCCAGATAAGTCGCTCATTGACTCTATCAAGATTGGGAGGTCTATATATTACTCCTGTGATTAATTTTTCCCTACCGGCGCTTAATTCTATCCAAATTGTTTCTGTATTCCGCTCAGTTTTTATTTCCTTATTTATTTCACACTCCAGATTATCCCTAATATAGATTGCTACTCCACCTCCTTTCCTGGTCTGCCTATCGGTATGGAACAATTTGTAACCCGCAATTTGGTATTCGACCGGCAACTCACGTGAGTCTAGGTTGATCCATGTTTCTGTGAATGCTATTATATCGATATTTTCGGTACATACCGAGGCCCTAGTATCATCCATTTTGTTTCTCATACTTCTACTGTTCACGTAGTTGACATTTAAGTTAGTCGTGTTCTGAGTCCTCCCTTTACCGCGTTTAGTTTTAAACTCCCTGTTTAATTTAGTTTTCTCATGATTCCTAACACTATTTCCCTGTAATCTTTTACTTTGTTTACCCGCTCCCACTGCAGTTTCCCCCACCCCCGTGCCCATATGTTCCCCTAGCAGCTTAAAGACTTCGATATCCTTTGAACTGCCCCCTCTAGAGACCCAGCCAGGGTTGCCACCCCATCCCGAGACAGGTGCACCCCATCCCTAGCATAAAGGTCCCTTCTGCCGTAGAAGTTGTCCCAGTTGTCAATGAATGGGACCGATATTGACTTGCAATATCTGTCAAGGCGGTCGTTGACACCAACCGCCCTTGACAGCCATTCACGGCCAACTCTCCTTCTAGGCAGGACACCGCATATGATAGGGATCCCTCCCTTAGACCTAATACGATCTATAGCTGCCTTGAACTTATCAAGAAGCTCCTCGCTCCGACACCGGCCAATATCATTGCCTCCTGCGCTGAGGCAGATAATGGGTTTGTTCCCATTACCAGACAAGATATTGTCCATCCTGTCAACTATATCCCCCACCCCAGCTCCTGGCAAACACACCCTCATCCTATTTTTGTTTTTTCCACAAAAGGTCCTGTCCATGTACCTTACCTGTGAGTCACCAACAATTAAAGTTTTTATACCTTCCTTGTCATCCCTTTCCCTGACTGTACTAACGTCCAATTCGTCTATCAAGGGACTGAACGAGTTGGTACACTTAGCTGTTTCTATAATGCCACGATATATTGTGTTGTCTATCTGTGGAAGTCATGTATTGGTAACTAAAAAAACCCTTAAAATATTTGTGGTAAACGGTATTATAAAAAGAAAAAAAAATCCTTTGACTTTTTTCGATTCGCCGTTCTCTACACACGTGCACACACACACACATCACATAATGTCTCGCTCTTAATTTAAGCTATAGTTGCGTCGTTGTTGAAGGCTAAACTTTTGTCGGAGTTCGATTGAATACCTGCTGAGAGTGCGAGAAAAGAAGAGCATTCAAGTGAATTTTTTATACGTCACTGGAGGAAGATGTTTTTAGATACGATCAAATTTGCAAGCAAAATATGAAGTATAAGGGTGAAGGATGTTTATACTGTTCGAGGTAAACAGTGCTTGTGTTAGGAGGGAACTTGCTGCATCCCTTCCTAGTAACTGAGACCAACCGGACGACACTGATGTACAAGACAGCGCTGCAATCTCAACAACCAGGTTGAACATACAGGGAAGACGACTGGGCTGCTGGGTGAAGGAGGATCCGTCAAGGTCAACCCCTGAAAACCTGTAAATTTAAACCACAAACACCATAGTTTCATCAGACCCATGGTGGGATATGTAAGAGGTAGTAACACTTAAGTGGATCTGTATCTGTGAGTCTTATATAAAAAAGGTGAATTACATTAGTACAGAGGAGAGAGATCCACAGCTGGAGGCTTGACGTTCTATTTAACTGAAGTTCTCATCTGGACGGGTTGGTCGTGAGTGTCGTCTGGGAGTTTATGTTATTGTTACTGTTAGGGGTGCAGGGGGCGTCATTACTTGCGTGGCTAGACGCCTCCATACTAATTTGTCTGCCATAATGACGTGCCGCCGAGGTGAGAGGTATTAATGACCGCTAGGGACATAATTAATGGTCTGGTATCTTCAGGGTGCGTGGTCCTTGTTCCTGTGGCGCACACCTTAACCGTCCTGGGTCCTGTTTCTTAAGGATTCCTATGATAATTTTTCCTAATCTTGTGTTTAAGAACACAGATGACTGTTGACATAAAATGCCATACAAAGTGGAGAGTCAAAATGGCGTCAAAATTGCACAAAGACTTTATTGTAACTGCGAGTGTTAATATTAACCCATGAATCTTTGATTTCCTGAAAATACTCAGTTTCTATACACTCACCTTGGTCGACTCCGGGGATTCGTTCTTCCTCAGATTGTCTGTTGGCCACTTAGCTACCACCTGATCCACCAGTTTGTCTCTGCTTGTCGCCCGCAGCACAACCTGGTCATTATAACCTAACCCAACCTAACCTGGTCATTATAACCTAACCCAACCTAACCTGGTCATTATAACCTAACCCAACCTAACCTGGTCATTATAAATGGGATAATTATTTTGTAGTTTTCTGCAAGTATAATTTTATAATTTCTTATACCAGCGAAAACTTTGTGTGTTATGAAGTCCACCCCAAGCGGTATTATTATTTTCATCAGAATGCAAGCATAATTTATGCAGATCGTAAAGACATGATAATACAGTTGATTTGTAATAGCGATTGTCAGAAATAATTTATATTTTGTTCATTATTTTGCAAAATATGACTAGAAATCGAAATTTCCAGATCGGAAGTCTCAAGTCATGGTATCAGAGAACCTATGTAGTGTGAGCACGAGACAGTTGTCAGGGCAGATACCAGAGGTTGGGTTCAGCGAGCCTGGTGGGCAGCCCCTTATAGTGACGCTAAAATAATACTGGGAATCACAAGGTCCTAACAAGACAAGATGTAATATCTCTCGTGTAATGATGTTAGTGGCCCAGCTGTTGTGATACCGCGGGGTAATAAGCCAATCAGTCACTCATTGATCTTATTGTAAAACATGAAAGGATCTTTACTCAAAACTCTCGTCTGGCATCCTCCTAGTCCAGCCACCTACAGAGAGAGGAGGGGCGGGAGGTACATTTTATTGTCACCGGGTACATCCCTAGATCCTAGAATAAGAAACGTGCAGAGAAAGTTCAGGCACAATATCAGCCCTACATATGATAGTGAATTTTTATATGTATATGTTATGGGTTTTTTCCTATCTAATGCTATGAGTTATATACCTTAGGACGTTAAATCAAGGAGTGGGGGGGGGGGGCGAATATATTCACACTGGTAGGCAGAGACATTTTGAAAAGCCTAGAGTTTAAGAAGAGGCAAATATCCGTATGGTGCGAGGCGAGGCTGCCAGTCCTCTCCCTCAGGTAACTTTGACTAAATGGAGGAGTGTCGGATGCCGTTGTATGGTTGTTGTAGCTTGAGATAAGGCGAGGCAGTGTTGTGTTAGTGCACCTGGGCTTAACACCTCAATAACCTCCTGTGGTGGAAACACCAGAATGGTCGGGTTGTGGTAGAAAAAATATGTCGGGAAGGAAATATGTTCATGTTTATCTGGTCTATTACTGGCTGATCCGAGGAGTGTCTCTCTTTGACGCTGAAGAGACTACACGTGAAGCTCATTAGTGCAGGTCGACAGCCTACCCCATAAAGGATTGAGTGAATTAATATCTTAAATGAATAGAGTAAATGAAGACTACCATGATAGGAGAGAGCGTTTTCGTGTTTGGAGACAGATACACACAGAGGCAGATACACAGACAGAGAGACGGACAAGTTGACAGACAGGCACGGGGAAATATTAGAAATGTAAAATAGTCAGATCAAGAATGTTTCGGCCTGGGGGAGTGTTCAGGTCTGGTGGTCTCTGTTGTGGCACGAAAAACTTGGTACTGGATCTCAGCGACAAAAACAGAAGCTTTAAACAACTGTAAATCAGGAAAGGTTTCTTATACGGTTTGTAATACTTGATAGGATTAAGTTAAGAGCTCGTATAGTATGTGAATAATGCTTCAAATATTGATGCTAATGATGTTTAAATGCCCTCGGAGAATAAACTTGAAAATTATCATTAGTTTAATCGGTAGGGCATTTTCACTTTTTTCTTTCAGCCAAGAAGTGTGTGTGTGTGTGTGTGTGTGTGTGTGTGTGTGTGTGTGTGTGTGTGTGTGTGTGTGTGTGTGTGTGTGTGTGTGTGTGTGTGTGTGTGTGTGTGTGTGTGTGTGTGTGTGTGTGTGTGTGTGTGTGTGTGTGTGTGTGTGTGTGTGTGTGTGTGTGTGTGTGTGTGTGTGTGTGTGTGTGTGTGTGTGTGTGTGTGTGTGTGTGTGTGTGTGTGTGTGTGTGTGTGTGTGTGTGTGTGTGTGTGTGTGTGTGTGTGTGTGTGTGTGTGTGTGTGTGTGTGTGTGTGTGTGTGTGTGATAATAATAATAAACGGTTTGTTAATAGAGTTGCAGGGCTGTACAGTACATAAATCAGGAGCTGTTTATTATTTTAACAATAGATGGGATGGTACTATTCTTATATCTATCAGTGTGGGCTCTTATGGGCTGAATTTTGTAGTAGTGGCGAAGTGCGCGAGGTGGGTGGGGGACTGCAGGTGGCAGTAGGTGGCGATGACGAGGATGGTGCAGTAGTCCACTGCCAAACCCTGCTAGTGCGTGGTGGTTGAGGTCACTGAGGGATGGCATTTCCAGGGTGGAGAGAGTGTTGTTGTAGCCGGAGTAGTCTGCGCCGAGCATAATTCTGCAGGCCCTCTTCTGTACCTTCTCTAGCTGACGTTGTTGGGTAGAGTTGAGAGAAGACGACCAGGCTGGTGACGCATACGTTAATTTGGGGACAATAAATGCGTTGTAGATACTGTAGTCCTCAGCTCTGGCATGGGTGCCCCAAGTGACCTGAGTCGTGGTAGCATGTAGAGTCGGTACGAGGCTGCCTTGATTGTGTTGTTTAAATGGGCCTTCCAGTCCAGTTTGTGGTGTGTGTTGCCCACTTTCGGTATCTCGGCTCCCATCTATCCACTACCGCAGACAAAGATGAAGAGATTCAGCTTCGGATCAAATGTGCATCTCAAGCCTTTGGCAGACTCCGAAATCGTGTCTTCAGCTGTAGGGAGCTGAAATTTTCTACAAAGCTGCACGTATATCGAGCAGTGGTCCTCACTACCCTACTATATAGCAGTGAGACATGGGTCACATACAGGAGGCACCTCAAGGCACTTGAAAACTTTCACCAACGTAGCCTACGTTCCATCCTCCGAGTTCGCTGGGAAGACAAGAGAACAAATGTCAGTATTCTTGCTAACACCAACTGTAGGTGCATCGAGGCTACTATTATCCATGAACAACTACGTTGGACTGTCCATGTTACCCGCATGGATGGACGACAGTAGACTGCCAAAGCAGCTACTTTACAGCCACCTAACGAATAGTAAACGTAACGCCGGCGGGCAATTAAAAAGGTTTAAGGATAGTCTTAAGACAAACCTGAAAAAGTGCCCGATCGACCCCCTCACTTGGGAGTCTATCACTCTGCATCGTAACGCTTGGAGGAGCACCGCATGAGACGGTGTCAATGCTTTCATGTTAGCCCGACTGCAAACCGAGGCAGACAAGCGCCAACGCCGGAAAGATGCTGCCACCGCCTCTCCCTCAGTAGATGGAGTCCTCCACATGTGCAACGAATGTGAATGACGCTGCCGGTCTCGTATCGGCTTCTTTAGTCACCTCAGAACTCACTAACCTAGGTGACATCCCTAATAACTCATATCATTGTATCATAGCTGGATGATCGTCATACTCGATTCCGAGTGGCAGCAAAGCAGTGTGTGTGTGTGTGGGCGGGCGGGCGGCTGGGCGGGTGTTCCAGATTTGCTGGCTGAAGGTAAAAGTGGCACCCATATGTTCTCAGAGGCCCCCATAGTAATTGTCGCTCCCGTTAAAAGAGTGCAAGAAAGAACAGAAAGAAAAGGAAGTTGGAGGTGGCTGAGAATAAGTACCAAAGTCGACTGTTTTATTTCTTGTATTTAGAAAGAATAATACCTGTAGATTATGTTACTGTTTTTATTTGTTGTCTTGTTTATATTTGTATCTATTTTATTTGCAAATTTTGGGGGTCAATAAACTTTATCTATCTATCTATCTATCTATCTATCTATCTATCTATCTATCTATCTATCTATCTATCTATCTATCTATCTATCTATATATATATATATATATATATATATATATATATATATATATATATACGGAGTTATTTCACCGCTGAAGGAGAGTCAAACCAGGGTAAAGTACAGAATTTCTTCAGTTCATTCACCTCTGTATCTGTGTCATTTCCCGTAGGTCGTATTTTATTTCCTTGGTTTCTTAAGTGCTTCATTAAATAATCGTAGCTTCAGATTTTGTGACTACCAACAACATGAAGGTAAGTCCGTCAGCGTGGCCTGCTTCCTGCTGTGTCTGTTAGAGAGAAATTAAGTCATTACAGATTCTAGGAGCGCGTGTGGAAGGGAGGGAGGGGGTGGTGAGGGGCGTAATGAGAGGCAAGAATGAGATACTCTCCACTTCAGTGCTTGTCTTTTTATATGTTAGTCGTGCCGATTAAAATTTATATTACTTGCCTTTCTTACTGTTGTTTTCTTATGATATATACAAAAGTAGTGGTGGGTCTAGTGAGTTAGTTGATAGAAATTTATAAGCCTTTTAGCGAGGTACCGTATTATTATTGTTATTTACTCCAATATTTTGTATACCTCAGTAGCGAGTGTTGGTGAGCTACACTACACTATATCGTGGTGGTCAGACCGTTCCTCTCTTATGTTCAGGGAATCAGGATCTGTATTTTCCTAATGATTTCCATTATTTTGAACACATTCATTGCCTATACAGGTGTAGGCTGAAGATATGCTTGAGGTTTTTTTTTTATAATACTTTTACATAAACTATTGTACGAAAGAAAATAAGTCGGGAACTTTGTCATAGCGGGGAATTATTTTGTTTAGACATATTAATTTGTTCAAAACCAGTTGCTATATAGTTTAGATGCCAGTAACTGATAAATACATGTTCATAGCAATTTGGAAAAACCATGGTAACCTAAAACTGAAGTGAAGCAGTGAATTGCTGAAGGAGATTAAGTATATTGTCGAATAACATTTTTCATGAATAACTGGTATATACAGTATGTTATGATGATCACCAATCTGTGTTTATCACAATATATATTTTCAAGAGTTGGAAGTGATCATCAATTTAATCGTATTATTATAATCAGATTAGCTCACAGATTTTACATAATAACATTCATATGTATTCTAACTTATTTTCTGGGGCCATTACTTTCATATGTAGTGCTAATGGTTTGTTCAGTTTTTCGTGTTGGTATTTTTTGTCGTGAGGAGAGGCGAGTAAAGGGTAGAAAGTAGCCCTTCAGAAACCTTTGGCGGGATCACTGGCGGCTCCTGTCACACCAGTCAAGGTACGTGGAGTGGATTAACGTTAACAAATTTATTGACTAAGCTTGGAGTACAGTTTGCCTATTCTGAGTAATTCAGTCAGGTCTGACACTGAGGGTGCTGTCACTTCTCACTGCCACGCAAGACAGAGGTTCATACACAAAGAAATACACCATATTCATTAACAGTATATATAGGTTACAGTCATGTGGATGATATCACTGTTCACTGCCACGCAGGACAGTGGTTCATATACATTAGAAGTGGTAGTGAATACTTTCATCATTGTGGGTTTTGATCCATTTACAGACCAGACCATTCTTTACATAAGTGAGCAGGCCACTTCCTGCTCCACTATTGTATACTGTAAACCCAGCTATCCTGGTGCAGCTTTCTTCTGGGTGTTGGACGTGTAAGGTTCTTGTAAACCAATTACATCAATGCTAAAAACTTTAACATTAGTGGAGGGTCCGTCTGGGAGGGAGGCTGTGGAGGTAGGTAAGGGACGCGAGGGAAGGGACTCTGTGTGAGGGTAGTGAGGATTTGGGGGGGGGGAAATGAGAGAGGGGACGCTGTGAGAAGGATTGGAGGGAGGTGAGGGAGAGAAGACTGTGAGGACAGCTGAGGAGTTGGGGGAGATGAGAACGGGGACGTTGTGTGGAGTAGCTCAGGGATGGGAAATGGTTATGGAGGGGAACTGGAGAATTGGTTAGCTTGAGGGTTTAGAGGTGAAGGTAGAAGAAATTGGCGTGAACACGGGAGAGGAGCGGAGGGTAAGCGAGTGGTGCAGAGGCGCTTATATAAAGAAGACTTGAATCGCCCTGAGTTAAGGAGGGCTGGTGGAGTGAGGGGTGGCGAGGGTTGGAGTTAAGGGTGGTGGTAAGGGTTGGAATGATGAGGGGTGGCGAGGGTTGGTGGAGTGAAGGGTGGCGAGGGTTGGTGGAGTGAGGGGTGGCTAGGATTGGTGGAGTGAATGGTGGCGAGGGTTGGTAGAGTGAGGGGTGACGAGGGTTGGTGGAGTGAAGGGTGGCGAGGATTGGTGAAGTGAAGGGTGGCGAGGGTTGGAGTGAGTGAGGGGTGAAGGGGTGGCGAGGGTTGGTGGAGTGAAGGGTGGCGAGGGTTGGTGGAGTGAGGGGTGGCTAGGATTGGTGGAGTGAATGGTGGCGAGGGTTGGTAGAGTGAGGGGTGACGAGGGTTGGTGGAGTGAAGGGTGGCGAGGATTGGTGAAGTGAAGGGTGGCGAGGGTTGGAGTGGTGAGGGGAGGCTTGATGCTGATGGCGATAGAGGAATAATTCTCAGCTTTAGGATTTCGATGGTAGAAGCCAGGGAGGGTGGATGGCAGGGGAAGGTGGTGGCCTGGGGAGGGTGGATGGCAGGGGAAGGTGGGGGCCAGAGGAGGATGGAGGCCAAAAACGGGTGGAGGCCAGGGAACGGGTAGAGGCCAGAGACTGGGTGGAGGCCAGGGAAGGGTGGTGGCAAGTGGAGGCCAGGGGAAGGTGGTGGCCAAGGGAGGGTGGAGGCCAGGGGAAAGTGGTGGCCAGAGAAGGGTACAATTTCGCCCAAAGGTAGCGTGGATACATTTGGTAAAGTTACTTTCTTAATTAAGTGTTATAGGTTTGTTTACTAGTGAGGGTTGGTTAATAGCGTGTGTGAGTCTTATGATAACCCATACCGTAATTAGGTCAAATGTTCACGTCCGGTGACTTCGCATATTGATGTTTATGTGCCCTGTCTGTCTGTAGACATAAATAAATTCTGTAAGCACAATAAGTCATCTATTTTAAAGTCATTTGAATAAAAAATTTTGTGGGGAAGATCGCTGAGGGGAGCACATTTGAGAGACTTTGTGACAATCTTGGAGTGACAAAGACACAGTTTACGGGTTGACACACACACACACACACACACACACACACGAGTATATATAATAATGTTTAATATCGTGGTTGAGTAAGTGTTCTACATCTATTATAATTTCCAAAACCTTATTTTGCCAGCACGTTTTTAAAACGTTACCCGGTGTCATGGGTTGCGTTAGGCTTACCCACGCAACTAACTCCAAAGTTTGTTTTACTAGAGATAAGACACCCGGCGAGGCATAACTGGGACATGTATTTTTATTTAGTAGTATGTTAGCCAGCCTAGTGAAACAGTGTTGTATTGTTCATCGTTTCACACCCAAAAACCTCATTTTAGGTAGTATCCCCTGAGCCATGGGTTAGTTAAGACGTCGTCTCCATCCTCTCCCTCCTGAAAGGGGGCGGGACACCACACCACACAGAGTCCTCCACCGCCACTCCGTCCTGTGAACCGTCGTCGACACGAGACTAAGCGTGTTAACCTAGGTTGTTATCCCCGTGGAAATATCACGTGTGGATGCCTGGTTGCGACAAGAGCAATCCAGGCTGGCCTATCAAACCTACAGTAAATGGTTAATTAATTCACGCTTACAGAGTTCTCCTGCACGACACCCGTCTACCGTGACCGTGATCGACACGAGACTAAGTGTGTTAACCTAGGTTTGTTATCCCCGTGGAAATATCACGTGTGGATGCCTGGTTGCGACAAGAGCAATCCAGGCTGGCCTATCAAACCTACAGTAAATGGTTAATTAATTCACGCTTACAGAGTTCTCCTGCACGACACCCGTCTACCGTGACCGTGATCGACACGAGACTAAGTGTGTTAACCTAGGTTTGTTATCCCCGTGGAAATATCACGTGTGGAAGCCTGGTTGCGACAAAAGCAATCCAGGCTGGTCTATTGCACCTAAATGGTTAATTCAAGTCACGCTTACCAGTTCTCCTTGCCGCGACAACCGTCTACCGTGACTGTCAGTGACGCGAGACTATGTGTGGTAACCCAAGAGTACTTTTTGTTGTTGGCCCGTGGAACAAAGCAATCCAGGCTGGCAGTAAATGTATCACTTGAAGAATTAAGGCTCTGTTAAGTCATACCCATAGTAGAGTAATCACATGTGTCCCCAAGTTAAAATTCTCTTTTAGAAGATTAATTTTATTACAGCGTGAACGTGAGTGAATCATATATCCATGCAAATTGTAAATCATTGTATGGAAGCTTGACAAATAAATGTAAGTGCAATTATCTGCCCGTATCTGTGATCCTATCTTATTATTACTAAAGGTAATGACTGATTGGTTATGACATAGTATAACCAATAACTTAGATGGATGTTGAAAATTAAATGAATTCATTAAATCATAATTTATCGAGTATAAATCATGGAATGTCGAGTGGTGGAGTGAACTTCTACGTAGATACGCCATAATCTCCTGTAAGTAATCAGTGTGAAGGTATCGAACTCTACGGTAAGAAATAAGAAATACGACATATTATTATCTTTATATAATATAATCCACTCATATACCACCGATCCACCCAAAACCATGACACCCGGCTATTGACGAACCCTTATCAGAAGAATAAATAAGGAGGAGTATGTTGATAAAGTGACAAATGTGGTGTTTATTTTAACTAACACCTAAAGGGTAAATGTGTGCTTGTCGACGGACCCTTTGGAGAAAAATATTTTTGTTCAGAATAGTTGAGTGTGTGTCGAGGAGCTTTTGAAGTCGGATCAAAGCAAGAGGGCGGCGGATAGAACTCATGTGTGTTATGGTGAGGGGCCTTGGTGGATGTGGTAGAGGGAAGTGGAGGAAAAATATGTGGAAAGGAGCTTGGAAGATTAAATACATGGAATAGATTATAGCTGGTGGAGGGAGAAAAGTGGGGGAGGAAGAGATGGGTGAAGATGACAATGGAAAATAAAGGGAATATGTAAAGATGTTATTGAATTGTGATGGTGAGGATTACCTTCACGTGGATGTTGTGAGTAGTGTGGTGGTGAGGGTGATAGAGTACGGTGGTGGTGAGGGTGATGGAGTACGGTGGTGGTGAGGGTGATAGAGTAGTGTGGTGGTGAGGGTGATAGAGTACGGTGGTGGTGAGGGTGATGGAGTATACGGTGGTGGTGATGGGATTATGTAGTAGTGGTGATGCTGGTGGAAATAGTGTTAATGCTGGCGGTGATATAATAGGAGATATATTGATTGTGTGGTAATGTGTTGTGTGGTAGTGATGATTGAAGCTCGGACTAAAGGGAAAGTTAGAGTAGGTGGTGGTGGCTGTACCCCTGTAATTGTTTGTGGTGTGGGAGTGTGGTGGAGGTGGTCCATGACGTACCCATATAAGGAAGGTGAGTGATGTGCCAGTGATGGTGACTCGCTGGATGGTAATGCCTACACTACACGCTGTATAGGCTTATGGTGTTATCTGAGCACAGCAACTTACTGTAGTTGTTTTGTTCATGTAATTAACTTTTCATATAATAACTCGCTAACAATAATAGAACCCTTTCTCCAGGTAACTCACAAGCGAACGTATTATTATCACATCTATGATATCTGTATATAGAGTTTATATTTACACACACGTTAGAATGTCTGTTAACCTGTGGCCTTTTGGAATTTTGGATCTTGGTAGTAATTGATGATAAATGTCGCAAGAAAGTTAGTTGTACTGTATGGTGTTGTTGGGCGAACACACTGAGTGGCTCAATATGGTGAAGGATTAAAATAACTTGGGTTTTGTATATCTGTACTGTTTGATATTATTATTGATTGATTGATTGATTGATTGATTTTTATATCAGTAAAACACATTATTATTATTATTATTATTATTATTATTATTATTATTATTATTATTATTATTATTATTATTATTATTATTATTATTACGTAAAACGGTAAAACATCCTTGTTTACCCTGTCTTAAACGTTTCTACTCCCCCTGCTTCACTCCCCCTCTTCCTTCACTCCTCCCTTTTCCTTGACTCCCCTTTTAGATTTTTTTTTATTGGGCACTCCCCTACATCCTTGTGTAAGGTGAAGCGCACAAGCGTTTACAGCGCCCAACAGGGAAGCATGCTAAGTTCATGCTTGCCTTATGTCTCATGAGTTAGGGGCGTGGAAGCATGAAGAGTCAAGGGCGCAGAAGCCTGAAGAGTCAATGGTTTATGTCTAAGCAAGTTATTGGATTCTGCCCCTTTCTCTTCCTTCATGTGACCTCAAAGAGAGTCGCCTGACCCCTGGGTTAGTAAGCCTACTATGGGCACGTCATTCACGGCCTCCTTATCTCCTATTGTCGTACTGAAATTATAATGACAATGTTTTCTGCTTCCCTCTACGTTTACCAGTCCATCATCTCATCTGGCGTCAGAGACAAGCGCGTGGCAACTAGTTGAGGGAGTTAATGGCAATTAGTAAGGATAAAGAATCATTGATGATGAGACTGTCAATGACAGTGGTTTCAATAAATTTAATGGCTATGAGTATGGCAACTAATTCAGTTTGTAGAGTGGATGCCCAGTTGTTAATTCTAACTCCTTTTTCAATTGTAGTACCGTCAGGTTGAGTCAGAACGATACCACTTCCATCCCTCCCACAGGCGGTGTTAAGAGATCCATCAGTGTAGATGGTCTGTATGATGTTATCATCAGTCTGTAGAGTGTGTATGTGTTCACAAGCTCTCACTTTGGCAGTGTGTTGGAGATAAATACTTTGTGTAATTAATCTTTTAGGCGGATATGTCGGCATTGTGATATCGAAGGGAACTGTCCGCCAGGGTGGTAGGGAGAGCTGTTGTGTCTCAACTTTGTACAGATGGTCTAGTCCAAACATCTTCATATGTGTAGCTGTAGTTTATATCCATTTAGGTTCACCAGTCCCATGGTTCATACATTCTAGCAATCTTAAGGAAACAATATTATCAGGATCACCACGCAAAAGCCTCAGGGCTATCATGAGGTTGATTTAAATTATTCTATCTTTGACACCGAGTGTACCTAGTTCTTTCCTCATATTAAGTACTTTAGTGCTCATGGGACATCCTAGAATAATTCTAAGAGCTTTATTTTGCATTTTATCAAACTTGTCAACGCCTTTCCCGTCACAAAGGACCAGGGCTGGTGCGTGGTAATCTTTCAGAGATCTTATATAGCCTAGGTACATTGTTTTAGCAATTCTAATATTAGCACCATAATGTGGGCTGTACCCCGCTACACTTGTAACAAGTTTCAGTCTGTCAGTACATTGGCGGGTTAACTGTTGTAACCCTGAAACAGTGCAGCAGCTCTTCTGTTAGTGAGGTAACCACTTATCCAGTGTAACAGCCGACCTCCTATATCCATTCTTGCTAGTTTGTACAATATAAGTTGCCTATTGGCAATAGCAAATGCTGCTTTTAGGTCAAGAAATGTAGTGTATCTGTGCCTTTCATCACCTTGTACAGTTAAAAGTGTGGTGGTGCCATTATGTACACCTTTCCCATGGGTGAAGCCATTTATGTCGGGGGGACATGTGTTCTTTGATTCTATATAGTCTATATATGATTCTGCAAAAGAGGTTGTGTGTGTGTGGTGTATGCGCGCGCGTGTGTGTGGGTATATGTGTGTGTGTGTGGTGCTCGTGTGTGTGTGGACGTGCATATGTGCGTGCTTTTTTGTGTGAGCGTGGTTGTGTGTGTATAGAGAAAGGGTGGTGAAGCAGAGGAGGGCGGAAGGGAGTTATAGGTAGTGGGGGTGAGGATGACGCAAGGGGCTCATGAGAGAGTGTGTGTCAGGGTATCTTGAACGATTGGGGGAGGGAGTGTTTGTGGCCGAGTGGAATGGAAGTGGGGGGGGTGATGTTGGGGAGTCATGAACGGACAAGGGCTGTGTATTGAGGGATAACGAGGCAAGTGGGTGGTGATGTTGGGGTACTGAATGGTGGCAGTTGTTGACGTGAGAGGCCGTGTGGGGGCTCTCCAGAGTGTCTTAGTGAACGTGTGTGTGGGTTTTTTTTTTTTTAAGGTTCCTCTCCTCCGCATCACCCTTACTCCTTCGTGGGGGTCGCTTGCTTGCTTGAATAATTGATTGATTGATTGCCTGTTTGTTATTTGATTGTCTGCTTGTTTAATTACTCGCCTACTTACTTTGATGGACTACCTGCTTGCATGATTGCGTGCTTGTGTAACTGATTTTTTTCTTGTTTGTTTTATTACCGGCTTGTTTAATTTATTGCTGCTTTTTTGATTGATTGCCTGAATAATTACACGGTGAAATCTGTTAATTCCCAGAGAGAGAGAGAGAGAGAGAGAGAGAGAGAGAGAGAGACCTCGCTGTTTTATGCATGGCCCCACACCTGAGTTATGACTGATTGTAGTAGTGTGTATAACCTTGATACAGGCCGTTGATTTGTTTGATTTGTGCACGACGCGTGTTATTTACCAAGCTAGGTACTACATAGGTGAGGTTCTCCCCCGACCCCAGGTGTTACATAGGTCAGGTTCTCTCCCGACCCCAGGTGTTACGTAGGTCTGGTTCTTCCCCGACCCCAGGTGTTACGTAGGTGAGGTTCTTCCCCGACCCCAGGTGTTACGTTGGTCAGGTTCTCCCCCGACCCCAGGTGTTAAATGGGTAAGGTTCTTCCCCGACCCTAGGTGTTGCGTTGGTCAGGTTCTCCCCCGACCCCAGGTGCTACTTACGGCAGGTCCTCCTACGCACAAAAAAGTATACCGAGTTTTTTGTTGTTCAAGGTATTGGTAAATAATCCTGTAATTGTGTTGTGTTAGATCCGACTGGAGGGAAAAAATAGTCGGTAAGTAATTGGATGAATCGGTGAACATAGATCAAGTTAAGTGATCATGTCATAGGGATTAAAGATGTGAACACCGTCATAGATGTATACAGTTTAATTTTTTGCATTTGTAAGTTTACTTTTAATTAAATTATTTTGGGAGAAGGAGGTAGGATGGTAAACTGAGCTTAAGGTGCTGATAATATGTAGAAGTAAAAATCACTTAGAAGAGAATTTGTGTCAGTTGAGGTGACGAGGGAATATGGTTGTTTATGGCAGGTTAAAGTGCCTAATGATGACCCTTGTTTACATTTAATTAAGCTCAGTTTAAGACATTTTGTGTACCTGACTAATGTCTAATTGCTTGAGTGAATCTGTGAGTTGTGGCGTTTTATTTCTCTCTCTTGATACATTCAGTAGATAGTGGGATGCCGGAACTCTTTTTATGTTGACGTCGCGGGGGTGAGAGTGTCCTTGAATAGTATCATAATTGGGTTCGTGTAACTTCCATTTAAAGGAGCCCTTCACACCGTTTGATGGAGGGACGATACTTGGCCGCGTGTTGGTGGAAGGCAGGAGTGGAGGTTCTTGTCTGCCTCGCCTTGGCTCCCCATGCTCGTTGTTACGCTCTGGCAGATACATTTCACATTTCTAAGTGATTTCCTCCGTATACGCTTAACAGTTCTTTCTGATATATGATATATTATTGTCACAAATCTGTAACTTCCTTGTCTCAAGAAAGAACATATCGTTCTCAAAAGTTTATGAAAATACACGTTTATTTTAATTAAAAGGATAACAAAAATAAATGTATTTATGTGTGTGTGTGTTTGTGTATGTAAAAAAATAATAATTAACGGTTTATTGAAAGAGCATCGGCTGCCATGCTGTGTGTGTGTGTGTGTGTGTGTGTGTGTGTGTGTGTGTGTGTGTGTGTGTGTGTGTGTGTGTGTGTGTGTGTGTGTGTGTGTGTGTGTGTGTGTGTGTGTGTGTGTGTGTGTGTGTGTGTGTGTGTGTGTGTGTGTGTGTGTGTGTGTGTGTGTGTGTGTGTGTGTGTGTGTGTGTGTGTGTGTGTGTGTGTGTGTGTGTGTGTGTGTGTGTGTGTGTGTGTGTGTGTGTGTGTGTGTGTGTGTGTGTGTGTGTGTGTGTGTGTGTGTGTGTGTGTGTGTGTGTGTGTGTGTGTGTGTGTGTGTGTGTGTGTGTGTGTGTGTGTGTGTGTGTGTGTGTGTGTGTGTGTGTGTGTGTGTGTGTGTGTGTGTGTGTGTGTGTGTGTGTGTGTGTGTGTGTGTGTGTGTGTGTGTGTGTGTGTGTGTGTGTGTGTGTGTGTGTGTGTGTGTGTGTGTGTGTGTGTGTGTGTGTGTGTGTGTGTGTGTGTGTGTGTGTGTGTGTGTGTGTGTGTGTGTGTGTGTGTGTGTGTGTGTGTGTGTGTGTGTGTGTGTGTGTGTGTGTGTCTCACAAATAGCTCTTCACGTCTGTATATTGTATAGGCTACAAATAACGTAGGGAAGTGCATTGATCGGTCGTCCGTGAAATTAGTTGCTTATCGGGCGAGGTAGCCACTAGCCAGTCACCTTTGTACGTTTTGCATACGAGTAGTAAAACCTTTCTGATAAGAGTTGAATAAATACATTAATGACGTTGCTTATATTCCTGTATTTCTTTAACACTTAGCAGAGAAACTTTTATTATTTATACCTTAGTTTTATTAGAATAAATGTCATGTGATTTACTAGATCCTTTTTGTTACTACATTGGCAGAGCAGCAGATGAAGGTTGTCAGTTGTTGTTTCATGTCACTGTGTACTCTCTGACTCTTAAAGTCTGTGGAGATAAAGGCCTTGAAAGTTGCTGCCATGCTACTTCGAATGCGAGCAACGCCATACACTGTACAGAGAGACAGATAGGTACACGGTCAGTGGATATGCCTGGGTGTCACCATCACGCAAGATGACACCTCGGTATGCTGGTGTTGCTGACGTCGCCACCAGGAAAGGAGAGAAAGGCGTCCTCTGTATGCCCTACTCAGAAGGATAGTGCTTACGCCAAGAGGCACTCATTAGTGTCCACCAACCCAGGCCGTCATAGGCATGGTGGCAACAACTCGGGTGCCCCTCACTCGCTATCAGAGGTACTGTGTAACTTATAGGCCAGTGGGGGCGTCCTCACGTATGAGCTCCTGCCGTAACTCCTCCCTGTGGAAGGCTTCACGGAGAGCTGTATGTGCTGACTTTGTTGTGTTTTGGACGATGTCATATTACGTAGAGTCTGCTTGGTTGTATGGCCGTCTTGACGAGCCTTATCACGATTGTTTCAGTTTCATGGTTCGTGTAGAATCATAGCTGCTAACACGTCTATTTTTATATCGCTGCTTGTATGGTCATGACTCATGACTTAATTCATTACTAGCTGTGATGGTTAACATGTACAGTATTGTTTCAAACCTCACACACGTGTGAGGGAAATTATTGAGATTTTTCCATCCTTGTCATTGGAATTTTGGAATTTTGAACTGGCCACATACAGTGTACATATATATATATATATATTGCTGACAGGGGTCAAAATCCGAGCTGTTGTCGCTGTACCGTGCAGTAATAATGCTTTGAGAATGTGTCCGAGTTGGCACATTATCAAACTAGAATCATTAATCATGACTCAGATGGTGGTGGTGTCTATGGTTGGTGGTGTCGATGGTTGGTGGTGGTGGTGGTCAAATTTGGTGGTGTCGATGGTGGTGGTGGTGTCGGTGGTGGTGTCGATGGTTGGATGGTGGTGGTGTGATGGTTGGTGGTGGTGGTGTCGATGGTGGTGGTGGTGTTGATGGTTGGTGGTGGTGGTGTCGATGGTGGTGGTGTCGATGGTTGGTGATGGTGGTGGTGTGATGGTTGGTGGTGGTGGTGTCGATGGTGGTGATGGTGGAAGATGGTTGGTGGTGTCGATGGTTGGTGGTGGTGGTGTCGATGGTTGGTGGTGGTGGTGTCGTTGGTGGTGGTGTTGATGGTTGGTGGTTGATGGGTGTTGGTGGTGGCGTGGTGGTGATGGTGGTGGTGTCGATGGTTGGTGTTGGTGGTGGCGTCAATGGTTGGTGATGGTGGTGGTGTTGATGGTGGTGGTGATGGTGTGGTGGTGGTGGCGATGGTTGGTGGATGGTGGTGGTGGTGTTGATGGTTGGTGGTGGTGGTGGTGGTGTCGATGGTTGGTGTTGGTGGTGGCGTCAATGGTTGGTGATGGTGGTGGTGTCGATGGTTGGTGGTGGTGGTGGTGGTGGATGGTGTGGTGTCGATGGTTGGTGTTGGTGGTGGTGTTGATGGTTGGTGGTGGTGGTGGTGGTGGTGTCGATGGTTGGTGGTGGCGATGGTTGGTGTTGGTGTCGTTGGTTGGTGTTGGTGGTGGTGTCGATGGTTGGTGATGTGGCGGCGGTGGTAGGGGGTGGTGGTGTCGATGGTAGTGGGTAGTGGTGATGGTGGGTAGTGGTGATGGTAAGTCATGGTGGTGGTGGTGACGATCGTAGTGGGTGTGGGTGTGGTGGTGATGGTAAGTCATGGTGGTGGTGGTGACGATGGTAGTGGGTGGTGGTGATGGTAGGTGGTGGTGATGGTAAGTCATGGTGGTGGTGGTGACGATGGTAGTGGGTGGTGGTGATGGTGTCATGGTGATGGTAAGTCATGGTGGTGGTGGTGACGATGGTAGTGGGTGGTGGTGATGGTAGGTGGTGGTGATGGTAAGTCATGGTGGTGATGGTAAGTCATGGTGGTGGTGGTGATGGTAGGTTGTGGTGATGGTAGGTGGTGGTGATGGTAAGTCATGGTGGTAGTGGCGATGGTAGTGGGTGGTGGTGATTGTAGGTTATGGCGGTGGTTGTGGCGATGGTAGGTGGTGGTGATGGTAAGTCATGGTGGTTGTGGCGATGGTAGTGGGTGGTGGTGACGGTGGGGCCAAGTGGGGGGGGGGGGCGACAGGAGGCCAGGGATAACTGTTCCTTCATAATCTTGTTCCACACGTTTTCTCCCTGGACTAAGGTATTGTATGCCGGGGTTCATTTTAGCCTAAGCAGATGTGTAGATATACAGGGAATTTCAGCCTTGAAATGTCAGTTTATCGCAGTTTTAAAGTAACAGTAATTACTTGATATGTGTTCCAGGAGCTTGATCTAATTAATGGGCTACTGTTTATTGTGATTCAACAGCATTTGGTAGAGGCCTTGTTAACAGCGTTCCTCGGAGGCTTTTTATATTAACCTCTAAAAGTTTCTGGTCGCTCAGTCACGATCACTTAAACATGTCTTTACTTAGCTGTGTAAACATATTGTAAAGTCTTGTAGTATCAGATCGTGAGGGAAGCAGATTTGTTTTTTCAATAGCGTAGTTCCTTAGCAACATTGTGTTTACTGGGCGTGATTTTGCTCCTCCCCTCCTTATTATAGAGGCCGTGATTACCCAGCTAGTTGGTGTAACTGTTTATGTTGCTAATGAACAAATATGGTGTATCTGTTTATTGTGCCGTTGTAGAAAATTGGTGTGTCAATTTACGTTATTGTTAATAAAAAAAAATTGTATTTAATTAGGTTGCTTTTTTAGCAAGTTGGCATATAATATTGTTTACTTTGGTAGTGTCGTGCTCTGGAGGGTGGTGCCGTTCCCTCCCGCCCCTGCACTGTGGGGGTTGATGCCTTGATCCACTTTCATCTGCCGTCCGCAGGGCAGAGACCAATTGAAATTGCTTTGTGTGTGGAAATAAAATATTTAAAAACGGGCTGGCAGATTTTGATGAAACATGGTTTGTAAAATTGGCCTTTCTATTTTGAGATAATTTATCAAAGGTTAAGGTCTTTGACTCTTGAAAATATATTCAAGAAGAAATTAATTCTTAACATGTCAAAGAGAAAACGCTTGTGTGTGTGTGTGTGCGTGTGTGCGCGCGCGTTATTGTTAGCAATGCTAAGTGATACACACGTGTGTATATATATATATATATATATATATATATATATATATATATATATATATATATATATATATATATATATATATATATATATATATATATATATATATATATATATATATATATATATATGCCTGCATTGTTTCATTATTCCACGACAGGACTGGATGATGAAGGCCTCTTTCATATGGTTGCACACGCCGCCTAAATACTTACGATATTAATGATCGAATCGAATCGATGGGTGAAGTAAGGTGTGAAGAGATTTTGATGCTGGTGCGTAGATTGGTGGTGCGGGAACTGGACTTGAAGAATGATGGTGGAATTTGGAGGACTTGGGGTTGGTGGATAGTGCAAGAAGAAAGGCGAGGAAATTGGAAAATTGTAGTAGGGTGATAGGTCTTGGGGCTCAACCCAAGTGCTTTTGTTTTCTCATATTTGTGTTTCAGCTAAATTTCGTCTTAGGTGTTATATTTATGTTAGGTGTTTGTATGTTTAACAAGTGTTGTCAATTTTATGCCTTACATTTTCGGGTCTTGTGTCCTAGCCAATGGTGGGGAGTCTAGGACAGGTACTTGTGTTTCTGCTAAGAACAACCCGTCTCTTTATGATCTAATGTTGTAAGTGGGAGGGCTGCCAAGGTTGTCACTTTTCTCCTGGCGTGCTCATATATTGGGGTCCAACTGAGGATCTGCATGGTTCACTGTTCATGTATTTTTGTATGGCATGACTTGCCCACTGAAGGAGAGGGATACCCTTAAGTGTCGCCTCTCTTATCTTTGGATTTTCGTCGACGTTCTTAGTATTTTTTATTTATTTTTTTATTCCAGAAGCAATATTGATCTTGAACGTAGCAGGTCTGCCGCTAACAGTGTCTGAACGAACAGTAAATTTTTCTATAGATTGTTAAATTGTCGTTAAACCTCCACGTGAATTTTGAACTACGACTTCAAATATTATTTTGGAAACCCCTATTATATATTTAGTGATTTATAAATTTACATTAATTGGTAACAACTGTCAGTCACAAACATGGATGGGATGTCCTGTGGTGAAGTCCGGGGGAAAAGTAGAGTAATAGTCACCAAAAACAAAACAACAATAAAATAAAGTAAAAATAAAATCTTAGGTTTTCTTACACTGTTCTCACTCGGAACCTTTCTTGTTGTGTGGACTGCTGGTCACAAACAATACCTGCCACATAACGCATTTTGTCGTCGCCGCTATACATCAACGCTCTTCGGTAATACCAACTACCTGTAGGAGATGGTCTTCATAACGAGAGGTGCCATACATCAACTATCAGGTAGGGGCCAGCGCACACCAGGAACTTTCTTTGTTTATTGTGTATTTAACATTAAGTGTCCTAACTATCTTATGGGGTAATGTTATTTAAGTTGTTGGTACAGTCTCACCCAAAAGTTGGTTAACTCTCTCAGCCACCTATTGCTACACAGCCTGCTTCAGATGTTTGAAACTGTCTCAGTACCAACCAGAACCTGAAACCGATACGAATGAATCTAAAGGTTCGAAGTAACAGACTCAAGTTCATACATCTGAAGCAGGCAGTGTAGCAAAAGCTGGCTGGGACAGTTAACCAACTTTCGGGTGAGGCTGTTCAATCTTAAGTAAAGACCGATTCTGGTGTGAGAGAAGCTGCAAAATTTTATCAGACTAAAATATTGATATGTTTGTTAGAAATGGGTTTCCTTGGTGTGTGTGTGTGTGTGTGTGTGTGTGTGTGTGTGTGTGTGTGTGTGTGTGTATTGATCTCCGTCTCCATTGAGCTGCACCTTTAACGCCACCTCTCTCACTTCTCGTCCTCCTCTGTCTTCCTCCCCACCGCCCATCTTTTTTTTCTCTATTCACAAAAATATAAACACTTTAAACACTCCCTCCCTCCCTCCCGGACTACTAACACTCCCGAGCAAAATCTTCACTCTGGGCATCGGCCTTAACACCTCTCCTATAAGGGTGTTTTCTCATTTCTCACCTTCCATTTTTTTTCAGTACTCCTTCATTGTCACCCCGCACACTTGGTGGTTATATAGTAGTCTCTGCATATACTGTGCACCCTCCTCCTCTCACCAATGCGTCTCCAGATGCCACGCGAAGCGCTTATCCCGAGGATATGAGTTCTGAAAGGAGCGTAATCATTAACGGCTCGTTTTAGTGTGTGTGTGTATGTTCTTACTTTCGAGTGACATCTCGGGCACTTTTCGAGCTGGTTTGGACACAATGGTGACTTGGTGATTTGGCAAACATTTATTTTTTTCTCACATTTTATTCATGTGATGATAATGGGGCGGTGTACAGTGAACACTCCGCTACGTATTTCATATTAATTTTCTTCCGCATGAGTGTTGTTGTTCATACAGTGGTGTTCCACTGCTTTACCCGGGGTACCAAGTTGTATATTATGTCCTACACTCCCTGCAGCAGCAGGTTATACTCTCCCTGCAGCAGCAGGTTATACTCTCCCTGCAGCAACAGGTTATACTCTCCCTGCAGCAACAGGTCATACTCTCCCTGCAGCAGCAGGTCATACTCTCCCTGCAGCAGCTTGTCATACTCTCCCTGCAGCAGCAGGTCATACTCTCCCTGCAGCAGCAGGTCATACTCTCCCTGCAGCAGCTTGTCATACTCTCCCTGCAGCAGCAGGTCATACTCTCCCTGCAGCAGCAGGTCATACTCTCCCTGCAGCAGGTGGTCATACTCTCCTGCAGCAGCTTGTCATACTCTCCCGGAGCAGTAGGTCATACTCTCCTGCAGCAGCTTGTCATACTTCCTGCAACAGTAGGTCATACTCTCCTGCAGCAGCAGGTCATCTCTCCCCTGCAGCAGTAGGTCATACCTGCAGGTCACACTCCCTGCAGCAGTAGGTCATACTCTCCTGCAGCACTTGTCATCTCTCCCGCAGCAGCTTGTCATACTCTCCCTGCAGCAGGTTGTCATCTCTCCCTGGAGCAGTGGGTCGCCTCTCCCTGCAGCAGCAGGTCATACTCTCCCTGCAGCAGCAGGTCATACTCTCCCTGCAGCATCTTGTCATACTCTCCTGCAGCAGGTCATATGCAGCAGCTTGTCCTTACTCTCCCTGCAGCAGCAGGTCATACTCTCCCGCATCAGCAGGTCATAGCAGTGGTAATACCTCCCTGCAGCAGCTTGTCATCTCCCTGCAGCAGGGGTCATACTCTCCTGCAGCAGCTTGTCATACTCTCCCTGCAGCTAGGTCATACTCTCCTGCAGCAGCTTGTCATAATCTCCCTGCAGCAGTACATCTCCCTGCAGCAGCTTGTCATACCTGCAGCAGCAGGTCATACTCTCCCCGCAGCAGGTCATACCCCCTACTCTCAGCCTGCAGCAGCTTGTCATACTCTCCTGCAGCAGCTTGCTTGTCATGCAGCAGCTTGTCATCCTCATACTCCTGGAGCAGTAGGTCATACTCCTGCAGCAGCTTGTCATACTCTCCTGCAGCAGCAGGCAGCATATACTCTCCCTGCAGCAGCTTGTCATACTTCCCTGCAGCAGCTTAGGTCATACAGCTCCCTCCCTGCAGCAGCTTGTCATACTCTCCTGCAGCAGCAGGTCATACTCTCCCTGCAGCAGCTTGTCATACTCTCCCTGCAGCAGCTTGTCATACTCTCCCTGGAGCAGTAGGTCAGCAGGTCATACTTCCTGCAGCAGGTCACTCCCTGCAGCAGCAGGTCATACTCTCCCTGTAGCAGCTTGTCATACTCACCTCATACTCTCCTGCAGCAGCTTGTCATGCTCCTGCAGCAGCTTGTCATAGCAGCAGGTCATACTCTCCTGCGGCAGTAGGTCATACTCTCCCTGTAGCAACTTGTCATACTTTCCCTGCAGCAACTTGTCATACTCTCCCTGCAATACTCCCTGCAGCAGGCCATACCCTCCCTGCAGCAGTAGGTCATACTCTCCTGCAGCAGCAGGTCATACTCTCCTGCAGCAGTAGGTCATACTCTCCCTGTAGCAGCAGGTCATGCTCCCTGCAGCAGCTTGTCATACTCTCCCTGCAGCATACTCTCCCTGCAGCAGCAGGTCATGCTCTCCCTGCAGCAGCTTGTCATACTCTCCCTGCAGCAACTTGTCATACTCTCCCTGCAGCAGTAGGTCATACTCTCCCTGTAGCAGCTTATCATACTCTCCCTGCTGCAGCTTGTCATACTCTCCCTGCAGCACCTTGTCATACTCTCCCTGCAGCAGCAGGCCATACTCTCCCTGCAGCAGTAGGTCATACTCTCCCTGCTGCAGCAGGCCATACTCTTCCTATAGCAGCAAGTCATATTCTCCTTAAAGTAGCGGGTCATATTCTCCCTGAGGCAGCAGAAGGTCATACTCTTCCTGAGGCGACAGGATATTCTCTCCCTGGGGTCCTCACTCCATGGGTCGCCCTCAACCCTCGTAAGCATTTTGATCTGTGTTATACATCAGTGCTGGTCGACCTCTTCCATCTCACTAGCCAGGAATGTCGCAGGATTATCCGACACAGAGGACACCAGTCACATCTCTTCATCTTCATAGAACTTGAGGTCGTGTTGTGTTCTTATGTCACTATGAGCCTTATTGCTGGGCCGCTATGGCATTCTCTGGCTCTCCTGGTGGTGAATTAAGGACATATTGGGGGATGGATGGTGTCGAGCAGGGAAGGTTAGGTGCGTGGTGGGGGAACAGACCCTGGCATATTGTATTATTAATCTTTTTCCCTCCCTGCTGTGTCCTTTTTTATAATACGTGTCGCTGACTAATGAGGGTAATCGTAGGGGGCCGCTTTAAATCTGTCACGACAAGTTCAATGGAAGGAGCATGGGAGGAATATTACATACTGTGAGCTGGCTACTTGTTATGCTCGCTGATCCTCGAGGTACTGGCACTGACTCACTTGATTTGGAGTTTTATCAGCCAGCTTCCTGAACAGAGAGATTTTAAAAGACTTAAAGGCTTAAAATTCTACCAACTTCCTCGTTGATATGCGCTGGGCCACCTCCCCTATTTAGGGAATACTTTTTTCCTCAAAGTTAGGTTTTTGTTACAAGTTACGCCCCTGGCTGTCCCACACCAGAGTTGGGGTGACGCTGTCTCTCCCTGGGGACACCTTTTTTTTTTGTCGGTAGAATGATGTTGAGGAGATTGTGTTATTCTCTCTTCTTCCTGACCACTTCTCATCACCTTCCCGTTTTCCCTTTCCTATCTCCTCTCATTCGCTGTACAAACCTACTGTCTCCTCTAATGTATACGGATGGAGATGGTTTAATATTGTTTCACTGGAGGACTCCGCAGGATCAATCTTACCTTACCCTACGAACGACGTTGCCCCCTCGGGGGCAAATCTGAATCTGACCTACGAACGACTATGTGTAACCTTACATTATGAAGTATTGATATGTATTATGTAATGACAATAGTTTTTGTGTATAACAAATTATGATAAGTGTGATTATGTATGTCTAAAATCTTTTGAGGTAATTTTCATACGTTCACATGACGTAAAAGGATTTTCGTCAATAATAAATATTTTATATAATGAAAACAACATGTCTAAGAGTTGTTTATTGATTGTGATTAAGCCGTTCTGGAGAAAAAAGTTCCTCACGTAAAAAAATTTCAGCCAGGTCAAGGAAGGCGGGCATTAAACTGACAACACAACCAACAAATTAGCTGCTGATGAGGATAGATAGATAGATTAATATTTATTTTGTTAAATCGTCGTACTAGGTACTTACAATGTGTGTTATGTATCATCACGGTGTACTAGAATGTGTAGAGTACACCGTGTACAGTACTTAAATCTTGGATTGTAAAGTGAAGCGTCTTGTGTGGGCAGTGTGTAGGTTCCTGACTGTTTGCTCGTAGTAATGATAAAAGTTGTCTTATTAATGTCGAAGTTCCCTTTATTTAATGCCCTATGGTGTCTGCCGGACATTTAAATGCAAATCATAAACCCATTTACAGCCACATGCGCTGTTAATGCTCACAGCTGTTTATTACTTATTGTATTAATCATGTGTTCACCAGACACTCTAGTCTCGTGAATACATTATTAATACATGTTATAACAGCTGAGTGTCTTATGGTGTAGATAATGATAATAATAATAATAATAATAATAATAATAATAATAATAATAATAATAATAATTTAAATAAAAAAAACATTCGTAATTTTAGTTTCCGTTTATGTATTGGTATGAGATGCGGTGGCCGAATGGCTATAGCGCTCTCTTCTTATCCTAAGGCTGCATTTACACCAAGCCAGTCAAGTCAAGTCAAGTCAATCATTTGACTTGACTCATTGCCGTTCACACCGACTGAGTCAACCTGAGTCAATCAGGACTCAGTACCCAGACTGATTTCGAGGAGGATGGACGTATATTCTCTCGCTGAATTAGCTGTTTTGTTGTGGATTCGGCGTCGTAAACGCAAGAGGAGGACCCGAATCTGGATGCATGAACTCAACACCAAAAGACCCAATTTTGGAAGCTTCAGTCATTTATTCCCAGACTTGGTTGTCTCACCTTTACATTTCAATGCAGCAGCAACCTCCTTCCACAGAGCAGCTATAACATCACGATCCCGGTGGCTACGATCAGTGGGATCATATATAGCCGGACGCTCTCGAACTAAATTTATCAGGATGTCAACCTGCATGATGTACACACCACTGCGGACTCAGCGTGACTGATGAAGAAAATGGGCCCAACCCCATCTGTGACTTGACGTGACACGATGCGACGTGACTTGACTTGACTTGACTCATTTGGTGGGGATGGTTTCTGAGAATATACATTGGAATAAATGTGCATTAGAGTGGCGATTCACGATGAGTCATGATTTGACGTGACTTGACTTGAATTGACTGGCTTGGTGTAAATGCAGCCTTAGGGTCGCTGGTTGGATCCCGGGGCACTTACAGTCCACCCTGGTGTATATGAGTGTCTAATTTGACAAGTTAGGGAAGTCAAGACGGTCTAGTATAATGCTTCCTTACGTACTGCAGGTTTAATACACAGTGTGCTGTATCCACACTGTCCCTAATAAGCATTCAGGCGCACTCACTTTTCAGCATGTAGATTTGAAAGTCATTGCCACCGCTTTGTGTGTGTGGTTGCCAGCTGCCACCTTACCCGCTACATGCCCACGTGCTCCATTTCTTAGCAGTGCTGTGGCGAGACAGCTGGTGGGTATCATCAGGTTTGGTCTGTTCTCCGCAGGATTATCTCTCCTGGATCAGCGTCCAGGGGCTATAATGAGCAAAGTTTTAATCTTCTTCGGCAGCTTTATCTTTTAGTGGTGGAGGGTACATTTCTCTGGCTCTCGTCCTCCCGCCGCAGACTGCCACACGGGCACTTTAATTTAATCTTGTGGGAGGTGTGTGAACCAGGCATACCGCCATCTTTGAGGGATGATAGAGAAGAGAGTACTACTTTATTTTACAAGACAAACTTTTGCTTTTTTGTTTCGACCAGACAAAAGTTGAAAGAATTGTGCGTTTTCTCAATCTGTCTCTGAATCTTTTTATTGCCATAATTCATAATTATGGGATACCTGGTAATAACAGGGAGGTTTTACTTCAATAGTTTGTTTAGTACAGCATTTATACGGTTTTAACTGAACTGTATAGATATAAAGGTTAGAGGTGTGTGCAGGTATAGGGGCGTGTGAGGGGATGAGGTAGCAGGTGGTATAGCAGTGACGGGTGAGTGAGCCTCCGCCGCTGACTATCATCACACTGTAAAGGTTATCAGGCCATAACCTCCTCTCCACGACAGAAAGCATTACGTGCTTGCAAATCAACACTTCTCGTACCCAGGATTAAGTTATTATTGTTAAATCGTCATAAAATATTACTTTACCATGTGGAGGAATTAGGTGTGTTCGGGATAAGGGGTGTGTTATGAGTACCTCCTCACTTGTATGTCAGTGGTGCTGTAACGATGGATTTCTCATTACTGGCTGCCTCACTCACATCTTACTTCTGAGGTCTTGGTATTATATACTAGATGGAAGCTTCATGCTGAATTTATTTATTGATAAGTTTTTCAACCAGAGGACGAGGATGGTGGTTCTTGTTGCGCAGGTGTATCCAGTGAACCTTTGTTTGTGGCGGTGTGTAAGAGGTGCCACCTGGTCCACTCGCCCATATTTGCTTATCTTGTATGCAAATAGTATCATTGTTAACTACAAGACTTAAATTCAAACAGGATCTTGTGTTCATCCATTTGACATACTAGACCACCACCAGTTAATTAAGTTATTGTTGCTTGTTCAGTAAGTTCAACTAAATGGAGGAATATTATTTACGGAATATAGAACAAATTAAAATGTGTTGAAAACTTTTCAAAGCGTTTGTATTGCCGATTTAATAAATGAAGTTTTCAGGAGTGTTATAGAGAGTATTTATTTTATACTCTTGAGTACAGGTGATGGGTGAGGTGTTGCCTTCGTAACACCTGTCACATCATTATCGGTGGCAGGTGAGTGGCCTTGAGTCTCAGTGAGTCAAGTACTGCTTAACGTTTACTTTACTGTAACTGATCCAATTTACTTAAAACCGGTCATATACTGTGTAGAGACACCATTAAGAGAGCTACGCCTGAGAGGATAGTGCTGGACGAGTGAGGTAATGGTTTGTGTGGACTGACTGATTAGTTCAGCCAACCGATGATATTCCCTCTCCATCCTTTAGACGAGGTGGTGGGGAGGGGGGGTCGCTCTCTATCCTTAAGGTGAAGTAGTGGTGGGCGGGGAGGGGGGGGGAGGTCGGGGATAAAAGGAAGCTATGTGCTAGTTATCCTTGTAGTCACCAAAAGACATCTACATGTACCCCCTCGTGTTGTCAAATTGTTCCACCGTGCTTCTCAACCTGCAACCTGTACCTGTGACTGTACCTCTTGTTCTTGGCTGTGTGGCTGATAACTCGACCGTCCGGTGCTACCCTGTCCTGTGATTCGCCTCACTGAACGTCAACAGTCAGATTAAAGATGAGGCTTCATAAAGTTACTTAAAGAGCACTTGCTTATCAGGGCTACGCCAGATGTAGTGGCTTGCGGGATGTTAACGACAAGGTGACTCACACAGATAGGTTGGGTACACTGCTCAGTTACGAAGGTCAAGAAAAACAACTTTATCGTGTTTACTGCCAGGTGTGTACAAGACATGTCCAAGTATTGAGCTTTATTCTGATTAGAAATAAAAATGGCTTGAGTGATTCGTTTTGCATCCTAATTGGTAAGAGCAGGTGTGTGTGTCATGGAGTATGGACCATGTTTTGTCACAGGGTGTTCATGAAGTGGAGTTTTGCCCAGGTGTTGTCACAGTGTTTAAGTCGTGGAGTGTGACCCAGGTGTTGTCACAAGTTGTTCATGTGGTAGAGTGTGGCCCAGGTGTTGTCACAGGGTGTTCAAGTTGTGGAGTGTGGCCCAGGTGCTGTCACAAGGTGTTCATGTGGTGGATTGTGTCCCAGGTGTTGTCACAGTGTGTTCATGTGGTGGAGTGTGGCCCAGGTGTTGTCACAAGGTGTTCATGTAGTGGAGTGTGGCCCAGGTGTTGTCACAAAGTGTGGCCCAGGTGTTGTCACAAGGTGTGTGTGGTGTGGCCCAGGTGTTCATGTGCCCAGGTGTTCATGTGGTGGAGTGTGGCCCAGGTGTTGTCACAGGTGTTCATGTGTGGAGTGTGGCCCAGGTGTTGTCACAGGTGTTCATGTGGTGGAGTGTGGCCCAGGTGTTGTCACAGGGTGTTCATGTGGTGGAGTGTGGCCCAGGTGTTGTCACAGGGTGTTGTGTGGTGGTGTGTGGCCCAGGTGTTGTCACAAGGTGTCTGTGGTGGAGTGTGGCCCAGGTGTTGTCACAGGGTGTTCATGTGGTGGAGTGTGGTCCATGTGTTCTCACAAGGTGTTCATGTGGTGGAATGTGGCCCAGGTGTTGTCACAAGGTGTTCATGTGGTGGAGTGTGGCCCAGGTGTTGTCACAGGGTGTTCATGTGGTGGAGTGTGGCCCAGGTGTTGTCACTGCTTCTCTGTACAGTAGTATCACAACACACAACGTTTTCTGCCTCCTGGATGTCCACTATGATGAGGTGAAGTATTGTCATCCTGTCGTGTGTACATCACAAGTTGGAGTTATTAATAGGTAATTAAACGAGAAAAATAATAAAATGTAGTTAACACAATGTAATATTCATTACTCTCTCTGCCAAGTTCTCTGCGGCGCCAATCTTCAGTATGGTGGGCGGCACCTTGGATGTAAGGAGGAGGAAAATTGAAATGTTTTCCCCTTGCCATCCTTAACCTCCAATAGCTTTCTTGATGCTGGCAACTGCTCCTCCAACAGAAGAATTATCCTCAGGCCAGCCTCTTGCCTTGCTATTAACTCAATAAGCTTATCTGCCAAGAGCAGCTAAGCCGCTGATGCTGACCCAGCAACTTTTGTAACCCCAAGCAGTACATAAAAGAGCTTAATCATACTTGCTGAAGTTATGACTTCAAAACGTCTAACATTTCAGCAAAGGTGGTTATACAGTTGCATTTTAAACATATATGAAGAATTGTTTATTTTAGTATTTATGTGTAAATATTAATATACGAAACGGTTGAAGACAGCATTAGGAAATAATGGAGGCATTTTCTTGGCATTATTGTTAAGTATGACGAGGGCGTTGAGGAGCAAGTAGATCAGGTGTGGCGAGGAGATCAATATGCAGGTAGGCACCTTGATGGTTGCAAAAACTGAGGGAGGAGGCTGGTCGGGCGTGGCCTCTGTCGGATCGTGCCAGCATCAACAATTATTACGCCAAGAACGCAGGCGCTAGTTTTAACGAGGCCAGGCAGTCGATTGGATAATTACGGATTAAGGCGCTGTTTATCGTGATATAAATGGCAGTTATTCTTAAGAATGTGATTTTGGTGTGTTGGTGTGGGGCTGTGAGTGTTGGCAACTGAGGATTGTGGTAGTCATGGAGATAGGCGGTGTTCCCGGAGTCGTCGGTTACCCGAGTTGTTCGTCTCACAGCCCGCACCCAGCCACATGGTGCCTGTGTCGTGTGCGCCAACTACCGTACTACCTACACCTAACACGCAGACGGTACTTCTTTACATTTCATTGTTGGTGGTAGGTTGAAGTAGAAGAGAGGGGTCATGAGCTACGAGGTGGTGATGCAGACGAAGAGGTGGTGGTGAAGACGTCAACATGTGCTTATGTGTCTTGGTGTCCGCAATGAGTTGGTGATCGACCCATGTTTTTCCTGGTCTCATTAGCACCTCTATTGAGTCTGTCTTCAATTAGAATATGACGTCCAATGTATGTGAACCACTGACCTATATATACTGCGAATGAATATGATGTATTTCTTTGTGTACGAACCTCTGTCCTGCATGGCAGTGAACAGTGACATTACCCAAATGAATCTGACCTATATATAGTGTCAATGAATATGATGCATTTCTTTGTGTACGAACCTCTGTCCTGCATGGCAGTGAACAGTGACATTACCCACATGAATCTGACCTCTATATATATAGCTGTTAATGAATATGTTGTATTTATTTGTGTATGAACCTCTGTCCTGCATGGCAGTGAACAGTGACATTACCCACATGAATCTGACCTCTATATATATAGCTGTTAATGAATATGTTGTATTTATTTGTGTATGAACCTCTGTCCTGCGTGGCAGTGAGAAGTGATACCACCCTCAGTGTCAAGACCTGACTGAATTACTCAGAATAGGCAAACTGTACTACAAGCTTTGTCAATAAATTTGTTAAACTAAAAAAAAAAATCTATTGAGTCTTGTTGTACCTCTTACGGCTCTTGTTTATTACCGCGTATTTTTAGAATCATCAGCCAGCCTTACATGATGCATGTGGGATGAATAATAACAAAATGGTGATGACGACTGATTTTGCCTCTAATCCCTTTCCTCTTTTTTTTTTGCCATTTGTTTCCAACGATAAATTAAGATTGTTTCATCAGATTGTCGTCATTTTTATACACTATACTGTAGCAGGGTGCGGTATGTGCTGATAATTATTACACTGTAAAAAGAAAAATTATAAAAAGGGGCATGAAAAGGTTTATTGTGTCCCTATTGACAAACAAGAACTTAAGAATATAAATATGGAGGAAACTGCAGTGGGCCTAATGGCCCATACTAGGCAGCCCCGTTTACACCCAACCCCTATCGCTCATATATCCGTCCAACTTATATTTGAAGCTGTCCAGCATATTCGAGTTTAATGATATGTTTCCTAACTTGTTCCACTCATCCACTACTCTATTTTCAAACCAATTGTTATCGCCACAGTCGGATAAACTAGAAGGGAGAGAGAGAGAGAGAGAAAGGAGAGAGACAGAGGGAGTGTTGACAACGAGCTTTGCTGAGCTGTTAAATGTGAAACAGGTGGCCTCGCCTCGGGCTGACTAGCTCGACTCTAGCCGTCCAGTGAGCTATCAAGTCAGGGAGCTAATAGGTCCTACATTAGACCCGAAACACGTAAGTTTTTATATGGTTTAACACCCCACTCTACTCAAATATATTATATGTAGTCGTTAATAGTGAAGGAACGTACGAGTGAGTTAATTATCTCATACGTAACATATGTAATTTGTACTCTGCAGGTTTTGATCGAATAAAGAACAATCGAGTCCTATGTGCAAGGGTCTCATTATCCCACAGTCGCTCATTGGGCGGTTACACCAATGTTTACCTATCTCGCGCCGAAATCTAAATTTTTCTAATTTAAAACCATTGCTACGAATTCGTTCCTGGTTGGATAGTACGAGTACCTTTGTTAAATCACCTTTGTTTAACCCTGACTTCCATTTATACATCTCGATCATATCGCCCCTCACTACGTCTCTCGAGGGAGTGCAAATTAAGATGCTTTAACCTTCCTCTGTACTCAAGGTTCCTAATGCCCGGGATTAGTCTTGTCATTCTCCTCTGCTTTTTTCTGAGGATTCTTTATCCATTCTGTAGTACGGTGACCAGAACTGAACCGCATAATCCAAGTGAGGTCTCACAAGCGCAAGATATAGTTTTAGGATAACCTTGCTAGCCTTGTAACTAACACTCCTTTGTATGAACCCAAGTACTTTGTTAGCCTTGTTTCGAGCAAATACACATTGTTGTTTGGTTTAAGATTCCTACTTATTATTACTCCTAAGTCCTTCTCACAGTCGGATTTCTCTATAACAACGTTGTTCATCTGATATTTGGTTTCTCTGTTTACATCTCCTAGGACCTAGACTAAGTACTTTACATTTGTCCACATTAAATTTCATCAGACCATGCGGAAAATTTATTTAGATCATCCTGTAGTTTTGCGGAGTCCTCGTCAGATTTAATTGCTCGCCCTATTTTAGTTTCGTCAGCAAATTTACGTATGTTACTGTCTACTCCCATATCTGTCGTTTATGTACAGTCGGGGTCAAAGGTATTGAACACTTGACAGTATTTGGCATGTAAGTACCCGAAGATCTTACGTATTTCGGAGTGTTTTATCCCATTTTGTGGTTCAGGCATAATATGTGATAACAGGTAGTGTTATTAGTATATCTTAATTATATACGTATAACTCAGAAGTAGATGCCGGATATTGCTAAGTGTTCAAGACTTTTGGCCCCGACTGTACATAATAAATAGCAATGGACCAAGTAATGAGCCTTGGGGAACTCTACTAGTGACGTTACCCCAATCGGATTTAGTGCCGTTAATGCTTATTCGCTGTTTCCTGCCCTGTAACCCCGCCCTAATCCATTTTAGAATATCTCCTCCAATTCCATGAGCCTCCTATTTTCCTATTAGTCTCTCGTGGGGGACTCTGTCGAAGGCTTTGCTATAGTCCAGGTATACCACATCATAATTGTATCCATCATCCATTTATTCGAAAACAGTTGAAAAGAATGTTAATAGATTTGTCAGGCATGAACGCCCACTTGTGAATCATGTTGGGAATCATTGATCAACCCGTGCCTCTCCAGGTGATTTCGAATAGTTTGAAATTATTGCTTCCAGCAACTTGCCTATAGTTGATGTTAAACTGATTGGACAGTATCACATTCGCTATCCTCCAGGATTCTGGTACTACACCCGTTTTTAATGACATGTTAAACAAATTTGCAAAAGGCATACTAAGCTCTTCCTTACTTTCCTTTAATATTCTGGCAAATATCTCATCCGGACCTGGTAACTTGTTAGGCTTTAGTTTGTCTATTTCTTTAATAACATCATTACTGGTCACTATTATCTTGCTTAATCTATTTTCGCCACTATCTCTGTATACAGTTGGTGCCTCGGGTATCATGTTTAAATTTTCAGTGTTGAAAACTGTTGAAAAATATCTGTTCAGATTATTGCTCTTTTCACCGTCGTTATCTGTTAGCTCGTCGGTATCTGACTGTATTGGTCTAATGTTGTCTCGTGTTTTAATTTGATACATTGGGAAGATTCCCTTGGGGTTTGACTTCGCCTTTATAACAATCTCAGAGGTAAACTTTACCACGATTTATTTTCCGACCTGTAGCCGCCCTTTTTCTCGTAATATTCTTTAAATAATTAATTATTTATCCATTTGGGGTCATTGTTATTTGATCCCAAATAAATTGCTCATTAATTCTATCGAGATTGGGAGGTCTATATATTACTCCTTTGATTATTTTTTCTCTATCGTCACTTATTCTATCCAAATTGTTTCTGTTGTCAGTTCAGTTTTTATTTCCCTATTGATTACACACTTCAGATTATTCCTGACATTGGTTGCTACTCCGCCTCCTTTCCTAATCTGCCTATCGGTATAGAATAATTTGTAACCTTTAATTTGGCATTCGACAGGTAACTAACATGAGTAAGTTTATCCAAGTTTCGGTGAATGCTATTATATCGATTTTGGGGGGACATACCAACGCCCTGGTTTCATCCATTTTATTTCTCATACTTTTACTGTTTGCATAGTAGACATTTAAGGTACTCGCGATCTAAATCCGCTCTTTGTTGCATTTGGGGTTTAACTCCCTGTCTAATTTAGCTTTGTCATCATTCCTAACATTATTTCTTTGTAACCTTTCACTTTGTTTACCAACGCCCACTGCAGTCTCCTCGATCCCCGTGCTCATATGTTCCCATAGCAGTTTAAAGACTTTGACATCTTTTGAACTGCCCTCTCGAGAGAGCCAGCCAGGGTTGCCACCCCATCCCTAGCGTAAAGGTCCCTTATGCCGTAAAAGTTGTCCCGGTTGTCCATGAATGGGACTGATACTGACTTGCAATATTTGTCAAGACGGCCGTTGACACCAACTGCCCTTAATAACCATTAATTGCCAACTCATCTTCCAGCCAGGACACCACATATGATAGGGATCCCTCCCTTGAACTTATCAAGGAGCTCCTCACTCCTAAACCGGCCAATTTCATTGCCTCCTACACTGAGGCAGATAATGGGTTTGTTCCCATTACCAGACAATATATTGTCCATCCTGTCAACTATATCTCCCACCCCAGCTCCTGGCAAACACACTCGCATCCTATTTATACTTTTGGATCAAAAAGCTCTATCCAGGTACCATACCTGGGAATCACCAACAATTAAGGTTTTCGTACCTTCTTTGTCAGCCGTGTCCTTGATTATGCTCCTGTCCAATTCGTTTACAAACGAACGAAAAAAGTTAGTAAACTTAGCTGTATTCGCTTCCTTGCCCTTCACCTCCAGTTTTGTCGTTCCTCTCCTCACAACCCTCCATTTGCCTGTGTTTTCGTCAGACTCCCCCCGTCTCGTGTCTTCCTCTTTCATGCTCTCAATCACTTCCTTTAATTTTAAGTTTTCGTCCTTGACCTTCACTAACTCGGCCCTCAGAAGGACGCAGAGCTGTTAACACTTATAACATTAGCCATTGCACTGATAGCTAATCCTCGGGAGCTAAAACGGCCGTGACCTTTCCTCTAACAACCAAAATTTAACTAAAGATTTAATTAAATAATTGAAGAATCGGGCGTTTATTCAGCAGACCATATAAACCCCCTTTTCCTTGGTTTTCTTCCATGTCACTTAAGGTCTGTGCTTCCCCCTCCTCCCTATAAACAACAAAACTATATTTGTCCAATTAACAAAGTCATTAACCCCCAAAGATTCCAGACTTTCAGGCAGCTCTTCCTGTTTACTTTTTTATCTCTTGGGTTGACTTGGTTTCCCGCCGACGGTGATCAGATACGGCAAGTTGAGGAGGCCTGGCTGGTGAGTTCTCTTGTTGTAGTGCAGACTTCACCCCAACTTGTGAGAGAGGGGAGGAAGGGGTGGTGCTACTTCTTATTTCACAAACTTCTATAACTCGGAGGTGATACCGAGCCACCACGTTTTTATGGTGATGTTTGTTGTATCTAGAGGATGCTGGAACTTGGTGTGAGTGAACTGTGATGGATAGTCATATACGTCGCTCAAAAATCAGTCTTTGTTGAGGGTTTCCGTGTGCTATTGAAACCAGTGCCGTCTGTGTATGCTGTAAATCACCCTGAATACCTTGATGCCTCGACGATTCTCTTTCGCTCCCTCTAAATAGATATAATTAAATTAATGTTTCGCCTAGTTCTGTTTTTCCCTCGGAATATTATTTTTGGAGTTCATTATTTACTACAATATATACAAGGCTGGAATTGGTGTGTGTCTGCCGTGTAGTGCTGCTAAGAGCTTATTACTGTGACGTATTCTGGTCATCATGCTACTCTCTTGCATTAAGTTACACTAAAAAAAAAACAATTCCTTGTATTTTTAAACATAAATCATAGTGTTAGTGAAGAAGGTGACGCTGATACCTGCGGGAGGTGACGTGGAACACACACCTTCCGCACTACAAGATTGAGTGTTAAGTCTCCACGCCTGATTTATTTGTTATCTCCGCCGCCAAAACTGTTCCCTCATTAGACTAACTAGTAAGTTTAGGACGTGTTATATATATCACCTTCCTTATATGATAAACTGGATATTAGTTGTAGGATGTTAGTGTCTGTGGTGCGCCCCTCCTCTATTTATTTATTAGTTCCTCTTATCGCCTGGTCTTTGTTACACAATCTCTAACAACAAAACTTTAATTAAAGATTTAATTTAAAAAAATGAAGAATCCGGTGTTTATTCAGCAGACCATATTCAAGGTATACATTTTCGCATTGTGTTATGTTCAAAGAAAATTTACAGAGTTCCTAAACAGGGTATTGGGGGAGGCGACGCGTGAGTGTAGGAGTTGATCTGAAGTCAAGGTCGTGGTGGCTGTGGTTGTTTATTCTGTATGGTACAGTTTAATTAAAATGTTGGTACTGGCCATGCTGACACTGGAGCGAAGTGACTTGTCATCTGCGGTAGGGTCAACAATTGTGTAATATACCTGTAAGTGGTGAAGACTGGGTGGTTAGAGGTGAAAATGTAAGCTTTAGGATACGACGTAGCTTTTTTCATTAGGATACAGAATCGATGTTTCTGGGGGAGTTATAGAGCAGTTTCTAGTTGTGAGATGGGACATAAACATATGAAGTTGCCAGTTCATTGAAGGCAGTGTTGAGATTAAAAAGACGGAAGACAGTGGTTGGTTGAAACTTGACCGAGGAATGTGTGTGGTGGGGTGATTGGTAAAACTTGTGTGGCTTGAGCAGTCGGGAGAAACATAATTGTAAAGGTGATTGATGTACAGGTGTGGACAAAAAATCACCAAGGAAGGAGTGTAAGTTTCACCTGCCTCCTAGTTAAACAAAAACAAATGTGGCGTGAAAAAAAAACGTATACATATAATCGCCACCATCATGCTACAGAGTCTCCATCTATCCCTACCCACCCATACACCACCTACGTCCCTGCCTGTTGAATTCTTTTTGTGTGCATGCCCATCCCTTCAGATATATTGTTAGGTCGAGACTTGTGGTCAGTAGACTGCTAAGGAGAATAACCTTCGTGTTGAATTTGTGGATTCTGTTCCCTGTTGGAATTAGGAATCATGACCGTGTTGATAGACTGGCCAGTCGGGCATGCAAGAAAGAAAATGTAGACCAGGACCTTTGCTTGTTCAATTTGTTCAATGCTGTACTTAAAAACATACAAGTAAAAATCATGAACTCGATCTAGTAATACAGAAATGCACAGAGACCTGACAGTTGTAGCATTAGTAAATATGACATATTTTGTGACAAGAACGGTATGGCCAGCATAAGGACAATACCAGACTACATGATGTATTGACCAGAATTAGGATAGGAAGCAGATACATCTGGCAAGTTAGTGACGCTGTATCCATACCGGAACACTCGGCATGTAAACTTTGTGATAAACCTTTAAAGCATACACTTGAACACTCTATTATTGAATGTGACGCTGTCAAAGACTTCAGGCCACCTGGCTTATTTTATCATGAACTATGTAATTACTACTCTGAATCAGGAGTTCTTGAGGACATTCTGGCGGTTTATCCAAAATTTGTTAGTCCACACTGATTAGTCCTCCGTTATAACACTAATGAATATGACCTACTCTATTATCTCCTTTTGTGTAAGAACCTCTGTCCTGCATGGCGGTGAACAGTGTCAAGAACTGACTGAACTACCCAGATTAAGCAAAAGTGTAACACAATCTTGTCCATAAAGTTGTTAAACTAAACCTCGTAGTAACACCTTCACAAATCTCTCGTGTAAAACATGGAGGACCACGTATAAAGGCGAATGTGTGTGGAGGTAGACATAAAAAAACTGACGTTAGATTGCGTTTTTATCTCATCGATTATGAGGCACCATTCCAGAGAAGGCCGTGGCAAGGACGATGGCAGGTGTGGCGGAATCTGTCCGTGTGTGTACTTGGGAACACCTTGCAGGTGGCTGGCCACTTCTTATTCACCTTCATATCTGTGGGTCACTAGTGGGCGCCGCCCTCGTATCTCCACACCTCCACTCCTTCGTGTTCCTGCTCATCTATTCTCCATCAGGGCATTCCATTGTTCGATGAACTCATCTTGCATCCACTCCTTTTGAATCTGCCAACCTCCTACACCCACACGGCCCCAGTCAACACATCTTAGCGCTCAACACTTCAGCCCACATAAACTCATTGCACGGGACTTTAACACACCTCCTCATCGCACCAAACCTCATCTTACGTATCCACAGCACATCTATGTGTCATCAGACCACTGGTCTTCAAGTTGCAGGACCTAAACCCACGTGTACCCAATACGCATCTTCTATCCCATCTACAAAGCCTGAATCCACACTTTCTCAGTGCACAGGACCTTAACTCAGGCCTCATCTCGATACAAGACCTTAACCCACGTCTCATCTACAGAACCTTAATCCACGCCTCATGTAGGTACGGGACCTTAACTTACGATTACACTGGACCAAATCCAGCCAATCTTTACAGGCCTTTGGATAGGCTGTGTCCAACGTCCGGGACAACCAAATGGTGATACGCGCGCTTGATTTTTAATAAGATTTGGACCTGGGGGTAACCAGAGTGAGTGAGGGGTGATTTCCGAAGACTGAAGGAACAAATTTAAATTAGAAATAATAATCCAGACTCCGAACTAAAAATCCAAGTCCCAGACACCTTCACCATCATACGATCAGCCTAAACGTTCAAGGATTATCACCAGACGAGACAACAGGTACAAAAAGTGCGTGGCCGAGGGAGTGGAGAAGGCGGAGGCGGAGAGGGTGATTACAGGGCCTGAGTGTCCGGGAGAAAACAGATCAGCGTATGAACATGACCACAGGAGAGGGTCGGAAGATTCCTATTGGAGACCATCGTGAAGGCGACAGATTGTAGTCATAAGGACACGGGTCTGGCTGGTGGTGGTGGCTATTAATACGAGTCTAGTGAGGACCTGTCTCTCCCTCCCCCATTTCCTCCATCACTCCCCCACCCCTTCCCACCTTCCTTACCCCACCCCCTCCTACCTTCCACAGCCGATATACATAGAGACCTGAGAATAAGACCTATCAATTAGCAGCTGCACACCTGGCCAGCAGAGTCTGGCAAAAATAGAATGATCAGCACATTAACTTATACAATGACTTCCACCAGATAACGACAACAACCACAACCACAACCACAGATGGTTCCCCAAAATTTACCAAACCTCAAAAAGTTCATTACCACCCGCGATTTGTACAACCAGGCAATAGATAACCTCCCTAGACCAGCATCCGCCAGAAAGGTCGGCGGAATATGAAATACGACGCTCAAAACATCCGTACGTGGGATAGGGTAGGCTGTCTAGTGCCTGTGCCGACAGAGCGACCGGCCAACCAGAAACCAGCTCTTAAGAAAACCACCTACATTAACTAACCCAGTACACAACCTTAACACACTTTAAGCTTAGCTAACCCTCCTCCTCCTACCCCCTAAATTTCTTCAATTTCCGACCTATAACTTCCTTCCCCCACCTCTAATTCTCTACACTTAAAAGCCCCCAACCTGGTGTTGCTCCTCTGGTGTCCTATAATTGTGGCCCTGAGAGATGTGTCCTATAATGGTGACCCTGAAAGATGTCCTATAATGGTGGCCCTGAGAGATGTGTCCCATAATGGTGGCTCTGAGAATGTGTCTCATAATGGTGGACCTGAGAGATGTGTCCTATACTGGTGGCCTTGAGAGATGTGTCCTATAATGGTGGTCCTGAGAGATGTCCTATAATGGTGGCCCTAAGAAATGTGTCCCATAATGGTGGCCCTGAGAGATGTGTCCCATAATGGTGGACCTGAGAGATGTGTCCCATAATGATGGCCCTGAGAGATGTGTCCCATAATGGTGGACCTAAGAGATGTGTCCCATAATGATGGCCCTGAGAGATATATCCCATGATAGTTGGTGTTATGACTGGAAGAAGAGAAAGTAGTCTATAGAAACTCGAAATTAACATCCAGGCGTTGTTGTATTTACTCTAGTATTATTAAGTTGCTTAGAAAGTTAAATTTTTAACTCGGGAATTTGTTAATAAAGAAAATTGGTGGCGACTTATCAATAGAGGAAGAAATATCTCCATCTCCGGGTTCTCACTAAGAGTCGAATTTCCTTATGGGAATTTTCCTGTGTTTTGTACTACACTTTGTACCTCTTATTGTAATGGTAATCAACATTGCTGTTGCACCTCGTATGTATGACGCAAATAATTTATCTAACACCGGTGGAGTTGAGAAAGCGATTTAGTGAACGAAGAGAATCGTATTTGCTTCGTGTTCCATTAGAACGGGATAAGGAATATAATGCATTTAGTAGTAAGTATTTTCAAGAGTTATTTTGGGTATAAGTAACTACGTTACTTTAGGTACGTTTGTGTGGTGACAGCCTCGGGGCCTCGGTGTCATGATTTTGGAGGGTAGGTGGGGGGGGGTCACGGAGCTGAGGAAAAAACTCATTACAACTTCCTAAGACCTCATCTTACCGTCAGTGAGTGACTCTCTGGGTCTGCAGAGTTTTCTGGCTACTCCTCTTTCTGTTAATGTGAACTCTAAAATGCACATATTTTCATATTTTCATATTTTTTATTGCTGTTATTATTTGTTAAGATAATAATGAATTTAAATGTTAATATTACGAGAAAATTTAATTTGGTGAGAAAGGAAGAGTTTGAGTGTGTGGTGGTAAGGTTGACCCAGACGGACGGTGACCCTTGTGGGGATCAGGTAAGATCCGCTCAAATGACTCAACTTTTACGACAATTAACTATTGTTCGGTCCCCAACCCTAGAACATTACAACTTGTTTTACTGCTCTTGTGGTTACGTGGTAATGAGAAGTCATTGACAGCAGCAGTTAAACATGATGTGTAGAATGATGGCAAGGTTGACGGCAGAATAGTAGTGGGCGTTCTTGGTGATTCACTGGCCCTCATCGCCCTGCGCTCTCAGAGGTCTTCAAGTGTTATTATCTTAGTTGATTATTGGAGTCCAAGTCAGTTATTTTTTGTCCCCGCTATTTTTAGAGGGGCGGTATAGTGTTAGTCCATTCCAGCATTGTTTCCGTTCAGTAACTAGAGAACCTTTATATGAAAGTTTTCATGGGTCTTGTAATTTTGATTGCCAGGCCATGTTGGATACCGGCCTGGACGATATGTAGAAGACCTGCTATACCTCTGCGACCAAGTGGTCGTCATTCGCGTTAACAGATGCTAATATATTAGGTTAAATCTTTAAGTCGTCATATTTCGGAAATACTTTACCTTATTCACTTTTTTTGTGAGATGAAAGATCATTTTGTCTATGAGTTATGACTCCTAATCGACTTAACAAGATGAATGGTAATTAATCCTGTATAATTATAGTCGTCTATATCAACTAGTCAAAGTATACAAATGATGAAGCGATTTTAACAGGTGATGAGTAAGAAACAAAGTCGCGGGAGTATATTATGTTAACAGCGAGGCCCCAGACACCTGCTGTCTTGTGGTGAGTGAAGCCGACGTCTTGTACTGAGGGACGGGAACACCTTATGAAGTTAGCATCATAACCTTGGCGAAGGTATAGTAAAATTCCATTGTTGGAACCTTTTGAGGATTCCCCTATACGAAAATAAAGTATGTTTTTTATAATGTGGGATAAGAAGAGCACGATAGGCTACTTAATGATATGTAAGAGAAAGATAAATAGTTTAATAAAAAGTAGCAATAATGAGTAATGGTCAATCTACATTAATGGAAAAATAGTCAGTGCACATGACCAACAGATGTGGGGGACGCTGGTGGGTCATATGGCATTTAGTTTAATCTCGAAAAGACCAAATTTACAGCTTGAATGTTGACCATCGTCGTACTTGACGTCAGCAGTACTGTGCCTTACATACCATGACTCACAATATACTACGCCTGATATTTTAGGAAGAACGACGAAGATTGATTCAAGTAATTGGGACTTTTGTGGTGCGAGTCACAGTAACTAGGGGGAAGATATAGTCCTGCTGGTTGTTCGTTCTAAATATATTTTTATTTTGTCATTGTTCTCCTTTTATGGCACAATTCGGCCGCTCGTCTACATAAAGTCTTCTACAACTCACAGCTGGAGGGTCAGGCTGAAAAAAAATTTATCCGTAGAAACCGACTAATTCGAGGGGCAATAAATGTAGAAGATAAACACATAAAACAAGTTGCAACACCACGAAATCTATTCAGTCTTTGTGCCATGAGACTGTAGTTTTGTATTTAAAATGGGGAAGTTGTATCTGTTAAGGTCCTCGTTTGTGTGTTATAAAATGTGAATAATATATGTGTGTTTTTTTTTCAGTGTGTGGGAATATGTGTTTGTTCTTGGTCAATTTAAGTGTGATGTTACATACACACAGGCACTGAATGTATTTATTTTTGTACTTTGTATTTAAGTGAAGGTTAATTAGTCATCCCTTTCCTGTTGTGTGGCATTATGTTTTGGGTTCAGATGTTATGCCTTACCGTGAGCTTTGCCGAGTTTTGATATCTTTCACCATAAATTATCTCCTTTAAGCTGCTGTTATCTTGAGTGAAATAGTGTTTATTGATACTTTATATAAATGTTCAAACTTCATGGCTGTGGTAATGCTCTGTTTTTATCTGTACTTTTATTGTCTTTTGTTTTTATGAAATTTGTCTTATGAAAAAAATATTATTTGTTACTGTGAATGTTTTTAAATTTTCTCTCATATCTTCCTTATAAAGCTAATGAGATTATTTGTATTCCAGGTGAGTGAGTGACGGTGAGCAGCAGCGGGAAGAGGCTGTGGTAAGTACTGACTGGTAGACCTAACAGGACCTACCCATCCCTCTCCCTGGCAAGACTCTACAACTACTCCCTCATCATAACAGACTTACGTGTACTACATGTCCTGTCACTCTCCTCTTTTTCTCCCCCCCCCCCTGCTCTATACTTTCCAGTTTTATTCTGTTTCCTGGGCCTTTCCTTCCTGACCTCTCTCTCTCTCTCTCTCTCTCTCTCTCTCTCTCTCTCTCTCTCTCTCTCTCTCTCTCTCTCTCTCTCTCCATATTCTTCCGTATTCCCATTTCTAAACAATCCCACCTTTCCTCTCCTCTTTCCTCTCTCTATTCTCTTCTTTCTCCCTTTTTTTCTGCTCCGCCTCTCTACTTCCCCCTCCTTTATCTTTCCATCGCTCTCCTCTCTCCTGAGAAGGCTCCAGGGAGCACCAGAAAAACATCTGTAAAACTGAAAGTCACTCGCAACGCTGTATATTTTGTTGATGTGCTGCGTGTTTATGTTCAAACATCAACCAGCAGCTACTTTAATGGTGGAGTGGTGATGGAGGTGGAGGGAGTCAGTATTAAGACGCTTTTTTAGTTATTTGACGTGGTGATGAGCTCCTTCCCTCCTTCACCTACTCTCATTGTCCTCCGGGTAATCCTTCACAAGGCCGAATCTAATCAAGCCGAGAAAGATTCCTTCTCTGATAAAACTTCATTTAATTGGGTTCCGGCGGGGTGTAAATATTTTTTTGCCCCCCCCCCCCCTCTCTCTCTCTCTCTCTCTCTCTCCCTCTCTCTCTTCGCAGAATTACCATAACAAAGGTCGTGTTGGCTTATACGACGACCTTCGGCTGGTTATCTGTGGTGTTGACTGGGTGGTTGAAGCATGGTGGAGGCCTCATCAACACCACCCTCATTGGAGAAGAACTTCGAGGGTGAGGACAAAGTGGATTTTTTATGTTTGTGAAGAATTCTCTCTCTCTCTCTCTCTCTCTCTCTCTCTCTCTCTCTCTCTCTCTCTCTGTCCTTCCCCCTTTTTTTTCTCTTTCCGACCTTTTTCCCTCCTCTTCTTCTCCTCCCCTCTTCATGCCAGGATGTAATCAGCAAGGTCTTCTTCACAATGTAAGGGAGTTTTAGAATCCCTTACCTGGTCGTTATACAGTTTTAGCTCTGTGTAAGACGTCTGGCGTCTGGATTTTTACTAGTTACTTTTGAGACCTTAAAGTATTTTCGTGCCAAACCGAGATGTTAGAAATTTCTTGTTAAACTTTTCTTTTAATTTGGTTTAAGAAAGACTTACTTTATAATTATGAAAAGAATGAAATAATTTCTTGGTGGATAAATAATTTCTTAAATGTTAAACCAAGATATCCATTCTACTTAAGGACTATAAACCGTATTCTGAAACTGAAATGTGTTGTCTGTGAGTCCATCGGTCTGTCTGCCTGACCACGTGTCCATCCCATGACGACCATCCATTTCTATTTACTTTTTATGTCTGCTTGGTTTTTCTTAAACGAGGATAGAAAACCGATTATATATTCTCTGAGACCCTGTGATCCTTTGTGTTGACTCTCGAAGGTTAATTCACTGGGAGGTCACCCTAACTTGCTTATAATTTAAAAGAAATCCGATTCCTCATATATGGCATCTGTCTTTGAACTATATTTGCTTCATTCGTATCAAACGACGGTAGAAGACCACAGGGAACCATATATTTCCTGTATCCCCCCGTGATCCCTAACGTGCCTCTCTTAAGGTGAAATCTATAGGGGGGTCCACCTAATTTGCATAATCCTTTAGCCCTCGGCAGCCAAGAGATCATCCGTGGTATAGCTACGCCGTTATTTTTTTTCTTTATGGTAATTTTTTTTAATTTGTAATATATCGCGGAGTTTGTATACTTGCCAGGCTTGAACTGGTAACCCAGGTTTTGTGAAGCAGAAATGTTTATTACTACCAGAGATGGATACTGTTGGTTTTGGGAGAGAGTGATGCAAATTATGTGATTTTGACATTTTTTTTATCTGTACTGTTGCCTCTAACTTAATCAATTTACGAATAGTTCGGTCGAAAATTATTCTAAAACGTTAAAGAGACAGTTGTAGACGCAGGTGTGTGAGCGGCACTTACAGACGCCGCCAGTGTGTCTGCCCTAACAGTGTCTCTCAGGTTTGTCTCCAAAAATACTCAATTTTTTTCACGATCTTTCTCTGTTTTTTGTCTTATAGCTCGGCAAAATGGGTCATTTACCTCATGTTTATGGAATATACAGAATATTCTCTGGTACATTTGTTTCTCTGGGAATTTTGTTTTTAAGTGTGTGTATGTTATGTACTGTTGAACCGTAAATACGTTATACTGTACAGGATAGAACAGAAGTCCCTCTACAGTCATACGGTATAGAGACTATTGCCGCATACATTTTTTTTACTATATACAATTGTTTATAGTTAAATAGATTTACTCCTGTAGAATATTTTGATAATTCTGTCTTTGTGCCTCTTTTTCTTATAAAGTATTACAGAGTCTTATGCTTCAATTTCCTTGTATAGAAGTATATATATATATATATATACAGTATATATATATATATATATATATATATATATATATATATATATATATATATATATATATATATATATGTATATATATATATATATTTCATGTAGATCCACTATGAAAACGTGGACAAGATAAATCTTGATAAAATCACACGGGAAAAGGGAAACAACGGAGCACCTTAGCTTTCGTCTTTATTCAAGACATCTTCAGTTGCCTCTGAAGATGGTCTTGATTAAAGACGAAAGCTAAGGTGCTCCGTTGTTTCCCTTTTCCCCGTGTGATTTTATCAAGATATATATATATATACTGTATATATATATATATATATATATATATATATATATATATATATATATATATATATATATATATATATATATATATATATATACTTCTACCCTTGGTGGAAATTAGGATATATATATGAAACAGTAGGTGAGGGAGATGGTTGTATGGGTGGGTGGTGTGGTACAGAAGCAGTGTGGCGGCCCCTGGCACTGTTGTGAACACTACTGCTGCTCCAGCTGTCGCCTCGTGATGGCCCACCAAGCCTCCATCCCCTCCACTTTATTGCCTCATATTTTAACTTAACACTAATCAAAAAAAAATTTAAGGCTATTGGAAATTAATTTAACGAAACGAATTGGGGTTAAAATTAGATTTAGTGGTGTGGATGAATATTAAAAGAAACTTAGTGATATAAATGGCCAGTGAAAATATATTTTATGATATTAATAGACTGTGGCGACAGATATAGGCGTATGAGTGGAATATAACGAGAGGGTCTGGGAGAGCGTGATGGGGTGATCCTGTCCAAGTAGACCGTGTCTGTAACTAGCAGCTGTGAACATCAAATAATTGTGAGAATGAGTGTATTCCGTGTGCCCCATTAAACGTCACATAGCATGATAATGTGTGTGCTCGCAATATAAAGACAATGACTAGAAGTGCGTCGTGTGCATCTACTAAATAAACAAATGTTATCGGGTATAATTGTAGATGTACGTTCATAGTGCATATTGCTGTGTGTGATCAAGCTACTTTTTCAGTGTTGTCTGCCAAACTTTTGCACAGTTAGCGACCAAAGCATTGATGTACTTCTTTTGTGAGACAACATGCACAATATATCATTATTCGAAACCAATGAACTTAATCACTTATACACTTTTTATGGTATAGAAAGGGCGATGTGTCACATGTATACACACAGTAAAAAAAAAAATATCCACACTGTATGAAACAATATGACACCACGGACGAAGGATTTTGACAACCCTATCGAGACATAGCGAATCATATTGATCAGTTCGAAGTTCATTGGACTCATCTGGACAGATATTTTATTTTTACTGTGTACAAGTTTCAATAATTAGTCATATCATGTAGGTTATTTAGCTAATGAAGATAATAAAATAATGATAAATCAGTTCTTGGGAGGAGATAAAAGGGGACCAATACAGAGGAATTTATTACAACAAATTTAATGAAAAGAAAAATAGTGGAAAGAGAAAGAGGGGGATGGAATGGAATATAAACTGTAAATGGAGGAATAAAGAGGGATGGAGGAGAGGGGAGGAGTACGTGCTTGATTGTGATGGTGAGGGAGGGTAAACGGGGATCAGTAGCGTTTTGGATGTGTGTGTGTGTGTGTGTGTGTGTGTGTGTGTGTGTGTGTGTGTAAAGATTGGGTTGATTGGCGTAAATGTGAGTGTGAAAATATGTAATCCCCCACCCCATCCCACCCGTTACTGTCTCCTGTGAGTCCGGTCGTCAGGTTAACTGGGATTGTGAGCACTTGTTAGGAGAGTATTTTGGTGTCTTTGTTGTAACAGGAATAATGTATTTTATTCAGGAGCGTCGTATAACACACACACACACACACACACACACACACACACCAGAGGAAACAGTAAAGGTGTGTTGTGTTGCCTTATGCTTTTATATTGTATCATCGCAATATTCATATCATAAAAGAGAGATTGTATTTTGGTTCACATTAAAACAAGTGAAGTAAATAAACCGACATTTTCCGGTCTTAACAATAGTGCAACATACTGACGTCTCTGTTGAGGTTAATATAATAATAATAATCAGTCATGGTTAAGATATAGTGAGATGAGTTACCACGTTTGTCTACCGAGTCTAGTGTCTTTATTTACTGACATCAACTGAGAAAATTCTGGCTCAACACTCCCCCATGAAGGTTTGACATTTGTTTTCGTATTCTGGTGACGAACACAAATTTACTGAAAATGTTCTTGTGTCAGTCGGTAAAATACACACTAGTCTTGTTTGTTGTATCCTCTGTCACACGAGGAGAGAGGGGGTGGTGGTGGTGAGAGGGAGTAGTGGTGGTGGTGGTGGTGAGAGGGAGTAGTGGTGGTGGTGAGATGGAGTGGTGGCATTTATGGCAGTGGAGAGGAGTGGTGAAGTTTGTGTTGGTGAGAGGGAGTGGTGGAGCTTGTGGTGGTGCTGAGAGGGAGTGGTGGAGCTTGTGGTGGTGCTGAGAGGGAGTGGTGGTGGAGAGGAGTGGTGGAGTTTGTGGAGGGGGTGAGGAGTGCTGGTGAGAAGGAGCGGTGGAGACTGTAGTGTTGTTGGTGGTGGATTGTGTGGTGGTGAGAGGGAGTGATGAAGTTTGTGGTGGTGAGCCGGAGTGGTAATGAGAGAGGGAGTGGTGAAGTACGTGGTTGTGAGAGGGAGTGATGGAGTTTGTGGTGGTGAAGTGTGTGGTGGTGAGAGGGAGTGGTAGAGTGTGGATGACACTTGATTTGTTACTGCGAGTTAGGATGTAGGCGATTGAGAAACGTGAGACTATTCGTACAGTAATTGTAAACGCCTACTGATGGAAGCATCACTTATGGGAATATTGCTTATGTTTCACAATAATTTCATCTTTACTATCTCTGCTGCTAGTTTCTTTTTACCCCTGTATTCTTCATTCCCATACTTCTTGTTATCTGGCTCTTTAATATTAGTCTGAGGCACCTCAACTACTACCCCCCACCCCCCGACCCCAAGTGAGCTTGCCGTAGCCTCCACCACGGGCGCTAGACAAGTGCAGCCGTCCCCTGGAGAGAATGCGTTGCTGCCATAGAATCAGCTCCAGTTGTTGATTAATGGTCTTGCGTTCTCCTTGAAATATTTGTCCTGCCTGTGATTGGTACCCACGATAGCTATTCACTGTCAACTCCGCTTGGCAGTATGACTCATGTTTCTATAAAGACCCTGTATCTACCTACCAGCTTCTCACTCCTGTGTCAGCCAATTTCACGCCTCCTGCAGTGAGAAAAATTATGGGTTTGTTCTCTTGCCAGCCACTATATTGTACAACCTATCTACCAAGTTTTCACCTGGAAAACACATCCTCGCCCCGTTTCTCCTGTCCTTGTTGCAATAAACACGATCCACATACTTCACTTGGGATCACCAACAATTAATGTTTTTTTTTTACCTTTTTCAGATTCCACCTCAACCTTTGTCCTCCCCCTTTTCCTCCATATTCGTCCTCTGAAAGCGAGAGAGTTTTTGTACCCTTCACAGCTCTTGACTTCTTTACTTCCATTTTTGTAAAGCTCTCTATCATCTCTCACTTGGCATGAGTTTCCACACTGCTAATATTCCTCCTCCCTTAAGTTTCTTCTTCCTCCACACTTTCTCTTCCTCCGCTTGTAGCAGTTCTCCTCTCAAACGGACCCATATAATGAGCTGGGTATCAAAAATCGTCAAAAGATAAAAACATAAAACTGGAACAAAGGTTGAGGTGTTGTTGATGATGAAGTGAGTCCTTCTTACGTGGTGGCGGCTGGAAGACTTTTATATGTGACGGTGATTGTGAGAGATTTATTCTCGTGTCGACTTAATAATAAATAATAATAATAATAATAATTAACGGTTTATTGAAAAAATTCTGCAGCCCGAAGGCTGAAAATATACATTGGACATAAATGACTTATTACATACATTGGTGGTTTAACAAAAGCCTTCATTAAAGAAAGGTAAAGGAACATACAGTGAACATACAGATTAATGTAGGTGTTGAACAGCAAACTCGTAGTGTAGTAACTCCCTCCCAGATGGTGTTAGGAGGAACTCACTTGGTGTAGTAGTTCCCTCAGATGGTGTTATGAGGGACCTGGAGTGGTGTAGTAATTCCCTCGCAGATGGTGTTATGAGGGGCCTCACGTGGTGTAGTAATTCCCTCACAGATGGTGTTATGAGGGACCTCACGTGGTGTAGTAATTACCTCACAGATGGTGTTATGAGGGGCATCACGTGGTGTAGTAGCTCCCTCACAGATGGTGTTATGAGGGGCATCACGTGGTGTAGTAGTTCCCTCACAGATGGTGTTATGAGGGGCCTGACGTGGTGTAGTAATTCCCTCACAGATGGTGTGATGAGGGACTTGACGTGGTGTAGTAATTCCCTCACATATGGTGTTATGAGGGACATGTGGTGTAGTAATTCCCTCACAGATGGTGTTATATGAGTGAAGTTTGGTCCCAGGCCTTCCTATCGTAGACGGATTAACACATCGGTGGTTGTTGTTGGGTCTCACGGGCCGTTATCACTGGGTACCTGGGACTTCACTGTGTGAAGGTTAACTTGGGTACGACTGTTACTGTTGAGTTGTTCTCACTGACTTAAGCACTGTTCACCACTGTTCACCTCTGTTTAACACTGGTTCCGTTCCTTTCCTAAATGAAATTGTAACTTCTGGCGAGAACTTGTTGATATCCCGATGGGGAGGAGGGTTCAGGGGAGGGGGTTGGTATGGGCCAACTTAACAGTTGACCTGGCTGCTCCGAGAGGAGCGCCAGGTACGTCTTGACCTTTTGGTGGTCAAGGATGCCTACCCCTGGGTGCCCGTGGGTGTGGCTTACCTGTGTGAATTTTGAATTGAATTGAAACAGTTTAATTAGCCAGAAAAACATATACAGAGTGGATAATAATAACAATATTAACATGGCTGAGCCAGTTGAGAACCTGAGCTCTCCTGTAGGCACCTGATATATACTATACATTTAACTCAAGGAAGTATTATGTAACATTTAGTATCATCTGGAATAGTACAATAGCATGGTAGTAATAGGAACATCTCATATTGTTACCACGGTTATCACTTCAAAAAATATTTATTTTATTTATTTATTTATTTTTATTTAATTTTTTTTTTTATTATAATATACATAAATTACAGTGTACTTGAAAAACATAAATATAATGGGGAAGCAGTACAACATGGGTTGTACAGTATTAAGGTTGAGCAAGAGGACAGAGCTGTCAGGATTATGTCTAGTTGGCAAATATGTTTATTGCAATGGTAATTTCTTATCTGTTTACATTATAATTTCCGATAAAAAGGTTTTGATGGTACAATAAAAGCAGGTACTGTATATATAGTAGGTATTAAAAGAAGTATTAATACTTAGACAATAGATATTTTTTAAGAGATGATTTAAAGGAAGGGAGCATAGTCTTTGCTCCGATGGGTGGGGGTAAGTTGTTCCACACCTTCACACCATGATATTTTATGGAGGTCTGTGACTGAGAGGAGCGCATGGGGGATGGGGGTCTTAATAGCTCTGGGTGCCTTAAGTTGTATCTCTGATTATTCCGGAGCTGGAAATAATTATTGTCAAGCAAGTGATTGATAAATTTGTAAACAAAGAGGGCACAGCAGTAGGTGTTAATATCTTCGAATTTTAACATTTTCAATATAGCAAATTTTTCGTTTGTGTGATGTTTTGTTTTTTTCAAGTAGGTCAGTGTCCATACAACTCTCTTTTGTGCAGTAACCAGAGATTGTGTTTTTGAAGAGCCAGAGGTCCCCATAGTGTGTGACAGTGTATCAGGTGTTGGTAAACAAGATTATGATAGATTTCTTTCATTGCTGTGAGAGTGAGTGATTGTCGAGTGTGATACATGATACCGCACTGTTTATTGACTTTAATGTGAATGGCTTGCATGTGGTTTCTCCAGTTAAGTTTCTCATCAACAATAACTCCGAGGAATTTAGTATTTTGTTCGCGTTTGAGGATTGTATTACCAAATGTACAGGGGGTCCAAGTCTGGTGGTAAGTTTTTCCTTCTGTGAAAGATCGTGTAGTGGGTTTTCTCAAGGTTTAAGGTCAGGTTATTACGTATTACCCAGGTCCTGACTTTAGTCCATTCAGTGTTCATAGTTCTCATCAAGAAATGGAGGTCTGAGTTGCTGGCATAGAGATTACTATCGTCTGCAAACAAGTTGTATTTTATGAGTGTGCTGGCTTGGACAATGTCGTTTATGTATAACAAAAACAGTACTGGGTCGAGAATGGAACATTGGGGGACGCCATACAAGATTGGCGAGGAGTCAGATTGGTGATTACTATAGCAGACATACTGCATCCTGTTGGACAGATATGAGGTAAACCAATTGTGGGACAGGCCCCTAACGCCGTAATGTTCAAGCTTTGAAAGGAGGATGGTATGGTCGACAGTATCGAAGGCTTTAGAGAGGTCCAAGAATATACCGACTGTGAACTGACTGTCATCAAAGAAATTTAAGATGTCATTAGTAAAGGATAGCAGAGCACTCTCAGTGTGTGTGTGTGTGTGTGTGTTGTACATACACCCTCCCACACTTCCCTATGCTACAGTCAGCGTTGTCAATCCTAAGCTCCAGGAGTTGTGAACCGTAGGAGTATGAACCCCCGACCAAAGCATTCACTCCTCCAGTTTATAGGGTGTTTTACCCAGATATGGACTTTCAAATATGTATAATATGGTTCTTTTACATTATTAAGTATATGTCCTGAATGTGGTAGATTCACTAACCAAATGTCAGTGTTTCCTGTTATCAGTTCTCGTCTTCAAGACTTGTGAACTACGGGAGTATGAACCTGCGTCCAGAGCATTCACTCCTGACGTAAAGTGTGAGGAGGATGACGGGCTAGTGGGGAGGGGAGGAGGGAAGGAGTGGAAGGTAGCAAAAGGATGGGAGAGAGGGTGAGGTAAAACGTTTCCAGCGGCAACCCAATATTTATTAAGCAAAATATTAATCTATCTATCTATCTATATATATATATATATATATATATATATATATATATATATATATATATATATTTCATGTAAATCCACAATGAAAACGTGGATAAGATAAATCTTGATAAAATCACACGGAAAATGTCTTGAATAAAGACGAAAGCTAAGGTACTCGTTGTTTCCATTTTCCCGTGTGATTTTATAAGATATATATATATATATATATATATATATATATATATATGTATATATATATATATAACAAAGAAGTATGTCTGTGTGTGTTGTGTTTGTTTGTGTGTATGTGTGTCCGCACGAGAATCTCGGAAACTACTTTACCGATCTGTAGTGATGATGGATGGTGTTATATGTAGATGATGATGGAGTGATGATGGATGGTGTTATATGTAGTGATGATGGATGGTGTTATATGTAGTGATGATGGATGATGTTATATGTAGTGATGATGGGTGGGTGTTATATGTAGTGATGATGGGTGGTGTTATATGTAGTGATGATTAGACAATAAAATAATAACAGTTTAATGCTAAAAAAAATATACTTTGCTGTACCGTTGTAGTGAAAAACATGGTTGAACTTATATACACCGTCAATGAACTATTGATGGAAGAAGAAGTTTTGGGGACTGAACTAGGGTTGCCATATCTGAACATTAAAAAAAGATGTCGTTCCAGAAGACATCCCCCCCACCCCCGCCGCCCGGCACACACTTTGGCGCTATGTAACCTTGAAGCAGCCGTGACAATTAATTTTGCATATTAAGCATTAATATATATATATATATATATATATATATATATATATATATATATATATATATATATATATATATTTCATGTAAATCCACAATGAAAACGTGGATAAGATAAATCTTGATAAAATCACACGGGAAAATGGAAACAACGGAGTACCTTAGCTTTCGTCTTTATTCAAGACATCTTCAGAGGCAACTGGATTACATGGACAGAGAGAGGCTTAAATATACAGGGTGACCTAAAAACATGAGGTCAGGTCATAATGATGACATCCACTAATCCCCACACCAACACAACCGTAGAGGAGCTTAAGAGAAGGGTGGTGACGTGACTAGACAGGTCAGGTCAGAAAAAAGGGACCCACAAAATAACTGTCATACATCAAGATCAAAGGTTTTCAAAGCATTTTTAACCTTGGGCCACTGACAAATAAATAATATTATCAGTTTTGAACTGACCATCACTAAGGTTTATTGATTTATTAATCAAACTAGCTTCAACCAGAAGTCTTTCTGTGACACAAGATGATTTGAATATCTTCCAAGCTTTTTTCCCAAGCAATGGGGTGATTATTATTCCTAACATGAACGTAGACCAAGGCACTGCTTTCAGATGCAGTTCTGATATTATACCTTTGTTGTTTGATTCTGAGCTGCAGTGTTTTTTCCTGTCTGACCTACATAATTACAATTACATTTGCTACATGGAATACAATAAACACTTCCATTTACATTCAAAACTTGGGCTATTCCTTATTAACATATTGGTAATGGTTGAGTCATACTTGAAACAACATTAATATTTAGAAGCTTGAGGGACCGAACTAACGGGACAAATTCATCACCTTTTGATCTTGATGTATGACAGTTATTTTGTGGGTCCCTTTTTTCTCACCTGACCTGTCTAGTCACGTCACCACCCTTCTCTTAAGCTCCTCTACGTGTGTGTTGGTGTGGGGATTAGTGGATGTCATCATTATGACCTGACCTCATGTTTTTAGGTCACCCTGTATATTTAAGCCTCTCTCTGTCCATGTAATCTAGTTGCCTCTGAAGATGTCTTGAATAAAGACGAAAGCTAAGGTACTCCGTTGTTTCCATTTTCCCGTGTGATTTTTTATCAAGATATATATATATATATATATATATATATATATATATATATATATATATATATATATATATATATATATATACACACACATACATACACCAGTATCGGTGTACTGTATTGCATTGTGTTTTTAAGGTAGGCTAATATACAACATACAGTACATGGTATAGAAATCTTAAAAAAAAAAAATTACCTTTGCTTAAGGCTGAATATCTTCTTTAGCTGCAGTCTTCTTCCCCCACTGTGTGTGTGACTTTATGTGCCCATGCATACTTTTCTGTAGATCGGATCTTTTTCAGTATTGGCTGATTGTTCTCTAGAAAGGTATAGAAGTCACTGCAAGATGCTTCTCGGAAGTTGTACTGTACAGTCAGAATGCCTTTCATTGTTTCAACACTCAATTTGTTCCTTTCCTTTGTCCATTGGCTTTGCATCAGTGAAAAAACTCTTTCTACATTTGCATTGTGAGATGATATAGCTAAGAAGAATTGTGCAATTCTTAGCAATTCTGAGTGGCATTGAAAGTTCTTTGATTTTTCAAAGTATCTGGTCCACTTTTTATGTGTTGGCAGATTACTAAATTCTTCATCACTCTTGTAATTTTCCACAAACTGCTTCAGGTTACTACCTTGGTCAAAACACTAAACATCATCAACTTCTACCCCCTTATCAATCAAATATTTGACAGCTAAGTTGACAACACCGTACAGGCGTACACGTGACTTATCATCTGACGAAAACTGAACGAGATCTCTACGGTTTCCACCTTCCCTCTCTCTCTCTCTCTCTCTCGTCATTACAGTTTCGTGTTTTTTTTCCCGCGGAGAATATGATGGAAGCTGAAATTCCGGACTTTTGAAGAATTTTAAAAATTGCTTCCATAAGAAGATTTCGAGTCCTAAATGGAGGACATGTCCGGGAAAATACGGACGTATGGCAACCCTAGACTGAACAGTGAGACATGTGGAGCCTCCCGGAGGGTGGCGTCCTACCGTTGCCTAGCAGATGAGCCGCCCGGATAGCGGCGTTTCTGCTAGTACGTAATAAAGAGAATAATGTGGTATCGGAAATTAGTAAGTATGTGTCTGTTACTGGTGTGGTCAATTATATATTTACATATTACTGACCAAATGTGAGACAACAAATAACCCAAAATGATACTACATCCCCCCCCCCCTTTTCCTTTCCATCCACACTCACGTCCATCAGCCGTGCTCTGTTCTCAGGAGGAGCATACACCCACGTGTGTATGTAATACCTCGTATACAGTATATATATTATGTACTGTATAGGGATTAAAGAATAAATTATATATATATATATATATATATATATATATATATATATATATATATATATATAACCTGAGAAAGATATCAGCATATACCTAAATCACCTTGCACCTACAGTGATTTACTTGCATATATATATATATATATATATATATATATATATATATATATATATATATATATATATATATATATATATATATATATATGATAACCTAGGAAAGAAAACACGAAGTTCCCAAGCGCTTTCGTGTAATTCACATCTTCAGGGGTGAGTACAGACTGTACTCACCCTGAGATCACCTTGCCTACAGTGATTTAGCATATATATATATGTGTATATATATATGTGTATATATATATGTGTATATATATATGTGTATATATATATGTGTACATATATGTGTATATATGTGTATATATATATGTGTATATATATATGTGTATATATATGTATATATATATATATATATATATATATATATATATATATATATATATATATATATATATATATATATATATATATATATATATATATATATATATATATATATATATATATATATGCTGATAACGACAAGGAAAGAAGAAAACACGAAGGGAACTTCGTGTGTTCTTCTTTCCTTGTGGTTATCACCATATACCTAGATCACGCGCACCTACAGTAATTTACTTGCATATACGTATATATATATCTCATGTAGATCCACAATGAAAACGTGGATAAGATAAATCTTGATAAAATGACACGGGAAAAGGGAAGACATCTTCAGAGGCAACTGCCTCTGAAGATGTCTTGAATAAAGACGAAAGCTAAGGTGTTCCGTTGTTCCCCTTTTCCCGTGAGGGTGTGGCAGAACACTGACATGCTAACTTAGTTAACTAAGTTAGCAGGGTGATGACGGCAAGGACCAGAGGCTATCCCTCGACACCATGGCCATTATTACCGTGTTAAGAACATAAGAACATAAGAATGGAGGAAACTGCAGCGGGCCTATTGGCCCATACTGGGCAGTCCCGTTTACACCCAACCCCTATTGCTCATATAAGCATCCAACCTATGTTTGAAGCTATTCAGTGTATTCGAGTTAATGATGATATTTGGTAACTTGTTCCATTCATCCACTACTCTGTTTCCAAACCAGTGTTTACCTATTTCACGCCTAAATCTAAATTTGTCTAATTTAAAACCATTGTTACGAGTTCGCTCCTGGTTGGATAGTTTGAGTACCTTTGTAATGTCCCCTTTGTTTAGCCCTGCCTTCCACTTAAACACCTCTATCAGGTCACCTCTCGCTCTACGTCTCTCGAGGGAGTGAAAATTAAGATGCTTTAACCTGTCTCTATACTCAAGGTTCCTAATGCCCGGGATTAGTCTTGTCATTCTCCTCTGAATTCTTTCCAAGGATTCTATATCCATTCTGTAATACGGTGACCAGAACTGAACTGCGTAATCCAGGTGTGGTCTCACAAGAGCAAGATACAGTTTTAGGATGACCTCGCTAGTCTTGTAACTAACACTCCTTTGTATGAACCCAAGTACTTTATTATAGCCTTGTTACGAGCAAAAACACATTGTTTACTTGGCTTAAGGTTCCTACTTATCATTACTCCTAAATCTCTCTCGCAGTCGGATTTCTCTATGGCATCGTTGTTCATCTGGTATCTGGTTTCCCTGTTTACATCTCCTATACTGAGTACTTTACATTTGTCCACGTTGAATTTCATCTGCCATTTTTCAGACCATTCGAAAAATTTGTATAGATCTTCCTGTAGTTTTGCGGAGTCCTCGTTAGATTTAATAACACGTCCTATTTTAGTGTCATCAGCAAATTTACTTATGTTGCTGTCTATGCCGATATCTATGTCGTTTATGTATATAATAAATAATAATGGTCCAAGTACTGAGCCTTGGGGAACTCCACTTGTGACGTTGCTCCAATGGGACTTAGTGCCATTAATGCTCACTCGCTGTTTCCTGTCCTGTAACCACGCCCTAATCCATTTAAGGATATTACCTTTGATGCCATGTGCTTCTACCTTTCTAATTAGTCTTTCGTGGGGGACTCTGTCGAAGGCTTTGCTAAAGTCGAGATATACCACATCATAATTGTGCCCCTCGTCCACCGATTCGAAAACTGATGAAAAGAATGTTAATAGATTAGTTAGACATGAACGTCCGCTTGTGAAGCCATGCTGGGAATCATTGATCAATCGGTGCTTCTCCAGGTGATTTCGAATAGAGTTTGAAATGATTGCTTCGAGTAATTTGCCTACTATTGATGTTAGACTGATTGGGCGGTAGTTAGAGGGTAGTGATCTATCCCCCTTCTTGAAAATCGGTATTACATTCGCTATCCTCCAGGATTCTGGTAATACACCTGTTTTTATGGACATGTTAAACAACTTTGCTAAGGGCATACTGAGCTCTTCCTTACATTCCTTTAATACTCTGGCAAATATCTCATCGGGACATGGTGACTTATTAGGCTTTAGTTTGTCTATTTGCTTACTAACATCGTTACTAGTCACTACTATCTCGCTTAATTTGTTTTCTTCACTATCTCTGAATAGAGTTGGTGCCCCGGGTATCATGTTTAAATTTTCGGTGGTGAAAACTGTTGAAAAATATTTATTCAAATTATTGCTCATTTCTCTGTTGTTATCAGTGAGTTCGCCGGTATCTGACCGTATTGGTCCAATCTATTCTCGTGTTTTAGTTTGATACATTTGGTAGAATCCTTTGGGGTTTGTCTTCGCCTCCCTTGCTGTCCTTACCTCATTATTCCTCTTGGCTTTCCTTATCTCGGTTTTAACCCTGCTCGCCAATACCCTATAATAATCCCGGAGGTAAATTTCGCCACGATTTATCCTTCTACATATAGCCTTCCTTTGGTCAATGATTTTCTTTAAATAATTATTTATCCACTTAGGGTCATTGTTGTCTGATCCGAGTTTTTGGTATGGTATGTTCTGCCTTTGTGTATTAAGTAACTCATTTTTTAAATTGACATGGAACTCGGCAATCTCAGATCTCGTTATCAGGTCGGTGTCATCTGTCAGGTTCACGGCCAAGCGCGACACCCCCTCTCTCAGCTGCCTCTTTAAACTGTCAAAGTTTGCCCTTCTGAAATCTGGTACTTCAGTGGAATTTTCCTTACGTCTGCTCTGAAAATCTAACTGGAATCTAATTTCTTTGTGATCGCTGTTTGCAAGTTCGTTCCCTACCTCGACATTGCTAATGAGGTTTTCTCTGTTTGACAGAACTAAATCGAGTATATTATTACCCCGGGTGGGTTCGGTTATATGTTGACTTAGAAAACAGTCCTGGATCGTCTCGAGAAAATTCTCTGATTCTGAGTTACCTGTAAGGTCAGTCCAATCTATTTGGCCAAGGTTGAAGTCGCCTACTATACAGACTTTGTTGTGTATGGAAGCCCTGCACATTTCTTTCCAGATAAGTCGCTCATTGACTCTATCAAGATTGGGAGGTCTATATATTACTCCTGTGATTAATTTTTCCCTACCGGCGATTAATTCTATCCAAATTGTTTCTGTATTCCGCTTAGTTTTTATTTCCTTATTTATTTCACACTTCAGATTATCCCTAACATAGATTGCTACTCCGCCTCCTTTCCTGGTCTGCCTATCGGTATGGAACAGTTTGTAACCCGCAATTTGGTATTCGACCAGTAACTCACGTGAGTCTAGGTTGATCCCTGTTTCAGTGAATGCTATTATATCGATTTTTTCGGTACATTCCAAGGCCCTAATATCATCCATTTTGTTTCTCATACTTCTACTGTTCGCGTAGTATACATTTAAGTTAGTCGTGTTCTGAGTCCTCCCCTTACCGCGTTTAGTTTTAAACTCCCTGTCTAATTTAGTTTTGTCATCATTCCTAACACTATTTCCCTGTAATCTTTCACTTTGTTTACCCGCTTCCACTGCATTCTCCTCCACTCCCATGCTCATATGTTCTAGCAGTTTAAAGACTTCGATATCTTTTGAACTGCCCCCTCTAGAGCTTCAGCCAGGGTTGCTACTCCATCCCTAGACAGGTGCACCCCATCCCTAGCATAAAGGTCCATTCTGCCGTAGAAGTTGTCCCAATTGTCAATGAATGGGACTGATATTGACTTGCAATATCTGTCAAGACGGTCGTTGACACCAACTGCCCTTGACAACCATTCACTGCCAACTCTCCTTCTAGGCAGGACACCGCATATGATAGGGATCCCTCCCTTAGTCCTAATACGAGCTATAGCTGCCTTGAACTTATCAAGAAGCTCCTCGCTCCTACACCGGCCAATATCATTGCTTCCTGCACTGAGGCAGATAATGGGTTTGTTCCCATTACCAGACAAGATATTGTCCATCCTGTCAATTATATCCCCAACCCCAGCTCCTGGCAAACACACCCTCATCCTATTTTTGTTTTTTCCACAAAAGGTCCTGTCCATGTACCTTACCTGTGAGTCACCAACAATTAAAGTTTTTATACCTTCCTTGTCATCCCTGTCCCTGACTGTACTAACGTCCAATTCGTCTATCAAGGGACTGAACGAGTTGGTACACTTAGCTGCTGATGTCGTTGTTGACGTATCCTTGGTGTGTTTCTTCATCACCAGTTTGGTCTTCCCTTTCCTAACAACCTTCCACTCGCTTGAATTTTCGTCAGACACTGGCTTTCTTGAATTTTCTCAAATCTTCGCCTGAACCCGTAAATGATAGGATGAACTGGGCTTTAGTTACCCTATGTAATTAATTATACGTGTACAGTGACTTGTATGTACAACTTCTTTTTGTATGTAACTTCTAACGGAGAATAAATTAAAATTATAGAAAAAATAATGATATATGTTAGTGTTGTGTTGCAATCATTGACCTGTTAAAGCCAGGTGGGGGAGTGAGGAAGATGGTGACGTTTTCACCACTCCATCCCATTTACCTCACTTACCTACTGTAATACACTGGAGGGTCTAATACCTCAAAACACCTTTTTATATAATACACCGTAAGACTTTTTTAATGTAACTTAGACTTAAATATTAACACAACCACAACCTTTCTTAGGTCTATTTTGTCTATAATTCGTGTTTTAAGGGAGTGTTTGTGTACCGATCATTATTAGAACTTGCAGTGCAGTAAGGAGAAACAATTAAAGGTCAAACACAGACATGACTTAATGTCTCAGAACGTGTGCGGGTGATGTTAACCGTGAAACAAGTGCTGTAATTGTTAAAATAAATGAAATGGCGTCGAGATTTTTTTTTAATTTAAATTAATGCTATGAAAATGTTGATTGTCCGTGTTTATGTGATGCATTATAATAACTTGTACACAAATTATAGGAAAATGTTACAACACAAAGAACTGGAAGATATGAGTTGACAAGTTAATCCAGTATAATATAAATACGTAGAGAATTGTACGTGAAAGTTGAAATAATTGTATCTTAAAGCTGAATACTTACAGAAAAACCAGTGAATGTAGTTGTTTTATGCAACACTGAGAGTTTTATAGGATTAGTCTACAGTATACGTTTTTGCCTTTTATACCTTGTTGAGGATAGGTTAGCCAGTTGAGACACTTAAAAGAGTATGAAGATAGTGTAAGTGATGAGTCAGACAGCTACCCGCTGTTGGAATACTTAAGAGAACGGCATAAGTGAAAGGTAGATACACAAATACATTGACAAACATATTTATCATACATAAACTCCTCAGTGTATATGAATGTGTGTATGAGAACACCAGTCAGAAATCTATAAAACTTTTGTCTGCGGGAATAATGAAGTAACGAGTCCAAATTTTGTCTTAAAATAAACTTCCCCAGGACTGTCATTTATGCTAGCTGTTGACGAAACACTCCTTAGGTGGACGAGCATATGAACAGGTAAATTAAATTATCCCTCTAGCTGCTGAATATGCGGCAGTAAGTTGCTTGTGTTCATTAAAAAAATTATAAATCAAATGGAATATATAAACTGTAAATACAGTGAACCAACTCTAGCTTGGACCTGTTCCACGGTCAGTGCTGGGGGCCTCCCACGCGTGCTGCCTGCACACCTCATGGTTCTCGTGCACCCAATGATCCTTACACATCTCCTGGTCCTCGCGGACTCCCATGATCCCCGTATATACAGTAACTAAGTCCTCGTGCACCCTGTGAACCTAGTGCACCCCGTGTTAAGTCATGGAATACAAGTTTCAGGCATCCAGGCACCTGAATGGGAGCTGATCGGAAAGACAGACAGACAGCCAGAGTCGCTTTCGTGAATTATAGTATAAACCTGAGGCTGGTATTGGCTGCCATTGTGACGTAGTGCCTGTCCGTGCTGGAGGAGGAACTCTGAAGACATTAATTATTGCTCTCTGTAATGGACTCCGGAGTCAGAATTCTTGATTACATACAAGAGGTAAGAGCCTCCCGCTGAAACCTGACAGGACTGATGTAATCTGGACTTCTGCTTGACGTGGGTTTGAATCTTGTTCAATTGGTGCAATATTCAGGAAGGCCCGGATGGCTAAGGTGTCTTGCACGAATATCCTCAATCTTCTTGGGCCTTTTGGCAGTGTCAACCTTACTGGTTTGCGGTACAGGTAAAAAGAAACGTTCGTGTCAGCAACATCTGAGTGTACGAGTATTTTCATATTGTTAATCTGGATGAGTAAAAAGAAAATATCTGGAGGGACTTGTGTGCGACCAGGGTCCTAGATGCCTTGATTTTTATTTTTCCACTAACCTGTAAACTATTCAGCGCAGTTTCGACGTCATTTAGGCCAACGACTTTATTTCTGTGTATGAGTGAGTGAGTCAGGTGCTGCACCAGGTAGTAGATGGATTTAAGGTACAAGTCTCTGAGGTCTCTGTCTCCTGTTATCGAAACGAGTGTATTGTAGTCATTTATCAAGTCTTAACTCTCTCTCTGCTCTACCCACCAACCACTAACTCTACTTTCACTACCTCCACCATCACTAATTCTACCTCCACCACCACTGATTCTTCCTCCACTACTTCTACCTTCACCATCATTACTTCTACCTTCACCACCATTACTTCTACCTTCACCACCACTACTTCTACCACCACCACCACTGATTTTTCCTCCACCACCACCACTGATTCTACCTCCACCACCACCACTGATTCCATCTCCACCACCACCACTGATTCTAGCTCCACCATCACCACTGATCCCATCTCCACCACCACCACTGATTCCATCTCCACCACCACCACTGATTCTAGCTCCACCATCACAAACTGATTCCACCTCCACCACCACCACTGATTCCATCTCCACCACCACCACTGATTCACCTCCACCATCACCACTGATTCCACCTCCACCACCACCACTGATTCTACCTCCACCATCACCACTAATTCCATCTCCACCACCACCACTGATTCTAGAATCCACCACTAACTCTACCTTCACCACCATTGACTCCTACCTTCTTCACCACTAACTCTACCTTCACCACCATTGACTCCTACCTTCACCACCACTAACTCTACCTTCACTACCCTTGACTCTTACCTCCACCACCACTAACTCTACCTTCACCACCCTACTTCCATCACCACCACTAACTCTACCTCCACCACCACTACTAACTCTACCTCCACCACCACTAACTACCTCCACCACCACTAATTCTACCTCCACCACCACTAATTTTACCTCCACCACCACTAACTACCTCCACCATCACTAACTACCTCCACCACCACTAATTCTACCTCCACCACCATTGATTCCTACCCCCAACAACCATTAATTCTAACCTCCACCAATCACTATATCTACAGTACGTCACCTTCTCCAACCACTAAATTCGCCTCTGCCGCCGATGTGGACAACCGATAGGCAGACCAGGAAAGGAGGCGGAGTAGCAATCTATGTTAGAGATAATCTGAAGTGTGAAATAAATAAGGAAATAAAAACTGAGCGGAATACAGAAACAATTTGGATATAATTAAGCGACGGTAGGGAAAAATTAATCACAGGAGTAATATATAGACCTCCCAATCTTGATAGAGTCAATGAGCGACTTATCTGGGATGAAATGCGCAGAGCTTCCATGCACAACAAAGTCTGTATAGTAGACGACTTTAACCTTGGCCAAATAGATTGGACTGACCTTACAGGTAACTCAGAATCAGAGGATTTTCTCGAGACGATCCAGGACTGTTTCCTAAGTCAACATATAACCGAACCCACACGGGGTAATAATATACTCGATTTAGTTCTGTCGAACAGAGAAAACCTCATTAGCAATGTCGAGGTAGGGAACGAACTTGCAAACAGCGATCACAAAGAAATTAGATTCCAGTTAGATTTTCAGGGCAGACGTAAGGAAAATTCCACTTAAGTACCAGACTTCAGAAGGGCAAACTTTGACAGTTTAAAGAGGCAGCTGAGAGAGGGGGTGTCGCGCTTGGCCGTGAACCTGACAGATGACTCCGACCTGATAACGACATCTGAGATTGCCGAATTCCACGACAATTTAAATAATGAGTTACTTAATGCACAAAGGCAGAACGTACCTTACAAAAAACTCAGATCAGACAACAATGACTCTAAATGGATAAATAATTATTTATAGAACATCATTGGCCAAAGGAAGGCTATAGGTAGAAGGATGAAGCGTGGCGAAATTTACCTCCAGGATTATTATAAGATATTGGCGAGTAGGATTAAAACCGAGATAAGGAAAGCCAAGAGGAATAATGAGGTAAGGATAGCAAGGGTGGCGAAGACAAACCCCAAAAGATTCTACCAAATGTATCAAACTAATACATAAGAAAAGATTGGAGCAATACGGTCAGATACTGGCGAGCTCACTGATACCCACGGAGAAATGAGCAATAATTTGAATAAATATTTTTCAACAGTTTTCACCACTGAAAATTTAAACATGATACCCGAGGCACCGACTCTATTCAGAGATAGTTAAGAAAACAAATTAAGCGAGATAGTAGTGACTAGTAATGATGTTAGTAAGCAAATAGACAAACTAAAGCCTTATAAGTCACCTGGTCCCGATGAGATATTTGCCAGAGTATTAAAGGAATGTAAGGAAGAGCTTAGTATGCCCTTACCAAAGTTGTTTAACATGTCCTTAAAAACAGGTGTAGTACCAGAATCCTGGAGGATAGCGAATGTAATACCGATTTTCAAGAAGGGGGATAGATCACTATCCTAGAACTACCGCCCAAACAGTCTTAACATCAATAGTAGGCAAATTACTGGAAGCAATCATTTCAAACTCTATACGAAATCACCTGGAGAAGCACCGATTGATCACTGATTCCCAGCATGGCTTCACAAGCGGACGTTCTTGTCTAACTAATCTATTAACATTCTTTTCATCAGTTTTCGAATCGGTGGGCGAGGGGCACAATTATGATGTGGTATATCTCGACTTAAACAAAGCCTTCAACAGAGTCCCCCACGAAAGACTAATTAGAAAGGTAGAAGCACATGGCATCAAAGGTAACATCCTCAAATGAATTAGGGCGTGGTTACAGGATTGGAAGCAGCGAGTGAGCATTAACGGCATAAAGTCCCATTGGAGCAACGTCACAAGTGGAGTTCCCCAAGGCTCAGTACTTGGACCATTATTATTTATTATATACATAAACGACATAGATATCGGCATAGACAGCAACATAAGTAAATTTGCTGATGACACTAAAATAGGATGTGTTATTAAATCTGACGAGGACTCCGCAAAACTACAGGAAGATCTAAAAAAAAATTTCGAATGGTCTGAAAAATGGCAGATGAAATTCAACGTGGACAAATGTAAAGTACTCAGTATAGGAGATGTAAACAGGGAAACCAGATACCAGATGAACAACGATGCCATAGAGAAATCCGACCGAGAGAGATTTAGGAGTAATGATAAGTAGGAACCTTAAGCAAGTAAACAATGTGTTTTTGCTCGTAACAAGGCTAATAAAGTACTTGGGTTCATACAAAGGAGTGTTACAAGAGTAGCGAGGTCATCCTAAAACTGTATCTTGCACTTGTGAGACCACACCTGGATTACGCAATTCAGTTCTGGTCACCATATTACAGGATGGATATAGACTCATTGGAAAGAATTCAGAGGAGAATGACAAGACTAATCCCGTGCATTAGGAACCTTGAGTATAGAGACAGCTTAAAGCATCTTAATTTGCACTCCCTCGAGAGACGTAGAGCGAGGGGCGACCTGATAGAGGTGTATAAGTGGAAGTCAGGGCTAAACAAAGGGGACATTACAAAGGTACTCAAACTACCCAACCAGGAGCGAACTCGTAACAATGGTTTTAAATTAGACAAATTTAGATTTAGGCGTGAAATAGGTAAATACTGGTTTGGAAACAGAGTAGTGGATGAATGGAACAAGTTACCAAATATCATCATTAACTCGAATACGCTGAATAGCTTCAAACATAGGTTGGATGCTTATATGAGCAATAGGGGTTGGGTGTAAACGGGACTGTCCAGTATGGGCCAATAGGCTCGCTGCAGTTTCCTCCATTCTTATGTTCTTATGTTAACTCGCCGGTGCGCGACCTTGGCGTGGGCCGGGTGCGTGGGGATGAGTGGGCGCTAGGATTAATTATACCACGTTCTTGGTTGGCGTGGGCGATTCCCCACAAGGTTAAGGTGAGGTGGGCGTGCGGCCTGCTACATTGCCACGGACCTCCTGCTGCGTACTCGCGCTCACACTCTGGTACCTACCTGCCACAACCTTGTGGTTTAGACTTTCGTGGTACCTACTGACACAACCTTGTGGTATAGACTTCCGTGGTACCTACCTGACACAAGCATGTGGTACTGACCCTTTTAAGGCCTACTTGTTCCCCTGTGATGGGGAACTTCACACTACCTGACTCTACCCTTCCTAAAGTGCGACGACCAGGTGCTGCCCGTGTGAGTGTGGGCCCTTCTCGTGTGAGTGTGGGTCGTCCTCGTGTGAGTGTGGGTCGTCCTCGTGTGAGTGTGGGTCCTCATCGTGTGAGTGTGGTTCTTCATCGTGTGAGTGTGGTTCCTCATCGTGTGAGTGTGGGTCCTCATCGTGTGGGTGTGGGTCCTCAGCGTGTGGGTCCTCCCTGTGTGAGTGTGGGTCCTCTTCGTGTGAGTGTGGGTCCTCCTCGTGTGAGTCCTCCCAGTGTGAGTGTGGTTCCTCATCGTATGAGTGTGGGTCCTCTACGTGTTGGGTCCTCCCACTCTTGTAAGTGTGGGTCCTCCCTGTGTGAGTGTCCTCCTCTTCAGTGGGTCCTCCCTGTGAGTGTGGGTCCTCCCCTGTGTGAGTGTGGGTCCCTCATCGCATGAGTGTGGGTCTCTCGGTGTGTGAGGTCCCCTGTGTGAGTGTGGGTCCCCATCGCGTGAATGTGGGTCCTCCTCCTTCCTGTGTGTGGGTCCCTTCAGTGGGAGTGTGGGTCCTCTCCTGTGTAAGTGTGGGTCCTCCTGTGTGTGTGTGGTCCTCCCTGTGTGAGTGTGGGTCCCCATCCCGTGAGTGTGGGTCACCCTCGTGTGTGAATGTGGGTCTCCCTGTGTGAGTGTGGGTCCTCATCGCGTGAGTGTGGGTCATCCTCGTGTGTGAATGTGGGTCCCTGTGTGAGTGTGGGTCCTCTTGTAAGTGTGGGTCCTCCTGTAAGTGTGGGTCCTCCCTGTGTGAGTGTGGGTCCCTCACGTGATGTGGTCATCCTCGTGTGTGAATGTGGGTCCTCCCTGTGGAGTGTGGGTCCTCACTCCTCATCCCTGTGTGTGAGTGTGGGTCCTCATCGCGTGAGTGTGGGTCATCCTCATGTGTGTGTGAATGTGGGTCCTCCCTGTGAGTGTGTGAGTGTGGGCGTGAGTGTGGGCCATCCTCGTGTGTGTGGGTGTGGTCCTAGTGTGGGTCATCCTCTGTGTGTGAATGTGGGTCCTCCCTGTGTAAGTGTGGGTCCTCCCTGTGTGAGTGTGGGTCCTCATCGCGTGAGTGTGGGTCATCCTCGTGTGTGAATGTGGGTCCTCCCTGTGTGAGTGTGGGTCCTCATCGCGTGAGTGTGGGTCATCCTCGTGTGTGTGAATGTGGGTCCTCATCGCGTGAGAGTGGGTCATCCTGTGTGTGAATGGGTCCTCATCGCGTGAGTGTGGGTCATCCTCGTGTGTGTGAATGTGGGTCCTCCCTGTGGAGTGTGGGTCCTCATCGCGTGAGTGTGGGTCATCCTCGTGTGAGTGTGGGTCATCTCGTGTGTGTGTGGGTCCTCATCGCGTGAGTGTGGCCATCCTCGTGTGTGTGAATGTGGGTCCTCATCGCGTGAGTGTGGGTCATCCTCGTGTGTGTGAGTGTGGGTCATCCTCGTGTGTGTGAATGTGGGTCCTCATCGCGTGAGTGTGGGTCATCCTCGTGTGTGTGAATGTGGGTCCTCCTCGCCCACCACAACATAACAGTAAATCCATTCTCTATCACGCGGTCATAAAATGGGATTATAATTACGCCCGTTTCCTTTGAGCTCGTAGTGATTTTTTTTATTTATTTTTTTTACGATCTTAATGTTAAAAATCGGAATCAGTCTCCGGTAGACATATTCTTCAACGTTGTTCCCTTACAATTATTTTCATGGTTGGCCTTGGGGTTCCCGAGTGGATGGACCTGGAGGGTGGGGCGTTGTTAAGACCTATCCGGGAAGTGGCTCAGCTGATATGTTTGCACTGGTGTGGCTGCTACTTTGAGCTGAAGTGATTTGGGAGGGAAGATGGGATGATGGGTGTTAGTGAAGAAGGGATGGAAGTACTAGGTGTTGGCGTGATATGAGGAGTGTGGAGGTTTGAGGGTTGTGGTGTGGGTTAGGAAGGGCGGGGTTGCGTTAGTTAAAGGGAGAGGAAGAGATAAGTTTCTCTAGGATAACGGTGTTTATGTACAAGTTCGATTACAAAATGAGATATAACGCAGGCGCTTTGTTCATGTTCTATCTAGATCCTCTACTGTGTAAAGGTATTCTTTGTAGTTCTTTAGTGTCTGGCTTGATACGAACGTCCTACCATCCGCAGCTGACACTAAGGTAATCTTTTTATTGGTTATTCCATACTTATTTGTATCTCGTATGACTGATTTAACACTTCTTGTTACAAACTTCTCTGATTTTAGAGATTGCTGACGGATGCTTTTATTGAACAACGGTGTCTGTGTATCGAGAAAACCGTGGAAATTGATAGAAACGAAACTGCTAAATCTAATTACTGTAATATGAAGAACTGAACATGAAGCTATATTGGACAAGTAGTATGGGGGGCGTGGCTGGTCGTGTGGCGGACGGCCCAACCACCAGTCGACTCAGTAATTGTTAAGATGCTGACTCTTAATTGGCAATATGATCTCTCTTAACCCATAAATCAAACCGCCGACTGAGGCCAAGGACTCGACCGTCACAAGGAAAATGGATCATTATTCTTCTCTGAGGAGCAAACCTTGCTGGCGAGGCATCTCTCTCAGTGTGTGTGTGTGTGTGATATTTATATGAGGGGGCGTGTGGGAGTCAGGAGTACATTGGTTCCAGAAGGTGCGTTCTATGTTGTGTCATTTTAAGTCTTAATCTTTAGAGGGAATAACCAGGAGACCACCTGGCTGGTAGCGTGCTTCACCGGTACTCTTAATAATTTTTGTATTGTGTTACCAAGTCCGTTGACTCCTAGATCTCCGAGCTAATAGAATCCTTGACCCTTGGGGAAATTCTTAAGGAACTTGATATCCACGATGGCCGTCCTCTAAGAGGGGTATTTCCACTTTAGGTTTCTGCTTTATGGCCCAGCCGTCAAGCGCCTGCCCGGGATAACACAGTATATGGTTATTATGATGTAGTATTAAAGGCGGTAGGAAGTTTTCTAACCAGTTAAATAAGTCTACCATTATCAGACAGATGACTACGCGCCCGTTGATTAACGTCACATTGGTATTGTCATTGTTAATGATTTTTTTTTCCATTTACATCTTTTAAATACAATTTGTATGAAGTCCATGTGATTTAAACTATTAGTTTCCTTCACAGTGTTGTATTACTAGTGTACTTTGTCTCAAAAATAATTTGTGATATGTAGGAGTGTAGTCTACACGTACACACCAACTTGATATCAAATATTTATTCTAAATAACTTCGTATTCAATCTTTATTGCTGTTTCCCACAAATAAGATGTAATTAACACCTGAGGGTCAAACATTTACCATCGTAACCGTAAAGAATCTCTCTCTCTCTCTCTCTCTCTCTCTCTCTCTCTCTCTCTCTCTCTCTCTCTGACCTAATCTAATATTTGCATTACTCCAGTAACCACTATACAACAGCGACCATCTTACTCCAGTGACCTTGGAATAGACTGGTAAATTGAAACGTTTTTAGATTTGTTTTAGTTTTGAATTTTCCACGAGACATATCTAACGAACTGGTCGATTAATTTCTCTGAAAGTGTCATGGCAGAAGGAAGGTTTTGGGTTCCCGGAATACATTTGTGAAAGCAATAGTCCAGTGGCTCGTGTCTTTTTTATGAAAGGATCTACTGGGATGAGGGCCATTACTGCCTTAACTAGACACGTGGAAGGATTAGCGGTTTTTCAAATGATTGTGTCAGGAAAATTATGAAATATAATTTTATTTAGACATCTTCAGAAGTTTTCGTAGGAGACACATGAAGCCATCAGTCACTTGATTTTTTTTTTCGGATTTTTGGCATATTTTTTATCCTTGCTCTTGTTGGATCTGAAGAACTGGCTTATGAATTTTTCTGATTTGTTTCTGTGATGAAGGTCAGAGGTTCCAGAAGTCAACACATGAAGCACCTGGCGGTTTGTTCCTCTTTTTGTAATTCTGACATAAATCTGACTTCCCGTTTACGTTATGTTAAGCTTCTCTACTGTGGTCTGGTACTGGTATAACGTGAACCCTATACTCTGAGGCTCATGGCTGGTTCACTGATACAGACGCTACACCCGCATTGGAATTATGTCGACATATTGAGGATAGTCAACTGTGTACTGCACTCCCAGAGGTTTACTGTTTACTGTTATGATCATACTCCAACCGAACCATATGGGGGATACCAACTTTTCTAAGCGTGTGTAATTCTCTTAAGCTTTGGATCACGAAGTTAGGATGTATTGTGTGTCCTTCGTTATGGTGTGTGTGGTGCAGTAGCGTCCCTTATGGTGTGTGTGTGTGTGGTGTGTTGTGTGTGACCCTTCGTGCGTGTGTGTGTGTGTGTGTGTGTGTGTGTGTGTGTGTGTGTGTGTGTGTGTGTTTGTGTGTGTGTGTATCACCGACCCTTCGATATGGTGTCTGGACGTCACATCTGAGCCGCTGTAGCGAATATATGCCGGTATGATCCACCCTCGTCTTTCCTCCCAGGGCTGACATCTGGTAATTTCATGGCGGGGATGGCTAGTGGATATTGGTGGTGTAGTCCAGGCAGAGTGTGATTACTTAGACGTGGTGAAGGTGAGGAGTGAGGAAGGTGGTGGGGTGTGAGGAAGATGGTGAGGGTGAGACGTAAGGGAGGTGGTGAGGAGTGAGGATGGTGGTGAGGGTGAGGAGTGAAGGTGGTGAGGGCGAGGAAGATGGGGAGTGATGATGGTGGTGAGAGTCAGGAGTGGCGAAGGTGAGGAGTGGGAGTGAGAAAGGTGGTGAGGAGTGAGGAAAATGGTGAGGGCGGGAAGTGAGGAAGGTGGTAAGGGTGGGGGTGGGGGGAGTAGATGAGGTAAAATTGACGCTCCCACTCTTCCCCGCCCACCAGCACCAGGGAGATGTGTCGCCCACGCCCAGCAACACACGGACCCCCTCCATCATTTCCTCCCATTTGTTCACCCTTCGCACACCTGAGCCGGGGTGTGGCAGGTGTGCTCCCTTTACCCCCTTCCATATTAAAAATAAAGAAAAAAAAAAACATTTATATTGAAATAGAATCATTAATAAAACGTAGACGACTATAAAATATATATATATATATATATATATATATATATATATATATATATATATATATATATATATATATATATATATATATATTTAAGTCGTTGCAAATTGTTGACTAAGTTATTAAAGGTAGGATAGCCAGATATGAGAGAGTTGACGATATTAACTGGGTGAGCTGCCACCAAGACACCTGTCCTTCATCAACCAATGGGAGGATCTGCTTGTTATTATCACCAGCGTCAACTAGCACCACGAATAACGAAAATAACCATGACTAACGACCATAACTATGATTAACGACCATAACCACGAATAACGACCATAACTATGATTAACGACCATTACCACGAATAACGAAAATAACCACGAATAACGACCATAACCACGAATAACGACCATAACCACGAATAACGACCATAACCATGACTAACGACCATAACCATGACTAACGACCATAACCACGAATAACGACCATAACCACGAATAACGACCATAACCACGAATAACGACCATAACCACGAATAACGACCATAACCATGACTAACGACCATAACCATGACTAACGACCATAACCACGAATAACGACCATAACCACGAATAACGACCATAACCACGAACAACGACCATAACCACGAATAACGACCATAACCACGAATAACGACCATAGCCATGACGTCAAATGTAGTATATTCGGGTAACAATATATTAGTTTTTATTATAGGTTTAATTGATTTTGTTTATGACTAAAAAAAATATATGACACCTTCATGGTGCTGTACAGTTAAGGAATTCTACTTGAGGCTTGAGCTAATCTGAGGGATACATCTTCAACATCCTGTACACCTCCAATATATCCTTCAATATATCCTTCGAGAGGCAAGAAAGTGTGGCCCTTCACGGCTAAGCAAGAAGTAATATTAACGATAATGTGTGGGTGTTGTAGTAGGCGGCGGTAATGGTGGTGGTGATGGTAATGGTGGCTAGTGGTTGTCGAGGTGGTGGTGGTGGTGGGGGTGGTAGGGATAGTGGTGATGGTAATGGTGGTAGTAGTAGTGATGGTGGTGGAAGTAGTGATAGTGGTGGTGATACTGGTGATGATGGTCTTGCTTGTGGTAGTATTGTTCTGTTACCTTATATTAGGCTCTGTCTGTTATCATCGTCCACCACCAGCCCCGCGCGGCGTCTGTTTGGGCGGATTTGGGGCTTGTCATTTTGTGTGAGGTAAGTGTAGTGTAGTCTCGGAGTAACACACAGTCTCATGTGCTCCAGGTTTTGTGTCCGCCAACACTATGTGCAATGTTATCTCTGAGATCACTCTGTGTATTTAAGATGGTCATTGTAACGAAGATGTGATTTTTATATTCGACGGTTGTATGAGAGAATTAGTTGTGTTAGGTCACTTGGGTTGTTTTAAAGTAGAGGTTGTACAGTGACGTTGTTGTAATAAGACGTGGCTCACTCTTATTACGGGAAGGTGTTTAAGATGTGACATTGGGTATGAGACGGTTGTAATGAAGAGGTAATTGTAGTGAAAAACATACGCCAACGTGAGGGTACTGTACATACACACTCACTTATGAAATATATCCACGCTTTGTTGTTTTTTTTCTTGAGAATTTGATATTTTAATGTGATTTTTTCCACCCAAAATATTTTATTAAACTCGCATGTTGTAGTTTAATTCACGACGCAACATAATTCTCCTCGACAAAAAGAAAATGTTTCCTTTGGGCTTTCGTAATTATAAAATGTGTTTTTTCTTAATTAACAGTCAGTCACAGCCACAGTCCTCAAGGGCGCATCTGTCTTCCTTGCTTTTAGCAACAATATTTTGGTTTGTCTTTGTGTTTTCCCACGTGAGCCTCCCAGGTTTCCTCCGCCATCCATTATTCTGTACTGCATTGATTCATCCTGCAGTACCACTATTATTTTTATCTATCTCACACTCTTATTGTTCTTACATTATCCTCAGAACTTGGTAAGAATGTTCTTGTTTTTTTTACATCGGACTTTTCTTCTCGGCGTCTTTATGTTGTGTTATATACTTATCTCACTGCCAGTTGTAGCGGGAGGGTTTGTGCAGTCATTCTTGCCGCTGTACTCGAAGTTTTTATTAATGAATGTTTTTACTCACTGCAATTGGTTTTCAAGCTTTAGTTTGAGTATCCTTGTAATTATGGATAAACAGCAATGTTATTGTGTAGGGGGATTCATTATTTACTTTGGGGCCCTTCATCATAGTCTGTTGTGTCGGCAGCGAATCTTCTCCCTCCACTGACTTGTTCTGTTCCTCCTCCCTCCCTTCACTGCTCTGTTCTCTCTCCTCCCTCCCTTCACTGCTCTGTTCTCTCTCCTCCCTCCCTTCACTGCTCTGTTCTCTCTCCTCCCTCCCTTCACTGCTCTGTTCTCTCTCCTCCCTCCCTTCACTGCTCTGTTCTCTCTCTCTCCTCCCTCCCCCGCCGTGTTGTCAGCTAGATTGTGTCATGATCACTGGTGGAGGACACTGTAACAATCTGAGGGCAAGACAGTCCCATTAACTGAGGTTTAGGAGCCATCAAGGAAAGACTGCCGGACACCTTTAATATCCACGACGTGTAGCAGTGAGGTGCTCCAGTGTTTACTCTCCATGTGCTGACAGGGATTTTTATAACATCGTGGGTACATGTGCCGCTGGGGGTGAGGCGGAGTAGGAGAGGATTAGAACCTCCCTTACTTGGGTGTCTGTATCATATTGTGTAGCACCTGAACCCATCTTGGTAATATTAAACGCCAGAAAGGCATATCGAGTGAGGGGTTGTTGAGGGTGTGGCCACCGTGGTTCGTAAGTAGGGTACGGCGTTATCGGTAAAACACCCTCAGGAAATATACGACTACACGGTTTGAATCCTCGACTTTATACATGACTGATTCAACAGTCTGGAATCTTAGGAACTTATTTTGTTTTCCTTTTTATATTTTAGAAATATGCCAATCAAGTGTAAGTGGAACGTGTGTCTGTGCGCGTGCGTTCGTTTCTGAGGCTTGCAGTTTGAGTAGATGCTATAATACAATTAAAAAAAGATATTCCCATGTGTATATGATAGGGCACCTAACTAGACTGGATAGTGTTGCAAGTTGGGAACACCAGATGGGGTTCAGCTACACTAAACATGGTCGTAACTCAACCTGTGGGAGGCCTGGGTGTCTTGCCGCCTTCCTTGCCCTCCGCCTGCAATCTTCGTTCACTAAGTATACATATCTGTTCAATATAATGGTGTTTTCTTTGTGCATTATTATCTTAGTCGGAAATTTAACTCTTGTTTAATGTCAAGTAACCAAGACTTTTTATAAGCGCTGCCAGAGATGAAAGTAGGTGGCTGGTTGGAATCAGAGAATGTCGCAATACGCCAGAATCTTCAACCATTGACTCTTAAAATAACCTTGAATGCTGCTAGCTCATATTATTCACTATTTATGACTTAGATTATGACAAGTGTGATGATGTAAAGAATAATATACTGTTATATGTGTTTTCATTTTCCTTTGATTTTTATAAGTAGCAATTTTATTTGAGCAGTTTTGGAGGAATTGCATTGAAGTGTAACCGACCATGTGACACTATTTTTTTTGTGTCCTAGTAAATATTTTTCGAATGTTGTTTTTAATTTCAGATCCAGTAGTTTGGAAATGAAATAAAGTCCCTGAAGGTTAATCTCGCTATTCTCGCTGGTACTAATAGCTGCTGTACACACACTGACTTACTCCACCTCTGGCTACCTGTGCTGGTTCCTGGGGTGTGACGCTGTCTTCACGGTTCTGTATGATATCTAGCTACACACACCATACCACACCTCACCACACCACACCATCAATACTAATACTACTACTATGACGACCATCCAGCTATGATGCGATGGTATGGGTTATTAAGGATGTCACCTTCGTTGGTGAGCTCTGAAGTGACTCGGGGGTGTGCGGGATCGACAAAGCCGTCCACGGATATTGCACGTGTGGAGGGCTACATCTAATGCGGGATGGGCGGCGGCAGCGTTTTTCCGGCGCTGACGATTGTCTGCCTCGGTATGTAGTCAGGCTAACTCGAAAGTATTGATACCTCGTGTGGTGCTCCTCCAAGCGTTACAGTGTGGAGTGATCGTCTCTCAGGTGAGGGGGTCGATCTGGCACTTTTTCAGGTTTATCTTAAGGCTGTTCTTATACCTTTTCCGTTGTCCGCCAGCGTTACGTTTGCCATTCGTTAGGTGAATGTAAAGTAGCTGTTTTGGTAGTCTACTGTCGTCCATGCGGGTAACATGACCAGTACCAAAAATACTTGTTTATGGATAATGGTAGCCTCGATGCTCCTACAGTAGGTGTCAGCGAGATTACTTGATATTTTTCTCTTGTCTTCCCACCGAACTCAGAGGATGGAACGTAGACTTCGTTGGTGAAAGTTTTCAAGTGCGTTTACCTAAAGGCCTCCTGTATGTGTCCTATGTCTCGCTGCCATATAGTAGGGTGGGGAGGACCACTGCTCGGTGCACGTGTAGGTTTGTAGATAATTTCAGCTCCTTACAGCTGAAGACATGGGTACGGAGTCTGTCAAAGGCGTGATATGCACATCTGATCCGATGCTGAATCTCTTCAACGATGTATGAGGTGGTGGACAGGCGGGAGCGAGATACTGAAAGTGGGTAACATTAGAGAGAGCCGTCTTATGTTGAAAAGTCCCTTCATCCAGTACCTGATGTCCACCCCGCCGGCTGAACTGGTACTGGCACGAGTAAGGAAAGCAGCCAAGGAAATGGAAAAGAGAGTTGGTGCCAGTACACACCCTTGTTTTATCCCCATTTGGATGGGGAAGAACACACACACACACACACACACACACACACACACACACATACACACACACACACACACACACACAACACACACACACACACACACACACACACACACACACACATACATTAAGCCACCCCATTACCCTCCTCTACTTATCGCTGTGCTCATTAGGTCACTTTCCGGGTAGATTTTCACTTAGCTGATCTCCCTCCCACATGTCAGGCATTTTGCTTATCCCTACAGCACTCCACACCACACCCTCCCTGCACCACACCCTTGCTACACACCACGCTCTCCCCACGGCACACCCTCCTCTCACACCACACTCTCCCCACTGCACACCCTCCCCGCAGCACATACACTCTCCCCACACACCACACACTCTCCTCACACACCACACTCTCCCCACGGCACACCCTCCCCCACACACCACACCCTCCCTGCACCACACCCTCCCTGCACCACACCCTCCCCACACACCACACCCTCCCTGCACCACACCCTTGCCACACTCTCCCAACGGCACACCCTACCCGCACCAAACCCTCCCCTTACCAGCTCTCAACACACCAGATGCACAACACACGTGGCAGCTGCACACCCTCACAAGCCTCTCACTTACAAGCGTCAACCAAGTCTCCTCCTCGCCTCTACCACCCTCCAGGTCTACCCCTACAGCAGGACCCCGTCCCTGGAGATCCTTATATCCTTCCTTCGTTGAGTAGATATAATTTTAATCCTTAAGTTGTTTAGAAATTTTCCTGTGTATGAACCTGTTTCGAGTACGTGCAAAGACCTTACATACATATTGAAGCACGTGAATTCATATAAACAACGAATCTCATGGTCCCCTGGTTCTTGGTAAACGCCACGAGTGTTGTTATATTCATTTACGTCTTCTTTTATGTGTTCCGCCTTCCCCGACACCCACCACCAAACTACACAAGTAATACATTATTACATAGAACAGCCATTACCACTCTTTACTGTCATACATCCGGTCAATCTTCCACCTATCCTCTGGTCGGCCGTACTCGCCAGCTCCCCCCACTTACTACATTACCCAGGTAGATGACGCGTGTTAGCGACAGAAGTACACCAGTGTTATCCTTTTTCAACCAAGTAAAACAAACTCTTCATCTTCTTCTGTCTAAAGACTTGGTGGATTCCGGTTCATTAGTTAACTTGTCGGGTAGTGGATCTGTCCTTTCTTGAACTTCTGGTACGTTGAGCCGCTTTTTGATGCCCACTACAAACACTTTGATAACATTAAGAGGAAACTTTCAGTCAGTTGAGTCTTGCAGCAGTTTGGATGTCTGCCTTCTTAGGTCCATAAGAATGTGTAAGATGAATGTAGCTCCTTCGGTGTTTTTCTCCACTGTTTGGTGAACGCTGGCAACTCGTGTATTTTTGTGTCTCGTGTGTATTATTTTTCATTTAATAAAGTTTGGGAGTGTAAAGGCCTCCGTATACTATAGGAGTAAAAAATGGAGGCGTAACGTAGGGATGGGTTACAGTTCATTAGTGTAATGGTAGTGGCTGGGCGGCTGTGTGAGTGGTGCAGAGTAGTGGCGCTGCTGATGTTTACTAGTGAAGGTTAATGGTGCTGGTGATGTTTAGTGGTGCAGGTTAATGGAATTGGTACTAGTTGTTACTCTAGTGGGTGGAGTACCTGCTGCGTGTAGTGACCGGCCATAGTTTTAAGTGCCTCTCTGTACACGCCTCTACCTTTGTATTTTTTAGGTATTAAAGTTCAGATATGAAGTCAATCCACACTTTACTTACCTCTTACGCTTCCTCTCTCATATAACGACTCTCATTGCCCGTCTTCGAATACGTCACCGCGTCTCCGGGTTAAGGCAGTCTCGAAGGGGGAAAATTAAAGTGGAAAAGCGCTGAAAATTTTGTACATTTTTATGCACATGTCTCTATAGAAGTTATTTGGTCCAGAGTGTTTCGTCCGACACCGTTTTATATCGGGTTTGTGTTTTACGGGGACGAGGTGGATTATTGTTTCCTGTAAATTTTATTGTCGAGGCTGTGTAAAGGAAGACCTGTCATTGTTGTGTGTATGGAGCTCATTTAGAGAGTTATTTAACGACTGTAGAGTGGTGGTGGAGGGGGGAGAGAAGGTTAACAGTGTAAAATAAACAGAGAACTTGTTATCTTTCCTTATACAGGTAGTAAACTTTTGGGCAGCTAAATGATTGCAAAAGTTTAACATACAAAGTGGCTCCAGGGTCCCGTCACCCAGGCGTTGTGTAACTTATTGTCAATTTTTTTAATCTGGTCAGGAAAGTTGGTCACCACTCTCCTCTTTTCTTGAATTATTCTCAATATTTTTTTAACCCAACTAAGAATTATTTAGTAATACCTAATTGGGAATTATTTTTAATATATATTTTAACCTTATTTGGAATTTCCCGTTTATTTTGTAGAGACGATATAATTACTCAGATTGACGGGGAGGGTCACATTCAGGGTGGTGGGATTCCCTAACCTAACCTAACCTCTGTGTCTTTGTCTGTGTCTGTCTGTAGAGTGATAACCCACACAGCTCTTATATATGTTTTTCGGGGAGGTCGGAGGTTAGAGTTCAAGGTCACACCTTAGAAAATAAACACAGCCTCACACTATGAGGTATCACCTTACTCGAGTGTTGTTTGGTTCTTCTTTATTTCCATCGTTACTGTTTTGTTTATATCATTCCTTTATTGTAACCTTCCTCATCCCTCGTCTTGTCTTGTAATGTTATTCATCTCTCTCTCTCTCTCCTTTACTGACTTTAATTGCTCCTCCTGTTCTAACCGTATTTTTCTGACCTAGCTCTTCCTGCACCTCCTCACACACTTCCTCCTACATTTTCCCCTTTCCTCCTCCGCTCTCCGTCCCGCCGGCACACATGTTTACGCCCTTCTTGCTAGCGCTCACAGTCTTGTCGACATTATTAAGCTCCTCATTTTTCGTTCGACCTTTTTCTCTTGATTCTTACTCTCCTCCTCTTCATCCTCCTCCTCCTCCTCCTGTTCCTGCTCTTCCTCCTGTTCCTGCTCATCTTCCTTCTTTTTTCTTCCTTTTTTCTCCCAAGTCCTCTTTTATTTTCTTCATATATGCATCTTGTTCACTTTTTTACCTACGCTTTGATTCTCCTCTTCAGTCTTCACCTACACCATTATCATCTTCTTTTCCTCTTCTCCTTCTCCTTTTGCTTTTGTTCCTCCTACGTACTTTTGTTGTGTCTTATCCTCATTTTTTTCCCTTTTTATTCTTCTCTACGTGATGATGGCGGTGAGGTGGTAGTGGTTAGGGGCGGTGGGTGATGGTGGCGAGGGTGGTGGTAGTGGGGGTAGTGGGGGTAGTGGGGTGGCCGTGATGATGTGGTGGCGTGTAGTGGCGGCGGTGGTGATGGTGGCAGGGGTGGGGTGGCAGAAATTGGATGGCGTGGGTGATGGTGGCGGGGGTGTCAGCGATGGTGATGATGGCGGGGGTAGTGGCAGCGGCGGGGATGGTGGCGGTAGTGGCAGCGGCGGTGATGATGGCGAGGGTAGTGGCTGCAGCGGTGATGGTGGCGGTGGTAGTGGCAGCGGTGGTGATGGTGGCGGTAGTGGTAGCGGCGGTGATGATGGCGAGGGTATGTGGCATGGTGAAGTACAGCGGTGATTTACATATAGTACAGTAAAGTGGCAGCGGTGGTGATGGTGGCGGGAGTGGCAGCTGGGGTGATGGTGGCGGTGGTGCAGTGCAGCGGTGGGTACAGCGTAAAGGGCGGGTGGTAGTGGCAGCTATGGGGTGGTGGCAGTACATGCTGGTAAAGGATGGTATGGCTGTTAGCATGACAAGTGATTGCATAAGTATAGTGTACATGGTATGATTTATATAGTACAGCCAAGACGGCATGGTGGTAGTGGCAGCAGTGGGGGTGATGGTGGTGGCAGCAGGTGGTGGTGGTGGGGTAGTGGCAGGTGATGGTGGCAGTGGTAGTGGCAGCGGTGGTGATTGGTGTGCATAGTAGCAGGGGTGATGGTGGCAGTGGTAGAATGGTGGCAGTAGTGGCAGTGGGGTGAAGTGGCAGCGGTGGGGATGGTGGCAGTAGTGGGGGGTGATGGTGGTGGTGGTGAAAGTGGCAGGAAGGGGGTGTGGTGGCAGTGGTGGCAGCTGGGGTGATGGTGGCGGTGGTGGCAGCAAGATAGTGGCAGCGGGGCAGATGGTATGGTGGTAGTAGCAGCGGTGATTGGGATGGTGGCGGTAGTGGGTGATGGTGAAGGCAGCGGTGGGGTGATGGTGGCGGTGGTAAGGCAGCAGGGGTGATGGTGGCGGGTGGTAGTAGCAGCGTGTTGATGGTGGGGTAGTGGCAGCGGGTGATGGTGGCGGTAGTGGCAGCGGGGGTGATGGTGGCGGTGGTAGTGGCAGCGGGGTGATGGTGGCGGCGGTATAGTGGCAGCGGTGTTGATGGTAGCGGCGGCGCGGGGTAGTGGCAGGGGTGTCGTGGCAGTAGTGGCAGCAGGGGTGATGGTGGCGGTGGTAGTGGCAGCGGGGGTGATGGTGGTGGTAGTAGCAGCGGTGTTGAGTGGTGGCAGGGGGTGTTGGTGGCAGTGGTAGTGGCAGGGGGTGGTGGGCGGGTGTGATGGTGGCGGTAGTGGCAGCGGGGGTGATGGTGGTGGCGGTGGTAGGGCAGCGGGGGTGATGGTGGATGGTAGTGGCAGCGGTGGGGTGATGGTAGTGGCGGTGGTGGTATGGTAGAAAAGGAAGTTGATGATGGCGGTGGCAGTAAGCAGCGGGGCAGTGGTGGTGGTGGTGATGGTGGTAAGGCGGGGGCAGATGGTGATGGTGGGGCAAGATGGTGGCGGGGGAAGTGGTGGCAGCGGGGGTGATGGCGGCGGTAGTGGCAGCGGGGTGATGGTGGCAGTGGTGGCAGCGGTGGTGATGGTGGCGGGGTAGTGGCAGCAGGGGTGATGGTGGCGGTAGTGGCAGATGGTGGTGATGGTGGCGGTAGTGGCAGCGGGGGTGATGGTGGCGGTGGTAGTGGCAGCGGTGTTGATGGTGGTGGTAGTGGCAGCGGGGGGGTGATGGTGGCGGTAGTGGCAGCGGGGGTGATGGTGGCGGGTGGTAGTGGCAGCGGTGGTGATGGTGGCGGTAGTGGCAGCGGGGGTGATGGTGGCGGTGGTAGTAGCAGCGGTGGGGATGGAGGCAGAGGGCAACTCACCCTTACCCACAGTCCCCGCTGAGTAAATTTGCATACGAAAAGGCTTTTGGGACCGGAATCACGCGGTCTTCTGTCGTCCTATGTCGATTTTTTTTCCTGCGTCCTCTGGAGTCACGTATGTTCTCAAGGGCGGGGATTGATGTCTCATTCATGGTGGAGGGTTGATGTCAGGAGGTTGGTTCTTCATGGTGGAGGGTTGCGTCCTCCTTCATGGTGGAGGGTTGATGTCCCTCCTTCATGGGGGGGGTTGATGTCTCTTCTTCATGGTGGGAGGTTGATGTCCCCTCCTCCTTCATGGTGGAGGTTGATGTCTCTTCTTCATGGTGGAGGGTTGAGTTTCCTTCATGGTGGAGGGTTGATGTCCCTCCTTCATGGTGGAGGAGTTGATGTCCTTCCTTCAGTTGATGTGCCTCCTTCATGGTGGGAGGGTTGATGTCCCTCCTTCTTACCTCCCATGGTGGAGGGTTGATGTCCCTCCTTCATGGTGGAGGGCTGATGTCATGGTGGAGGTTGATGTCCTCCTTCATGGTGGAGGGTTGATGTCCCTCCTTCATGGTGGAGGGAGTTGATGTGCCTCTTCATGATGGAGGTTGATGTCTCTCTCCTTCATGGTGGGAGGTTGATGTGCCTCCTTCATGGTGGAGGGTTGATGTGCCTCTTCAGTGGTGAAGGGTTGATGTCTCCTTCATGGTGGGAGGGCTGATGTGCCTCCTTCATGGTGGAGGTTGATCTCCTTCATGGTGGTGGGGTTGATGTGCCTCCTTCATGGTGGATGGCTGATGTCTCTCCTTCCATGGTGGGAGGGTTGATGTGCCTTCTTCATGGTGGAGGGTTGATGTGCCTCTTCATGGTGGAGGTTGATGTGCCCTCCTCATGGTGGTGGAGGGGTTGATGTCCCTCCTTCATGGTGGAGGTGGTTGATGTCCTTCTCTCATGGTGGGAGGGTTGATGTGCCTCCTTCATGGTGGAGGGTTGATGTCCCTCCTTCATGGGTGGGTTGATGCGCCTCCTTCATGGTGATGATGCCTCCTTCATGGTGGAGGGTTGATGTCCCTCCTTCATGGTGGAGGGTTGATGTGCCTCCTTCATGGTGGAGGGTTGATGTCCCTCCTTCATGGTTGAGGGTTGATGTGCCTCCTTCATGGTGGAGGGTTGATGTCCCTCCTTCATGGTGGAGGGTTGATGTGCCTCCTTCATGGTGGAGGGTTGATGTCCCTCCTTCATGGTTGAGGGTTGATGTGCCTCCCTCATGGTGGAGGGTTGATGTCCCTCCTCAGGTTTATGACTGTGTTTTTCAGTCGTGTGTTTTACTCCTCCACTACTGGTAATTTATTGCACAAGAATCTGTTGTTCGACGTTCATTGTATGGTGTAGTGACCGGCCTCCTTTGGTTCAGTTTATTGGCAGCAATTAATCAGTGTGGTGGCCACCTTTGGTCTTCAGCTCATAAAAAGGAGGAGCAAGACGATTGTTCCCACACTACTGACCAACACACGAGCGTCGCACGACGTTCAATGTTATTAAAACATGTTTGATAGTTTGAATATTCTCGTTTTATCAATCAAAAACTTATTTTCGATCGGGAAACTTAGTTTACGCCACTCACATTCGAGTTTATATCTTAGTGGATGAGACAGGTAAAGTACTAGTGTGATCATGACAATTTTCCCAGTACATTTCTTTTTAGTCATTGTGCATCTGTAGTACATACTGTAGAATGTTCACAAAGTTTGTAGGTTTATTTAACAGAGTGATGGCAAAGTGAATTGCCGTTGGTCAACAAAGCAAAATTCAGTATTTCAAATAAAGTGTTGTGTGTACTTCAGTGGACGGTAGAGGCTGGGGCTTCCTCCCCACTTCATATTCGATATCGAGAATACAAACATCAGTTTCTTGTAACCAAATAAAAAAAATAAACTTAAATGTTGTGAACATCTTACTGGTTTGGTGTCTGTACTGTAGGTGGCACCCGATGTTAACAGTCGACCATGAACAGGATTTTAGTGGGTAGACGAGAGCAATTTTATTTACGTTCGATGGAGGTAAGTCTCTCCGTGAAGGGGCTGGGAAGTGTTTTTTTTCTTCATATAGTTTGCACCACACGAAGCTGGAATTGGAAAATGTGAAAAACAACCGCACACGATTATACAGATCTGACCTCACTTTCCACGACCATACCAAAGTAGTCATTAATGCTTCAAGGAAAACAATGGGAAGCTTGGTGAAGAATTGCAAACTAAAATAATTGTTTACAGAACATTCATTTTATATCTCATAGGGTCCTACTTTGTCTTACACTTCTTTATAAACTTGAAGATGCTTGTAACTTTCACTGCATATATTTACTTGAGTCAACCACCATGACTAGTTGGAACACGAGGGAAGCATACTTACTCACCAGAACATACGCGGCAAAGATGCCCGTTGAACAGACAACAAATAGTATTCCGTTTACACTAAAAATTACCTTATGCTGAAGTACGCAAGTCACAAAAGATTGCAAATATATATATTTTTATTTTTAAAGAAATGTGTCGTGTGGACGAATACAAAAACTATCATGCAGGTTGATGTTCCTTGATTATTATTTTCTGATTACCAGTAAAAATTAAAACCTTCATTGACTAACCATAAGAAACTAGTAACAGTTTGAGGAGGCTGTACAGTGTACCTGATAACCCGGACTTCAATATCACCAGCACCAACAACCAGGCGGATCACATTGGTAACAGGTACTGGTTCCAGAGTAGGCTGAGGGAGCCCGGGACCCCAGCGATAACTTCCTGATAAATTTAGGTTAACTTTACAACATTAGTAATCCCAGGATTTAACTTTTTAATAGGGATTGAAGGAAGTGTGATTAAAACAATACATGTCCATGAAACTCATTATGTTTAAACCATATGTTGGGTATTTTAATGAGACGAAATGTCTTACTGTACATGATCGCTATTGCTGCTCTCACAAGTAGAATATTGTATAAAATTACTGCATTGGTTTTCTTCTTTGTGTGCGTGTTGGTCCGTATATTGCTAGTATTTTTCTGTGTTTTTTATATATACTGTAAATAAATGTGGTGGTAAGCCTACGAGGACATGTAAAAGTTAGTGTGCTGAAAAAGTGGTCAATTATGCTAAAAAGTTGAAAACGTGCTTCCTCAGGGGAAGTATAAAGATGACATGGAATGGGGGAGCTAAGTTAATGAGGGAAGGATGGAGGGAAGTCGTGGTGGTGCGGGAGGGGATGAGAGGGGAAGGTAAATGGGGAGGAAGGAGGATTAATTTTGTATGGTGGGGTGAGAGGGAAGGATACACATGGCAGGATGGGGAGGCAGAGGGTGGTGTTAGGTACACATGGAGGGAGAGGGAGGCAGGGGGTGGTGTTGGTACACATGGAGGGATTAATTGGGTACTAGAGGCGGGGGTGAGATGGGTGTATATGGGGAGGCAGGGAGATGATGTTGGGGTGCACGGAGAGAGAGGGGGTTTGGTGTTGCAGGCTGAGGTGGTGTTAGGTACACATGGAGGCAGAGGGAGGCAGGGGGTGGTGTTAGGTACACGTGGGGGCAGAGGGAGGCAGAGGGTGGCGGTGTCAGTACAGGGCGTAGTGAGAGGGGGAAGGTACACAATACACATGGAGGAAGGCAGGTGTTTCTGGTGGGCCGTAATGATAGCCAGCCGTCCAATAATGTGTAAGGACAAACACTAGCAGTGAACCTCCATCCAGCGTCATAATACTGCGAGCTCAATGACGGGGCAGGAGTGACCAGCGGGGGTGAACGACTTACCTCGTAATTGCCAGGGCCACCACACCACCCCTAGGCGATTCTCCGCCCCCAGGGCTCTGCTGCCCTCTGGCGCTCCGTCCCCACCAAGCGCGGCAAAGAACACTGTCCAGGTCATGGTTGGTGATGGAGGCTTTGTGCAGATTATACGAGTAATATGAACCTGGAGGCAGGGCAGTGTGTAGGTCCTGCTGGTGATGGCTGGAGGGTTGTCTTCACACTAACAACTGCCCTGGGGCACGGGGCAGGGTAACACTGGCTCGCAGGACCACTCCACCTCCCTCTGGCTAGGTTTAACATTTTGATACAAGTTTTTCTTCAAGTTTTTCTTGTTTGAATTTGTCGTAACTGAAGCGCTTTGCCACGAACGCTTCTTAATTCTTAAAAGACAGTTTATTATTGTGACCCACGTAAACCGGAGAGTTATACTGGTGTTGTGCAAGTTGGTCTACTTAATTAATTTGAAATAAGTAAAAAAAAAAAGTTGTGTGTGGGAGACGAAAGTTGGGTGGGAGAGTGGTGGCGTGTGAGGCCTTGGCGTCATGAGTTCCCGCCACTATCAGGATTATCTTAAGCTAATGAGACAAACTTTGGGGGTTCCGTGTTAGTGCCTCGCTCCACCTCTGCCTCATACTAGTATAAGTACATGACCTCACCTTTAACGTCCTACACCATGGCTGTGAAATTACTGCAGTGTGTTGTCAAAATAAATACTATATACTTTTGGTAATGTCCGGTTTAATAGTGAAGATTATTAAAGTTATAGCAAAAAAATTACGTTTAGCCTCGGTAAAATATATAAACATAACTTGAAGTTGTATTAAGTGAGTTTCGGAGGCTCGTCACCACCTTAGCAGCTCGGTTTGATCAGGCTATATTCATGGGTGTTGAGCTTGTAGCCCGCAGGCCTGCGTATCCAGTAGAGCCAGCTATAGTAAGTGGGGGGGGGAGGGTTTGAGGAGGGGGTAACTCTACTGCTTATCTCTGTCCCCGCTCAGCACCTCCGCCGTCTACATTGGCACGGAGGTATATACCAGAACTTGTCTGTCATGTGAAGAGAGCAGAACTTGGCTTCATAACACTCCCACCTATTTAGAAGTTGGTGTTATGGAGGCGAGGCGAGGCGAGGCGAGGCGAGGCTGGTGGCTGAGGTGGAGGAGAGAGGAAATTGCAGACAGTGAATGTGTTCACCCCGGACAGGAGGGAGGAAGCCTTGTTAGCCAAGTTGTAATGGGTTTGGGCGAACACCGTCACTCACCCTTCATATTGGTGCAGATTAGGCCTGAACGCGTTGCTTCCACCAATTAATGAAACGGTAGTGACGCACCTTTGATATCTGTATATTAGAGGATGGTGTTCTCTGAATTGGTATCTAGGAGTCTCATAATTTGCATTTCTAGAATAAAATAAATATCCGGTGAACTTATTTAACATGATTTTTTAATTTATCTTCCTTATTTGTGTATTTGTTTGGGAAAGAAAAGTTTACATTTTCGAGTCAATAGATGTACAGTAGTTAGATTGAAAACCATCCCCGTAGTGCTTCTTGGCGTTAGCTGAGATTGTTTAAATGGTCGGCTGACTGGTGATGAGGGGGTCGCCTCCCCCTGGTCACCGGCCTTTCTGAAAACTCGCGTCCTGGTATCAAGACAAAGCTTTTTTTTTAATTAAAACTTGGTCTCGTGTGCTTATTACAATTATAATTAATGACTTCTTAGAACTGTCTTTAAATTTATTTTATTTTAAAACAAGACCTGGTTAGTGACTCCTAACCGCTGAGTTGGGGGAAGACCCTCCTTGGAATTTCATCTCCGTAAGAGGACCATAGCTCCCAAGAGTCTGTATACTAAGCATTCTGTATACAAGGAGGCAGCGTGGCCGGAACTGCACTTGACCGCCATCACTTTCCCAATTGTAAAGTTAGGCCCCCATTTTCAGCTGTGTGACTGGGGTGCACTGGGATCGAACCAGCGATCCTGAGGCGAAGAGACGAGCTTTGTATTCTCTCAGTTACTGCTTCCCTTCATCTATGTAGTTCTTTAGAAATACAAAACTGGAGTAGTCATTGCGTGACAGCTTTCTATGTTGTAACAAAGACCCGCCAATGTATGTTTATTAGGTCTATGGGACGGAGCCTGAAGATAATTATAGGGGTCGCTTTTCTTAGTGGTAGTAGTAGTAGGCATGACGTAGTAAGGGATCTAACAGCAAATCTATTGAGGGAAATCTGCCACGACGTCATGGTGGAACTGCCCCTCCTCCCATTGGACAGTGAGAACCTCCGTCACAGGACTTCAAATGCATCCAACGGAGCCCGTGTGGACAATGGTCGAGGATTCTGGACGCGGGGACAGTGAGCCTTTTTTGACATAAGGATTTTTTTATCCCATGGCCGCATGTCACCGCAACCTAGCTTTCGATGCTGCACACAGGAGGAACGAGAACGACAATATTAGGTCATATGGGGAGAGAATTCAGAACGTTGATCAAGGCAGTTTCACTCCTCTGGTGTTCACAACCTCTGGCGGGATGGGACCAAGTGCAAGATGCTTCTACGCCAGACTCGCGGAGGTGTTATCTGAACGGAAGCAGCAGTCCAGAATTTATGTTACAGCCTGGTTGAGATGTCGACTGTCCTTCTCTCTGCTTAGGGCTGCTTTGCTTTGCCTCAGGGGAACGAGAGCATCGGCCCCAAAGCCGACAACAGTTGCAGATATCGACTTTGAGGCAACAGTCACTGAATGCCGCATAGATCTGCTGCTCAACTAATTCAACACAGCCAGGGTAGCTACTTATGTATTAGTATAGTTAATTTTAAGGTAATAAAATGGCGGCGAAGGTGTGGCTATTGGGGGAGGCTGGAGGCCAATTAAAAAAAATAATAATAAATAGTAGTAGTAGCAGCAGCAGCCAGTGGTTCTTATTTTTCTTTATGACGCCGTGAAAGCTTGTTGAGTAATTTTATAAACACACATTATGATTGTTGTTTTTATGCTCAGAGGCACACGTGACTATCTTAGGGTGCTTGTTTAGGGTGGCAACGGGTCGACCAGGTGTATTACTTTGGGTGGTAATGAGGCCTGCCAGGTGTGTTAGTGTAATGATGGGTCGACCAGGTGTGTTGATTGTGGTGATAATGGGTCAACCAGGTGTGTATTACTTCGGGTGATAATGAGATTATTCAGATATGTTATTTAGGGTGATGACAGGTCTACCACGTATGTATGGAAGCTGAATTTGGTATTACGCGTGTTTGGATTTGTTGGAAACATTGCAGTAAATTGGGCTCAGAGTGGCTGTTAGGACTTGCAGGAAGTTTCAGAACGCTTTCCCTTATCTGCCAATTGACCATTTGGAAGACTGCGTCCATAAAGTTTCCACTGACAAGTGAACACGGTATTAGAAACCTAACCTCTGACATGGCAACAATGTAGTCAGAACAACATCAGCAACAACACTGATTTATTTAGTATTTAGAATTATGTTACACCAGAATATTTAAAACAAAATTTACAAACATATTAAATCTTTGACTGAGCAGTGATAAAAAGAGTGGAGGCTCAAGGCATTGAAGAAGATATTCTAATAATGGATTAGGGCGTGGTTACAGGACAGGAAACAGCGAGTGAGCATTAACGGTAGTAAATCCGATTGGAGTAACGTCACTAGTGGATTACCCCAAGGGTCAGTACTTGGACCATTATTATTATATATATATATATATATATATATATATATATATATATATATATATATATATATATATATATATATATATATATATATATATATATGCTTATAACCACAAGGAAAGAAGAAAACACGAAGTTCCCAAGCTCTTTCGTGTAATTCACATCTTCAGGGGTGAGTACAGACTGTACAGTCTGTACTCACCCCTGAAGATGTGAATTACACGAAAGCGCTTGGGAACTTCGTGTTTTCTTCTTTCCTTGTGGTTATCAGCATATACCTAGATCACGCGCACCTACAGTGATTTACTTGCATAAATGGATTCCACGCGCCACTTCTTCTACCTCTCTACAAGCTGTCCTGGACTGTCTCCTTTCGTTACTGAATACTCTTCTTCGATGTTCAAGGCCCACAAATTGAAAATACGTCTGAAATTTCTCCAGACATGCCTTAGTGAAAAATTTATACCGAAGCATTCAACATGAATTTGAGTAATGGCATGTACAAACAGGACAACCAGGTGAGAAGGTTGGGTCACCTTACCCTCTGACCTGGCTACCGACCGTTGCGGTGCTATTTAAAGATTAGTAGGGTCATTGCCTAATACCTGACCATTGTGGACCTGATCTCACCCTCCTCTGTATATATACACCTTGTTTTGTACTTCTCCTTAGTCTGTACTCACCCCTAAAGATGTGAATTACACGAAAGCGCTTGGGAACTTCGTGTTTTCTTCTTTCCTTGTGGTTACCAGCATATATATATATATATATATATATATATATATATATATATATATATATATATATATATATATATATATATATATATATATATATCGGCGTAGACAGCAACATAGTAAATTTGCTGATGACACTAAAATAGGGCGAGTAATTAAATCTGACGAGGACTCCTCAAAACTACAGGAAGACCTTAAAAAAATTTCGAATGATCTGAAAAATGGCAGATGAAATTCTATGTGGACAAATGTAAAGTACTTAGTCTAGGAGATGTAAACAGGGAAACCAAATACCAGATGAACAACGATGTTATAGAGAAATCCGACTGTGAGAAGATTTAGAAGTGATGATAAGTAGGAAACTTAAACTAAGTAAAAAATGTTTATTTGCTCGTAACAAGGCTAATAAAGTACTTGGGTTCATACAAAGGAGTGTTAGTTACAAGACTAGTGAGGTCATCCTAATACTATATCTTGCGCTTGTGAGACCTCACTTGGATTACGCAGTTCAATTCTGGTCACCGTACTACAGAATGGATATAGAATCCCGAGAAAGAATTCAGAGGAGAATGACAGGATTAATCCCGGCATTAGGAACTTTGAATACAGAGACAGGTTAAGGCATCTTAATTTGTACTCCCTCGAGAGACGTAGAGTGAGGGGCGATATGATCGAGGTTTATAAATGGAAGTCAGGGCTAAACAAAGGTGACATTACAAAGGTGCTCAAACTATCCAACCAGGAGCGAACTCGTAACAATGGTTTTAAATTAGACAAATTTAGATTTAGGCACGAAACAGGTAAACACTGGTTTGGAAATAGAGTACTGGAACAAGTTACCAAATGGGACTGCCCAGTATGGGCCAATAGGCCCGCTGCAGTTTCCTCTATTATGTTCTTGTGTAAAATGTGTCTTTTAAGAGATGAAACCAAACGGTGCTCAATTTGTGTATGAGTGTTCAACCATTCTTGCTCCTTAAGACAAAATTTACTCTTTGTTTTTCGTTTTCTTGAGGCCGGTGACAAAGAATTACGCAGACATTGCTCTCATCTTTTAGTCTGCATAGAGAGTTTATTTATTTGTATAGTAGAATTTTTTGTAACATTTTGTGATATTATTATTATTATTATTATTATTATTATTATTATTATTATTACACTGGTCTATAAAAAAAAAATTTTCTGGCATGAAACCTTTTAACTGTTTTTTACTAACTTTAAGGTGCTGAATCCAAATCTGATCTCAGATTTGCTCCATCACGTAACGTGCCAGAATTTACTGAGCTACCAGAGATTGAGGATATAGACCGGAATTCACCTGTTTCTACTGATGAAGATGAAGAGACTGATCTTTTCAAGCCATCTGGTGAAGATTGTGAAAAGCCAACGTTGTTTACTCAGTCAGAATTGAATGATCTGGTCAGAGATCTAAATTTGCCAAAACAGTCTGCTGAATTGTTAGCTTCCAGGCTTCAAGAGAAACGACTCTTAAAACCTGGCACGAGTGTCTCCTTTTATCGCAACAGAGAAGAGCAACTGCGGAAGTACTTTCATTCATATGACCAGCTTGTTTTTTGTAATGATGTAGAAGGACTTCTTCTCTCCATGGGACTACCAGCATATGATAGTAAGGATTGGAGACTTTTTATTGACAGTTCTAAAAGGAGCTTGAAATGTGTTCTTCTTCATAACGGAAACAAGTATGGTTCAATTCCAATCGGACATTCTGTACAAATTAAAGAAGAGTATGAAAACATTAAGACTGTTCTAGAGAGGTTGCAATACCATGCTCATGAATGGTTAATTTGTGTGGACTTGAAAATGGTAAACTTTCTATTGGGCCAGCAAGGAGGGTACACAAAATACCCCTGTTTTCTGTGCTACTGGGACAGCAGGGCTACAGCAGACCATTGGGTGAAAAAGAATTGGCCACCAAGACATAGTTTGACGCCTGGTGACAAGAATATCATTAACGATCCTCTGGTTGACAGGAAAAACATTGTCCTTCCTCCTCTGCACATAAAACTTGGTATCATGAAGCAATTCGTCAAGGCTCTTGATCATAGTGGAGAGTGTTTCAGATATATATGCTCAACCTTTCCAAGTCTTAGCGACGAGAAGAAAAAGGCAGGGATTTTTGATGGACCTCAAATAAGAACACTACTCAGAGATCCACACTTCCTTGCAACAATGACTGAGGCACAGGCAAGAACTTGGAATGCTTTCTCTAATGTGGTGCGGAACTTCTTAGGGAACAAGAAAGTGGACAACTATCAAGAAATTGTGGAAGAGCTGCTCTTGAGTTTACAAGCACTTGGATGCAGAATGAGTATCAAGGTTCACTACTTACACAGTCACTTGGACGAGTTTCCAGAAAATCTGGGATAAGTGAGCTAGGAGCATGGGGAGCGCTTTCATCAAGACATTAAAGTAATGGAAGAACGTTACCAAGGTCGATGGGACTCGAACATGATGGCGGACTACTGCTGGAGTTTGATGAGAGACATTCCAGAAGCTGTACATAAGAGATCGGCCAAAAAGAGGAAGTTTATGTAACTGTAACTTGATCTTAATACTTGCACTATTTCTACCGTACATTAATTGTTTTTTTTCACCCTTCAATGTTACATGTAAATATTATATGTGCATTAACTTTCCAATTTGATATTAACAATTTTTGGTTATAGAAAAATACAAATTATAATGCTGAAAAATTTATGTATACATGTTTAAACCGTCAATTTTGATCCAAAAGTTTACATTTCCCAGCAAAAGTACAATATGGTATATCTCAAAAACCTGATGTGATAGACAAAAACCAAAGTCATATTTGGATTCTGCACCCCAAATTTACTTAAAATCCGTTTAAAAACCTTGTGCCAGAAAAATTTTGTTGACCGGTGTTATCATCATCATTATTATTATTATTATTATTATTATTTTTATTATTATTATTATCATCATTATTATTATAGCCCTGTGATTGGTAAGGGTTCCTTTCAGTTGAATAGGATCGTTTAGCGTTCCCCCGAATAAAATCCTCCTAGTCGCTCCTACCTCTCGGGGTTAAACAGTGTTTGTATCAGTGTAGCCGCCATCATCAACTGCACTGATCATTTATATAATCAGATAATATAGTAATGCTCTCGACTTATTAGTCTTTAGGATAGCCATTAATGTGAACTTTTCTCTTGTGTGCAGGTAAGCTTGAGCAGTAGTGTAGCCGACGAGTAAGTAGCCGGAAGGGACCTGACCAGGGACTGTTCAGATGATGCAGGTGGAAGAGGAGTTCTGGTGTGATAGCTGGACCAGAGTGAGGTAAGATAAGGTTGTCATGTGCGCTTGAGCAGCCCTTCACTGCCTCGTAATGACCAGCTGCACGTGACCTCACCGTCTGAAGGGAAACACTGACGACTGTGGTTTTTGTTCATTTATGTTATCTGATGCTTCTTTATGCATGACTAGTGTGTGTGTGTGTGTGTGTGTGTTTGGGGGGGGTGACAGGAATGTGGGTGTGTGTGGCAATAGGTAGATTACGTGTGGGTTGATTTGTCTGTGGATTAAGGTTACACGTGTTTGTTGTCAGGAGTAATGTGGGTGCAGTAGTATAAGGAGAATGGAGTGTGTTTTAAAAGGGGGTATTTGTGGGACGTGGGTGTAGACGAGTGTGTGTGGTGGTTGAGAGCTTGGAGTAGTTCTCATACGTGTGTAAGTGTTTGGTGTGGGATGTGAAAGTCAAGTGAGTGAAAAAAAAATGTGTGGGTGTTGATTAAATTAGCGCGAGAAAGTGTTGTTGAGGCCTAGAGAGGAACATTTTTATTGTACTATCACAAGGTGTGTTGTGGGTTGATTGATCGCCTACATATAGGCCTATAAGGGAGCAGCAGGCGCGTAGGCCGCGGAAGAAAGGATAACCGGTAGGCTTAAGGGGAATACCTGCCAGGGAATGAACACACACACACACACACACACACACACACACACACACACACACACACACACACACACACACACACACACACACACACACACACACACACACGAGATATCTTAAGTTATAACTCGGGAGGCAGTTTAGATGACTAATGACACCACAGCAACAATATCTCAGCTCCATGGTAGGCCAGGTAGCAAGATGAAGTCGTCACAGACACACAGTTACCCAAACAGCTTCGGATTGGCGACAAGTATCCGGTATTAGTGTAACATGAGAGGCAAGACGTAACAGGCAAGTGTGTGTGTGTGTGTGTGTGTAAATAATAATAAATAATAATAAACGGTTTATTGAAAAAGTTTTCAGCCCGAAGGCTGAAAATATACATTGGACATAAATGACTTATTACATACATTGGTGGTTTAACAAAAGCCTTCATTAGAGAAAGGTGAAGGAACATACAGTGAACATACAGATTAATGTTTACACACGTAGATCATGTGAGCTGAGGTGTTGAACAGCAGACACGTAGTGTGTGTGTGTGTGTCGAATTAAAGGCTGGGAAACTACTCTGTGTTGAACCGGTAGAAAGAACAGTGGGGAAAATGTTATACTCGCTGGGATAGTCGTGAGGTGTTAGTGCTGTATTGTTCTTTCGTGGGTGATGATACTGGTAGTTGTGGTGGTGGGTGATGATACTGGTAGTTGTGGTGGGTGATGATACTGGTAGTTGTTGTGGCGGGTGAATATACTGGTAGCTGTGGTGGGTGATGATATTGGTAGTTGTGGTGGTGGGTGATGATACTGGTAGTTGTGGTAGTGGGTGATGATATTGGTAGTTGTGGTGGTGGATGATGATACTGGTAGTTGTGGTAGTGGGTGATGATACTGGTAGCTGTGGTGGTGATGATACTGGTGAAGTGGTGGTGGGGTGATGATACTGGTAGTTGTGGTGGTGGGTGATGATACTGGTAGTTGTGGTGGGTGATGATACTGGTAGCTGTGGTGGGTGATGATACTGGTAGTTGTGGTGGTGGGTGATGATACTGGTAGTTGTGGTGGTGGGTGATGATACTGGTAGTTGTGGTGGTGATGATACTGGTAGCTGTGGTGGGTGATGATACTGGTAGTTGTGGTGGTGGGTGATGATACTGGTAGTTGTGGTGGTGGGTGATGATACTGGTAGCTGTGGTGGTGATGATACTGAGTTGTTGTGGTGGGTGAAATACTGGATGGTGGTGGGGTGATGATGGTAGTTGTGGTGGGTGATGATACTGGTAGTTGTGGTAGTGGGTGATGATATTGGTAGTTGTGGTGTGTGATACTGGTAGTTGTGGTGGGTGATGATACTGGTAGTTGTAGTGGGTGATGATACTGGTAGTTGTGGTGGTGATGATACTGGTAGTTGTGGTGGGTGATGATACCTGTAGTTGTGGTGGGTGATGATACTGGTAGTTGTGGTAGTGGGTGATGATACTGGTAGTTGTGGTGGGTGATGATACTGGTAGTTGTGGTAGTGGGTGATGATACTGGTAGTTGTGGTGGGTGATGATACTGGTAGTTGTGGTGGGTGATGATACTGGTAGTTGTGGTGGTGGGTGATGATACTGGTTGTTGTGGTGGTGGGTGATGATACTGGTAGTTGTGGTGGTGGGTGATGATACTGGTAGTTGTGGTAGTGGGTGATGATACTGGTAGCTGTGTGGGTGATGATACTGTAGTTGTGGTGGGTGATGATACTGGTATTGTGGTAGTGGGTGATGATACTGGTAGTTGTGGTGGGTGATGATACGTAGCTGTGGTATACTGGTAGTTGTGGTGGGTGATGATACTGGTGAGTTGTGGTGGTGGGTGATGATACTGGTTGTTGTGGTGGTGGGTGATGATACTGGTAGTTGTGGTGGTGGGTGATGATACTGTAGTTGTGGTGGTGATGATACTGGTAGTTGTGGTAGTGGGTGATGATACTCAGTTGTGGTGGTGGGTGATGATACTGGTGGTTGTGGTGGTGGGGTGATGATACTGGTAGTTGTGGTGGGTGATGATACTGGTGTGGCTTGGGTGGGTGATGATACTGGTAGTTGTGTGGTGGGTGATGATACTGGTAGTTGTTGTGGCGGGTGATGATACTGGTAGTTGTAGTGGGTGATGATACTGGTAGTTGTGGTGGTGATGATGCAGACTGTGTAGTTGTGGTGGTGGGTGATGATACTGGTAGCTGTGGTGGGTGATGATACTGGTAGTTGGTGTGGGTGATGATACTGGTAGTTGTGGTGGTGGGTGATGATACTGGTGAGTTGTTGTGGCGGGTGATGATACTGGTAGTTGTGGTGGTGATGATGCAGACTGTGGTAGTTGTGGTGGTGGATGATGATGCAGAATGGTATGTGGTGGTGGTGTGGATGATGATGCAGACTGTGGTAGTTGTGGTGGTGGTGGTGATGCAGATTGTGGTAGTTGTGGTGGTGGTGGTGGATGATGATGCAGAATGTAGGGTGGTGGATGATGATGCAGACTGTGGTGAGTTGTGGTGGTGGTGGGATGATGATGCAGAATGTGGTAGTTGTGGTGGTGGTGGTGATGATGATGCAGACTGTGGTAGTTGTGGTGGTGATGATGATGCAGACTGTGGTGTTGTGGTGGTGGATGATGATGCAGAATGTGGTAGTTGTGGTGGTGGTGGTGGATGATGATGCAGAATGTGTGGTGTGGTGGTGGTGGATGATGATGCAGAATGTGGTGGTGGTGGTGGTGGTGGATGATGATGCAGGTTGTGGTAGTTGGTGGTGGTGGTGGATGATGATAGACTGTAGTTGTGGTGGTGGTGGTGGATGATGATGCAGAATGTAGTTGTGGTGGTGGTGGTGGATGATGATGCAGAATGGTAGTGGTGGTGGATGATGATGCAGAATGTGGTAGTTGTGGTGGTGGTGGTGATGATGATGCAGAATGTGGTAGGTGGTGGTGGTGGTGGACGATGATGCAGACTGTAGTGGTGGTGGTGGATGATGATGCAGAATGTGGTAGTTGTGGTGGTGGTGGTGGATGATGATGCAGAATGTGGTAGTTGTGGTGGTGGATGATGATGCAGACTGTAGTTGTGTGGTGGATGATGATGCAGACTGTGGTAGTTGTGGTGTGGTGATGATGCAGAATGTGGTAGTTGTGGTGGTGGTGGTGGATGATGATGCAGAATGTGGTAGTGTGTGGTGGATGATGATGCAGACTGTGGTAGTTGTGGTGGTGGTGATGATGCAGAATGTGGTAGTTGTGGTAGTGGTGGTGGTGGATGATGATGCAGAATGTGGTAGTTGTGGTGGTGATGATGATGCAGACTGTGGTAGTTGTGGTGGTGGTGATGATGCAGAATGTGGTAGTTGTGGTGGTGGTGGTGATGATGATGCAGACTGTGGTAGTTGTGGTGGTGGATGATGATGCAGACTGTAGTTGTGGTGGTGGATGATGATGCAGACTGTAGTAGTTGTGGTGGTGGTGGTGATGATGATGCAGAATGGTAGTTGTGGTGGTGGATGAGGACAGTCAAGTAGGCCATACAGTCAGTTGTTGACGTTATAAAGTTGTCGCTGCACTTCAACAACGAAGGTCTTTAAGCGTGTAATAAGGTTGGTAATTACACTACTACATTAAAGTTAAACAAAATGTGAGACGGGAGAGGCAGCGGATGAAGAATGTATAGGCCTACAGCATACGCCATAAATAATGACCCTTAAGGGAAACATATAATGGTTTACAAGGCCCCTCTTATTTGCTCTGTTGACAATATGAGGCAGTGTGGAGAGGGACACTGTTGATGGAGTGCCTCTAATAAACGGTTATATCCCTGAAGAAAGTGGCGAACAGATAAACACTCTGACTTCACTCTCAAGGTAGACACGTTTTATAGACGTATTGGAAACTCATTTGGTGACGCTGACGAAGATGCGAGGCTACTGCACTTTGACGCAAGCCGTATAGTTTCATGTTATACTGTGGGTCGTAGTGTATTATCTAAAAGACGGGAAAGCTGGGATGATAATTACGTGAATTATTCTTTCAGGGGATTTTAAGAAATCTTTATCGGGACGGGGATCCTGGTAAAATGTCTTAATTAGGCTCATTAAGACATTAGCCAGGGTTGGTGGCAGTGAAACGCATGCGGGGTTAATCAGTGTTTCACAGGGAGTTGGAGGGGAACCTGGGTCATCGCAAGCTAATGACTGGGGCGACGGACCCCTCCACCACCCCACCCTACCCTCCCCTGTCCTCACCCTCTGGTAGGTAACCAGCCAGGAGAAGGTTGTACCGGCTATGTGTCACGCTCCAGCCACTCTCGTCTTCACAATAATTATACTAAGATGGCTTGTGTCTGAAGGAGTAGAGAGGTGACACGACGGGACGAGCAGCGACGGGCAGGAGCGAAGCGCAAGACAGGTCCGGGAGACATAAATTGTTGAGCGATAACTGGCAGCGAGGGGAAGCAGAGGGTAAACACGACAGCTCAGGGGGGAGGGAGACGAGGAGACGCCCGGCTCCAGGTCGCCTAGAGGGTATTGAGGAGTTGGTGTCGAGGAATAGGGTAAGAAGAGGAGGAGACGAGGCGACGCCGGGAGAAACCCGGTGGCTGTGTTCACCGAGGATGATGTATTTATTGATTTATGGCCTTCCAGCGCTGGTTCAGAGGCCACGCCAGGGGGTCTCGCCGCGAGGCCTGGCTATCTGGTGTATATTTGATATCATGGTATCTCGAGCGTGCCCGTGTGTAGACTACACCTAGTGGTAGTACACCTACACTCTGTATACACCTGGCATTCGTGAATGTCTTGTTGTCTCACCCAAGAGTCTTCAGGTGACGAGAATAGGAAGGACGAAGCCGCGTGGAGGAGAGGTGAAGGAGATGGCGTTAGTGGTGAGGCATATAGAGAGAGACGTGAGGAAGGTGATGGATGTGGCGAGGTGTGAGGAAGGTGGTGGTTATGATGAGGTGTGAGGAAGGTGGTGGTTGTGGTGAGGTGTGAAGAAACTGGTGGTTGTGGCGACGTGTGAGGAAACTGGTGGTTGTGGCGACGTGTGAGGAAACTGGTGGTTGTGGCGTAGCTTGAGGAAGGCGGTGGTTATGGCGAGGCGTGTGGGGAGAGGTTTTAGGAGGGCGGGCGTGTGGGGCCGGGTGAGTGATGAGCACACGAGCCGTACAAGACGACGTGGGATAGAGTGTTAATGTGATCTAGGAAGGAAGTGACGAGTCGTTATTGCAGAGGGTGAGGGAACTATAGTCGACGGCGAGGGGGAGGTGAGGGACCGAGAAAGGGGACCTACGACTGTGTGATTAAGAGGTGAGGTGAGGGTAGTTATAAGGAGGAGAGATATAACGCATTGTAAGATGGAGCGGGGTGAGGGGAGGTAAGGTACAGTGTGTTGGGTATGAGGGGAGATAAGGTAGTGTGAGACAAGTTAAGAGTGAGGTGAGGGGAGGTGCTGTGGGATGGGACAGAATGAGGGTAGGATTTGGGGCTCCTGGCTGGTGTTCCTCCGTATAGACCTCGGAGCTCCTGGATCACCCCCATGGTCTCGGATCTTGGTGTTCTTCCTGGCTGATCCCCTCAGTCAAGCATCAAGATTCATAGATACGTTTGTGTGGGCTCATCACTCCCCTCTACCCTGGACGCCTGCCATGATGGTGTAGCTCCTCTGATGGGGAGGAAGTGTCTTCTTTTCATTATGTTTTAGTAGACAGCATAACGAGAGCTGATAATTAATGGTACGTTCAGTTTTTGCCTTTGTCAAATCGAATACGAACTGTACAAACTATAGATGTATTGTATTAAATTATTAACAAATACAAGATGTATTTTTATTACAGGTTTTTTAATTTACATTGTACAATAAAGCAATGATTGGCGTAATTAAACAAAACAAAGCAATAGAATGTGCGCAAAACACGTAAATGTACAGTTTAGTAATATGTGATTTGTTCCTTCGACATGATGACCAACAAGGGGCTGTGTGGTGGCTGCTGCACAACACACAGTATACTAAACAGGCAATGTGTCCGAAATTGCACTTGTCCTTTTTTACTTTCCCAATTGTAAAATTTATGTACCCACCATTCATAGCTAAGTGAACTAGGGGTGCGTCGGGCGCGAACCAGCAACCCTTCGGACAAGGTATGGTACTGGACAAAAAACAAACATTATCAACAGATCTGAGACACAAGATGGTGGTGTTAGGTCATCGGTGGAGTACTTTTAGGTGTAGCAAGACTTCCTGCTCTATTTTTAGTTAATTAAAACATCATTATTCAACCAGGACAGGTTTGTCAATCACTTCTGACGGCCATTCACTTCAAAACTGCAGTTTGTCTTCTATATTTAGCTGACAATAAGGTCAGTCTGTCCGTCACCTTTAAGTACCACTCAGTCTCCAGTATCTTATTGTCATGTAATAGAACACGGTGCAATTGGTAATTTGTTGTACATAAAAAAAATTCCAAAACATACCAGTCAAGTTGAATAAGACTATTGATAAACGCGATACATATACTGTAGAACTACTTATTTTTTGTTAGAAGTGAACTGCGGACGGAACATATGCGTATTGATTTAAAGTTATCTATGTGTATCTTGGTTCCCACTCACTACTTGGTGTTAGGAGATCAACTAACCCTTCCCTTAGTCAGATCTACTGCAGTGTTTGGTTACCCATCCCCTGTGAGTCAGGCTCAATACCATGATGTTCTTCGGTCCTTCCGTCCCTGGTAAGAACACATTGAGCCAAGTCGCACAGGAACCTCGCTTGTCTCCGTCGTGTCTAAAATTTTTATCGCGGCGAGTCCACTTTTTGTCGAGGTAACTTTAGGAATGACACAAGTTTGGTGCGCAATTTTCAGTTTGTCGTCATGAGAAGACAGGCATGGGCGATGCTGGCCTTTATCACGCCTCATAACTCACACTGCAGGTATAGTACAGTTTTTAATATATGAGGAGCCTTGGTGAGTTTAATAGCTGTATCTGTATAGTGAAATAAGTATATCAGTACCTTGGGGAGACCGGTAGCACACACAACACTTTTGAAGGGTGTAGTAGACGTTGTCACTACAGCTAGGGGTGCTGCGCGCGGCCAGTGGATACAGAGCTCGCCTCCTGTTATGGTTCATGCCTGGTTACCCCTGGTCTACCCAGCTATGAGTTTATCGTTGGGGAATGGCAGCATAAATAACTTAGAATGTATTCAATATTTATGTGTGAATTATCTTGAGTATGAAAACTTATTAAACTAATTAGTTATGTACTTAATGATGGTTTAAACTTATTTTCGCCAAGGTAGCACTGCAAAATTTAAGTTTGCATTTAGTGTTGAAGTGTGGGACCGTGACCCGTGCGTCGTGAGAGTTGCAGCAACCAGCAGGGAGGGGCAGCAGTCTCTGGTAGTTTATGTAGAGAGTAAAGAGCTCTTATGGAGTTGGGTTACGGGAGTCATTGTTACTGATGCTTTCAACGAGGAGGCAGGGACGTCCTCCTCCCCCACCCCACCACCCCCACTCTTCCATAATGCTCTTTTTGTTTACATAACAAGCAGAGCAAGAGCTGGACCAGAACATTTAATGTAAACTGTTTGTTCTTCCTGCCCGCTGTTGTTCCTGCCATCCACCATCTATCTCTCCTGAAGGTGGAAGAGGCGAGAGTGTATGCCTGGCTGGCTCGACTCATGATTACTTTTGCTGGATAAAATACTTGATATATGTTCAGAATTGTGTAGGAAGATGGCAAGCGAGGCACATTTGGGTGGACTGTGTGAGTGGTGTTTCACCATCACGTGAGTGGACTGTGAGAAAGTGTGTTTAATTATCGTGTGGGTAGAAGGTGTGCGGGCAGTGCTTATTCTCCCAAACAAAGTATTGTGTCCTTTGAGGTCCCCACAGCGTACAAGGTAAGGATGAAAGGTCAAATCCACAGCTCAGGAGAATCCTGGTAGTATGATTAGGTAGTGGAGCTTGTATACAGTGGCACTAGATACTCCAGTTCACCATTTTATGTAATATTACTGGATCGTATTTTGTATGTAGCTTCTTTGTTATTGAGTGTACCAGTGTTTGGGCTACATAGATAAGGTGTACTCTACATTACATCATGTTACCTGTATATAGGGAGTTAGATATATGTTGCATCGCGTTCTGTGGTTATTAAAACAAAGAGCCTTAACCTCTTGCCTGATGTAAGGACTACTGCTGGCTGGAAGGACAGAAAGCAACCTGATGCAACATTCAGATGGTAAACAAACTTTGTAACCCCTTCCTTCCCCCATCTTCGCCCCCTCCTCTCTCTCTCTGCGCCACCTACCCGCCTCCTCCTTCCCTGCCTTCCCCTCTTTCATTTTTCTCTCTTTCCGCCTCTTCCCTCACCCTCAAAGGTTCCTGTCTCTACCTTCCTCCACCTCTCTCTACCCCCTTCCTGCCTTCAACCTTCCCATACTCTTTCTCCATCTTGCCTGTATCTCCTTCCTCTCTTCACTTCTGTCTCCATCCCTTGCCTACCTGCTCCCACCCCCTTTTTCGGTGTTTCTCTCTTCATTCTTCTCTTCCTTATTTCCCTCCCCGTTCTTTCTTTCTCCTCCCAACCGTCTCTCCTCTCCTTCAATTTCAGCACTTCTTTTTCTTTTCTCCTCTCTTTCCCTCAGCACCCCCCCACCTTCCTTCCGCCCTAAGCTATTCAGGTCCGACTATACAGACCGTTCACTACACGCCGGTATTCACCCCCGCCTGCCTGCATCATCTGCCCTCCGGTCTACTTACTTCCATATTCATCCACCTTCTTCCTCATCTACCGCCCGAGTACTTGTTTTCTCCTCTGGCCCTCTCATTCTTTTTTCACTTATCTTTTTTCTTCTTTTCTTTTCCCTATTATTATTCTCTTCTTCCACGTAATTTTGTGCATATACATATATATACACACACATAGTGTCCTGGTGGCCCAGAGGTAGCGTTCCCCGGTCACAATTATAAGATCGTGTGTGTGTACAGTATTATGTGTATATACAGTATATATATATATATATATATATATATATATATATATATATATATATATATATATATATATATATACTGCTAATGAATATGTTGTATTTCTTTGTGTATGAACCTCTGTCCTGCGTGGCAGTAAGAAGTGATACCACCCTCAGTGTCAAGACCTGACTGAATTACTCAGAATATGCAAACTGTACTCCAAGCTTTGTTAATAAATTTGTTAAACTAATTAACTAAGCTCACCTACCCGTCTTTTCACATATCCACCTCCTCCTACTGACCTCCCTCTTACCTGTGTGTTCATTTACTCTCCCCTCTATATTCTTGGCCACAGTGGGCGGTGGTGGTGTGGGTGGTGATTGTGGTGGGCAGTAATGATGGTGGTATGGGTGATGGTAGTGTTGGCGGTAGTAGTAGTGGTGTAGGCGATGGTGGTGAGTGGGGTGGGAATGTGGGCGGTGGTGGTGATAGTAAAGGCCGTCGTGGGCGGACAGGCAGACGAGACTGTATTGATGATGGTGTGTGGGCGCCCACTGCATGTTACTGTCAATATTTGGTGTGGGTGACCCCAAGGGCGCGAGGCTCCCACAGCCCCTGGCCAGCACCCCCGCCTCGGTGCTCGGATATCATCGCTCATTAAAATATCGAATAACAATGGATTTATCTGTTTTATGTCAAGTGGATGGTGCGTGTGTTTATGGATATTACATGTAAAGTACATTGTATTTTACATTTTTGGGGGGTTTTGATGATATTGGATGTTTCATATCTTGAAAACTTCTATTGAAAAACAACCTCCAAATTTATTGATGTGAAGCTTTGATGTAGAACTTGTATATCGGAAAGGTACAGCCATTACTATTTGGCTTTGTTTATCTCAAAAGAGAGACAAGACGGAAAGAAGGCCCCCCTCCCCACACACACAAAAAAGCTCGTATATGAGTTAATTAACCCTAATGGATATTGACGAATTGGATTGGTACATTGTTCCCTCACGGTTGGTGGAGCTTTGTTGACCCAAACGAACTTTCGTCTGTGTGTTATTGAATTTTGCCGGTTTATGTATACTGCCTGACCTTCTGACCTTCCCTGTACTTGACATTTTTATTTCTCATATTGCCGTCCTGAGCTTCATCATCTTCATAAAGGGTGTTATTCACTAATGGCCATTGGTGTACTTACGTAACAAAGAAAGACTCGTACGTTATAACTACGTAGAGATGAGATACGGCATCTATTTACGGTACAGTTTTATTGTAATTTTGACGGTATTTTAATCAGGGGGCATTAAGAATTCACATCAGGATCTCCGTTTAGCACGTGTTATGCCGCGCCACTGATCTTTCTCCTATTAATTTTACACTCGGGCTGATATTTGAGGAAAAAAATATCCAGTCTTATTTTTTTTCTTGATATAGAAATTGTTGATCCAAGATGAAAACTGACACACTGGAGGTTCTGAAAGGTCATCTCGGGCCCACAAATACTGAGCCACGACTTTTTATTCCTGTTTTTTTTTTTTTTTTTTTTTACACACTGGCAACGTTTGTTCTATATTCTGGACATTCTGGTTCTCGTGTCGATAGTTTTCATTCTCATTGGTGTGACTTCCATTGTTTTACCACACGCGAAATTTACCTGCCAGTCTGGGAAACTATACGTGGGAAGAATTACGCTCGTCGATACCTCCCTGAACATTGCCGAGTCTGACCCGTAACCTTTAAGGATGATAAGGTCAGGCCAGGGCGCATGGACGCACGACTAAGATATTTTCAGTATTATAGAGTAAATATTGGAAGACTTGCTATATTGTTTACTAGGCAATATGACGTAAGTAGAGGTAGACGTTGATAGAGACACGACGCCAAGGTGTTTGTCACGTCACCTTTATTGCGTCACACCAATAGTCACTATGGTTCAAACTGCTCCTATATAGATATTTTACTGTACTCTTAGTATTATATACTGTATATATATATAAATGTAAATATATAAATAATATAGAAGATATTTATATGAGAATGTTTTAATATTTTATTTTTAGATTCAGACAAAAATGAAACTGAGAATGCCACCCATCATGTCTCTTGCATAACTGCGACATCAATTGTGAGTGTAAATGATACAGGAAAAACGTCGTGTCGGTACATGTCACTATTTATTACATTTAAAAGAACTGGCACTGCCACCCTTATTTAATAAAAGCTTCGTCACCATCACTTTCTTCGTCACTATCACCTGAATCATTCACTATGTGTGTACTGTTGACTATCACGAACACTAACCTAACCCCTATGTAGCGTTAGTGTTTAATCATCAGTTATGCAAGAGACATGATGGGTGGCATTCTCAGTTCCATCTTAATGCCGTGTAGTGTTTGTTGAGATCTTATAAGACTTTCGTACACCTGAGAATACACCATGCTTTCATACACTCGAGGAATATACACCAAACTTTCATACACTGAGGAATATACACCAACCATACACTCGAGGAATATACCCCAAGCTTATACACTCCAGAATATATCCAAGCTTTCATACACTCGAGGAATATACACCAAACTTTCATACACTGAGGAATATACCCCAAGCTTTCATACGCTCGAGGAATATACACCAAACTTTCATACACTCGAGGAATATACACCAAACTTTCATACACTCGAGGAATATACCCCAGCTTTCATACGCTCGAGGAAATATACACCAAACTCATACACTCGAGGAATATACACCAAGCTTTCTATACGTCGAGGAATATACACCAAACTTTCACACTCGAGGAATATACCCCCAAGCTTTCATACACTCGAGGAATATACTCAAGCTTTCATACACTGAGGAATATAACACAGCTTTCATACGCTCGAGGAATATATCCCAAGCTTTCATACACTCGAGGAAATATACACCAAACTTTCATACACTCGAGGAATATACACCAAACTTTCATACACTCGAGGAATATACACCAAACTTTCATACACCTGAGGAATATACACCAAGCTTATACCCAGGAATATACCCCAAGCTTTCATACACTTGAGGAATATATCCCAAGCTTTCATACACTCGAGAAGAAATTACCCCAAGCTTTTATAAAACTTGAGGAATATATCCCAAGCTTTCATACACTTGAGGAATATAGCCCAAGCTTTCATACACTTGTGGGAATACATCCCAAGCTTTCATACATTTGAGGAATATAGCCCAAGCTTTCATACACTTGAGTAATATACCCCAAGCTTTCATACACTTGAAGAATACACCCCAAGCTTTCATACACTTGAGTAATATATCCCAAGTTTACACTTGAGGAATATGCCCCAAGCTTTTATACACTTGATGAATATACCACAAGCTTTCATACACTTGAGGAATATACACCAAGCTTTCAGACACTCGAGGAATATACCAAGCTTTCATACACTCGAGGAATATACCTAAGCTTTCATACACTTGAGAATATACCCTGCTTACACACTTGAGGAATATACCCCAAGCTTTCATATACACTTGAGGATTATCTAAGCATACACTTGAGGAATATACCCAAGCTTTCATACACTTGAGGAATATACCTGAAGCTTTCATACACTTGAGGAATATACCCAAGCTTTCATACACTCGAGGATTATACCCAGCTTTCATACACCGAGGAAAATACCCCGCTTTCATACTGAGGAAATACCCAGCTTTTATACACTGAGGAATATACCCCAAGCTTTAATACCTCGAGGAATATACCCCAAGCTTTTATACACTCGAGGAATATACCCCAAGCGTTTATACACTCGAGGAATATACCCCAAGCTTTCATACGCTTGAGAAATATACCCCCAAGCTTTTATACACTTGAGTAAGATACCCCAAGCTTTCATTCACTCGAGGAATATACACCAAGCTTTCATACACTCGAGGAATATACACCAAGCTCTCATACACTTGAGTAATATATCCCAAGCTCTCATACACTCGAGGAGTATACTGTGCTCCAAGCTCTCATATACTTAAGGAATATAAATTTCATACACTCGAGGAGTATACTGTACTCCAAGCTCTCAAACACTTGAGTAATATACATCGAGCTTTCATACACCCTAGGAATAAACATCACCTATGGTAGTTAGAAATTGAATGTATACAAATCTACCCGAAGGACATGCAAACGTGGAATGTAACAAGCGATGAAAGTGTTGGATGTGGCGGCGGTTGTGGTGGTGGGAGGCTGACAGAGACCAGATCACGCGAACCCAATTATTTTCACTCCTAAGTTGGTTTTGGTTCCACACACACACACACACACACACACACACACACACACACACACACACTATAGTTTCTCTTCAGGTCATGTGTGCGTCTTTAGGGCTGTGACACAGGAGTAGTTTTTATTTCTGTAATGCAGCAATTTGTCGCAGATAGTATAGGACTTTGGGAATGTACAGCAGAGTTGGTGGAATGAGGTTGCTCTGAAGTATCCTGTCGAAACCTACCCAGAAAAAAATCGAAAAAACACCCAGAAACCAATCCCAGGAGAAAAAAACGTAAAACCACCAGAAAAACAAACGAAAAACCCACCAGGAAAAACATACCAAAAACCCATCCAGAAAAAAAGACCCAGGAAAAACACCCTAACCCCCCCCCAAAAAAAAATCCAGAAAATGCCGTAAAACTTCCCTTCCTAAAAAACTGGATTTGTGTGTTTTCTTAAATGCTCATTTTTTAAACAGTTTTATTTTGTTATCTAGATCAGATATCTATTAGTCCCCACACCAGGCGTAACGAAGGTTATAGGATTTTTCTCTGATCTGTCTGTCTCTGTTTTTGCCTGCCTTTGCCCCTGACTGTGTGTCTGTCCTGTATGTCTGGTGGCCTCTCCTCGCCCCTGTCTGTATCCCTGCCCTTACGTCTGTATGCCTGTCCTCGCTTCTGTCTGTATGCCTGTCTCGCTTCTGTCTGTATGCCTGTCCTCGCTTCTGTCTGTATGCCTGTCCTCGCTTCTGTCTGTATGCCTGTTCTCGCCACTAGAATATTTTGGCGAACATGCAGGTAGTGGTCAGTTTGCATTCATTAGGGGTTTTCATTAATGGTCATCGAACTTGGCATAAGATTTGAGCATAATAAGATGATTACGTAGAATTGTTTCCTTTATTAGAATAAATGACCAACTGACTTTTACTAAATTTAAACCAAATACAGAAAAAAGGTAAATAAATAAAATAGCCTCAGATCTCAGAGTGAGAAGAATGGGTTTCAGAGTCTGAAGTTTTGGGTAGGTCTTCAAAACACAATTATAAATAAACACAAACATTTCATACAAAATACATTTAACAAGAGTAACAATTCATGGCTAAATATAACCATAGAATAACTTAAAACAAAACACACACACACACACACACATATTCTCACAGTTCATCAGACGGCTGGACTGAGTTTTTCATTAGCTACTTCTGGTTTGAAATATGAAGGACTATGATTACAACTTATATATTTACCCTCATACAGTACTACTCTGTATACACTATGAGAGCTGATGTATACAACAGTTAGTAGCATCTTTATTTTTCCCCAGTGTAGCCAGATACTCTCTTGGCACACCGAGAAGAAGATTACAGTACTATAGACAAAACGTATTTATGTCCTTTTGCGAATACACAGATAATAGTGTCTATAGCACCGTGCGGATAGTATAGCACCGTGCGGATAGTATAGCCCCGTGAGGATAAATATAGCACCGTGAGGATATTATAGCACCGTGAGGATAGATATAGCACCGTGAGGATAGTATAGCACCGTGAGGATATTATAGCCTGATAGTTAGCACAGCACCGTGAGGATAGTATAGCACCTGTGGATAGTATAGCACCGTGAGGATAGTATAGCCCCGTGAGGATAGTATAGCCCCGTGAGGATAGTATAGCACCGTGAGGATATTATAGCCCCGTTGGGATAGTATAGCACAGCACCGTGAGGATAGTATAGCACCGTGAGGATAGTATAGTACAGCACCGTGATATTATAGCACCGTTGGGATAGTATAGCACAGCACCGTGAGGATAGTATAGCACCGTGAGGATAGTATAGCACAGCACCGTGGGGATAGCACCGTTGGGATAGTATAGCACCGTGAGGTTAGTTTAACACCGTGAGGATATTTTAACACCGTGAGGATAGTTTAACACCGTGAGGATAGTACAGCACCATGCGGATAGTATAGCACCGTGAGGATAGTATAGCACCGTGCGGATAGTTTAGCACTGCGGATAGTTTAGCAGTCATAGTTTAGCACCGTGCGGGTAGTTTAGCACCGTGCGGATAGTGTAGCACTGCAGATAGTTTAGCACCGTGTGGATAGTTTAGCACCGTGCGGGTAGTATCGCACCGTGCATGTAGTATAACATCGTGCGGGTAGTACAGCACCGTGCGGGTAGTACAGCAGCATGCGGATAGTGTAACACCGTGCGGGTAGTTTAGAGCCATGCAGAGATTATTCAACCGTACACAAAGTTAATTGCAGTAAGTTATATTTACACAATAATGCTGCAACACCTGGCGTACTGTTGATAGTGTAAATAATGACTTGTACAGGTGAAACTATATTGTGTAGAGTAAAACATTATTATTGCTTAGTTAACTTACACACACACACACACACACACAACAACACACACACACACACACACACTTATTTTCTTGATTAAAAACTGAAGTTCTTTGCTACCTCGGGTATGCAAGGTCGGGGAGAAGTGTGCAGTGGTGGGAAAGTATATATAATCGTGAGAGGGAGGAGGGGAGGTGGAGGCGCGTTGAGGACCAGGTGATGACTAACACCTCAACACAAGGTCAAGGTGGTGGTGAGTGACCAGGTGAACTGGTAATGACTCACCACAACATAAGGTCAAGGAGATGGTGGTGAGTGACCAAGGACCGGATAATGACCATTCACCCCAGCACAAGGTCAAGGAGATGGTGGTGAGTGACCAGGTGATGGCCATTCACCTCAACACAGAGGTCAAGGAGGTGGTGGTGAGTGACCAGGTGATGACCATTCACCTCAACACAAGGTCATGGAGGTGGTGGTGAGTGACCCGGTGACCGGGTAATGATCATTCACCTCAGCTCAAGGTCATGGAGGTGGTGGTGAGTGACCAGGTGACCGGTTAATGACCAGGTGACCGGTTAATGACCATTCACCTCAACAGAAGGTCAAAGAGATGGTGGTGAGTGACCAGGTGACCTGGTAATGACCACTCACCTCAACACAAGGTCAAGGAGATGGTGGTGAGTGACCAGGTGACCGGGTAATGACTACTCACGTCAACACAGAGATGGTGGTGAGTGACCAGGTGACGGTGCATGACTCTCACCAACACAAGGTCAAGGAGATGGTGGTGAGTGACCAGGTGACCTGGTAATGACTCTCACCAACACAAGGTCAAGGAGATGGTGGTGAGTGACCAGGTGACCGGGTAATGACTCTCACCTCAACAGGTCAAGGAGATGGTGGTGAGTGACCAGGTGACTGCACGCACACTCATCTCAACACAAGGTCAAGGAGATGGTGGTGAGTGACCAGGTGACCGGGTAATGACCACTCACCTCAACACAAGGTCAAGGAGATGGTGTGAGTTACCAGGTGACCTGGTAATGACTCTAACCTCAACACAAGGCTCAAGGAGATGGTGGTGAGTGACCAGGTGACCGGGTAATGACCACTCACCTCAGCCCAAGGAGGTGAGTGACCAGGTGACCGGGTAATGATCACTCACCCAACACAAGGTCAAGGAGATGGTGGTGAGTGACCAGGTGACCTGGTAATGACCACTTACCCTCAACACAAGGTCAAGGAGATGGTGGTGAGTGACCAGGTGACTGCAGACCACTCACCTCAACACAAGGTCAAGGAGATGGGTGAGTGACCAGGTGACTGCATGACCACTCACCTCAACACAAGGTCAAGGAGATGGTGGTGGTGACCAGGTGACCGGGTAATGACCACTCACCAACACAAGGTCAAGGAGATGGTGGTGAATGACCGGGTGACTGAATGACCATTCACCTCAGCACAAGGTCAAGGAGATGCTGGTGAGTGACCAGGTGATGACCATTCACCTCAACACAAGGTCAAGGAGGTGGTGGTGAGTGACCAGGTGATGACCATTCACCTCAACACAAGGTCATGGAGGTGGTGGTGAGTGACCGGTGACCGGGTAATGACCATTCACCCCAGCTCAAGGTCATGGAGGTGGTGAGTGACCAGGTGACCGGTTAATGACCATTCACCTCAACAGAAGGTCAAAGAGAGTGGTGAGTGACCAGGTGACCGGTTAATGACCATTCACCTCAACAGAAGGTCAAAGAGATGGTGGAGGAGTCCAGGTGACCTGGTAATGACCACCTCACCAACACAAGGTCAAGGAGATGGTGGTGAGGACCAGGTGACCGGGTAATGACTACTCACCAACACAAGGTCAAGGAGATGGTGGTGAGTGACCAGGTGACCTGTAATGACTCTCACCCCAACATAAGGTCAAGGAGATGGTGGTGAGTGACCAGGTGACCGGGTACGGCCCACCACCTCAACACAAGGTCAAGGAGATGGTGGTGAGTGACCAGGTGACTGAGTAATGACCACTCACCAACACAAGGTCAAGGAGATGGTTGAGTGACCAGGTGACCACACCACTCACCTCAACACAAGGTCGAGATGGTGGTGAGACTGGGTAATGACCACTCACCTCAACACAAGGTCAAGGAGATGGTGGTGAGTGACCAGGTGACTGGGTAATGACCACTCACCTCAACACAACACATGGTCAAGGAGATGGTGGTGAGTGACCAGGTGACTGGGTAATGACCACTCACCCCAACACAAGGTCAAGGAGATGGTGGTGAGTGACCGGGTAATGCACTCACCAACACAAGGTCAAGGAGATGGTGGTGAGTGACTGCACGACCACTCACCTCAACACAAGGAGATGGTGGTGAGTGACTGGTCGACCACCACCCTCAACACAAGGTCAAGGAGATGGTGGTGAGTGACTGCACGACCACCACCCCAACACAAGGTCAAGGAGATGGTGGTGAGTGACCAGGTGACCGGGTAATGACCACTCACCTCAACACAAGGTCAAGGAGATGGTGGTGAGTGACCGGGTAATGACCACTCACCTCAACACAAGGTCAGGGAGATGGTGGTGAGTGACCGGGTAATGACCACTCACCTCAACACAAGGTCAAGGAGATGGTGGTGAGTGACCGGGTAATGACCACTCACCTCAACACAAGGTCAAGGAGATGGTGGTGAGTGACCGGGTAATGACCACTCACCTGAACACAAGGTCAAGGAGATGGTGGTGAGTGACCGGGTAATGACCACTCACCTCAACACAAGGTCACTCTTCATCTGGTGCTTCGTGAACCCCCAACACAGTCGTGTTTACCTTCACCGCTCTCCTCTACCGCCCTTCCAGCAATATGTAAACACCTTGCATTTTACAGGTAGAATTGGAGAATACACACAGTAAAAACCAAGTGATTTTTTTTATAAATTCACAAATTAATATCGTGTAATTAATGGAAAGCCTCGTCATATATTCTGTACTGCTGATCATCGTTAACTCGAGCACGCTGTATAGCATCAAACATAGGTTGGATGGATATATGAGCAATAGGGGTTGGGTGTAAATGGGACTGCCTAGTATGAGCCAATAGGCCCGCTACAGTTTCCTTCATTCTTATATTCTTATGTAAGATTGAAGTAATTGTTGTGGGTCATAAGTGTAAAATGAAGGTGATGATAAACACAGACACCGGCTCACTACTTAACACAGGCTGAGGCTCGAGTGTTGGCGGTGCACTGATGCTGGGAAAATTGTTTCGCTTCGTGACTCAGAGACCATGATGATGCTTTTTCAGCTTAAATGAAGACTATTATTTTATGTCCCACTTTGAAGCCCTATTTGTGTGTGTGTGTGTGTGTGTGTACGCGCGCGCATATCCATCTATCTTCACTCATTCGGAGGTTTGTATCTTGGTGTCGGTCCACTCTATAATATGAGATAAAAAGACTTTATTATAGTTGACGGAATATGATGAAATGCCAGAGACATATCGGGTTAATGAGGGAAAGTTAGATTTGGGGGAACACAGCTGTAAGTGTGACCCACGCTATGGCAGGTATTGTAAGGCGGTATTTCTGGTGTTGCAGTCAGCGTGGTTTCTCGGTAGTGGCCTAGAAACTGTCCTCTCACTGGGGTCATGGACGTGCTGAGCGGAAGTCCCTGTCAGATATAGTTTCCTGTTTTCATTATTAACAAGAAAAACGACGAGAATGATTGTGAGAAGACTTATGGGGTGTTGATGCCAGGGTGAGTGGGCGCTCAGAGACAGCCACCAGTGTCAGACATTGCATCTCTGCCTGCTGGTTTATTATATTATCCTGTGCACACACACACACACACACACACACGTTAACCAGGTGATGACCAACGCCAGCAGTTGTAAGTAATATATGGTTATTATCTACTGTAGTTTTCTTCTTTTCAGAACTTACGAGCTCGTTCATGATTAACTTCTCTGATATAAGTATGCAAGTACCGTAGTATACAGCCTCTGACACAGTTGTTGGACCCTACCTTACATTACGGATGCAATTAGAAATTATTTCTTTATATGTGTCTGTATATGTGCCTCTTCATCTATGCGTCTCTTATTTACACCATTGCGGCCACAGTATCTTCGAGCAGTGTTGAAAGTCATCGTATCTCCAGCTTTATAACAGCCGTAGCTTAACTTAACAGTGACCTTACAATCCTTGCCTCTCAAATGGTACTAAAAAACGCTACAAAGAAATACTACAATATTTTTCACACAACATTGTTAATTACACTTGCCCTGTGTTGAAACTGTTAATAAGGTGTATAGACGTGTGTGTCGCATTACAAACATATCACGTTGTTATTAATTGTGATGTTTGTCAACCGATACAAAACGGCGATAACAAAGTAATATTTTAGTCCCGTATATATGAAATCATCAATTACTGTTGGTGTAAAACACTTCAAAACACAGCTGTTGTGAGGCAATATCCCTCTCACCTTTTATTATAGTATACAGTATATCACTTTACTGCTACTTAGGGGTGTTGCGGCCCAGTGGATTCAGCGGTCGCCTATTGGTCTACCGTTCGTTGGTTCGACTCCGGGCCCTTCCAGGAAATCCTGTTATAAATGATTCCTTAACTTTACAATTTGGAAACTGAAGGTGGTCAAGTACAGTGTTTGCCACGCTCTCTCCTTGGCTTAGCATTGTACTGTATATTATGTGCTGTGTGTACACTGTCCCTAACAAGCAGTAACTCCAATTGTTCCATATTAAGCTAATATTACCTTAGCATATATATATTTTTAAATAAACGAATAAATAATATATGACAGTTATATACTATACATGACAGAATATTTATAGATGAAGAGTATAATAGTGTTTCTATGACCTTCATAGATTGCATTTTGAAGAACTGGAACTTATTCAACAGGTCGATAAGCTGACTGCCATTGTTTCGTTGAGGCAAGACAAAATACAAACTATATTTTCACGGGTAAACTAGTTTGTAATCAAGCTTCTAGACGTCAAAGGAAGTAGCAAATGTTATTGAACCTGTTAGGAAATGGTTTAGTCCAACACGCCAATTCAGTTTTGATACCTGTTACAGCGTTATTTATTTTCACCCAATATTTATGGCAGTTGCACTTGTTTGTATACTTACATGACGTCATCGTGGAATGCCCCATACATGGCGTTACATTAGTTAGGTACTTTCAGTATATAAGTGAACAGTGTAATATCTGCGTTGAATCATATAATGGGTAACTTGCTGTGCTAGACTATGTTTATCGACATGTTGCGAGACTTCACTAATACTTTGCGTATTGCTTCACTTGGAATCCTCACCTTGCCCCGTGTAGCGTTTTAACACTGTCAGATATTTGAGTATTCTGTACTATCTTATTCTTTGTTATTTAGACAACGTAATTGAGCAGTAGGGAATTGGTAAATTGTGGTAGCAAAGCTACTGATGTTTTTAACCTTTATGTTACCTTATCTGAGTCAGTCCCAATGAAAAAGAATATCCAATTAATAATTCACTAATAATTAGGATGGATAATTATGCTCAGTTTTAATATTTTAATATACATAATTATTAAAAAAAATTTGTTACTTGAATAATTATTACAAAGAAAGTTATACAGTATATTAAAGTATAGTAATGTAATCACATAAATGTATGATTTAAATCTTTTCTAATTGTCACTACCAATCATAATGATATAAGTCCAGTGATAACTTCTCACTAGGTATTCACACACAAATTTATCAACACTTTAAATTCACTACTGAACTTCTCTCCCTCCAGTTATGATCTTTACTTTTTGTCCCGCTCTAAGTTGATCCAATCCAGTGATCGTCCACTTGGATGTTCAAATAAACATTTGAGAACCTCTTTGAACATTATCACAATAAACAATTTAAATTCCTGAAATAAATCTTACTATTAGTGATATATTTCAGGTAAAATCAATAAATTAATCACATCAATCACTAATATTCACCTTAAAAAGAATCATTTAAGTAAATATTTCACATAAGCACATAAATCACATTAAGTAATACTAGTATATTAATTTCAAATAAAAATTACTTAGTTTACAAATCAATGTCATCTTTAAAAATAATATCACATACATGTATAGTAAATCCTGATATTAATAAATAATTATTTTCTTTATCATATAATTTCAGTGTTAATCATATACGTACCAAGTATTATTAAATATTTACTATATCACTGGTAAATAACTAACAAAAACATTTAGCTTACCAACTCTTGGGGTGTTCGTAAAACACTTACATAAACATTCAGAGACACGTCTGTTCTCCTTGATGTCTGATCTGAGAATGACTGCCCTTAGACTGTCTCCTCCAGGTCTGGCTATGTTCGTTTACTGGTTAAAATTTCAGCTCACATATATTGATAATTAACAGTCTCTGCTTAGATATGTTAAACATTTAACTATATTTCTATAATTTATAATTTCCACAGATTATTTATAAGTTTATAAACCAAATCTTTCTTCCTAAACTTGTTATATTTCAGTTATTACACCTTCACACAAACGGTCCAGTACATGATCTGCTCACTCTACGAATAACACACCAGGTCATCTTCACTGTCTTAAGATACAAATCATTTGATAGTTATCTCATATTACAATTTGTCTTACTCCTTTTGTTAATCTCCAGTAATTAATCTATCTTGTCTTTACTTTTTATAAAGATAACATCACTTATTTATTGAGAATTTCATGTTTAACACAATAACTTATCTAATTGCATAGGCTATTTACCGCAATTAAACATATTATCTTTGAGTTAAAACAATTAAAGATTTCTAAATTATTTCGAGGAGATTTTCAATCACTTCTCTTGTTCATATAATAATTCAGGTTACTTAACAATCACAATTAACATGAATATTCAAAGATTTCTCTTTACTTTACACATATTTGCTGATCTCGGCAGTTTACTTCTCATTCTCTAATCCCTTCCACACTCCTATTACAAAAAGGTATCTAAACTATTTTGTTACGCACTTATATTTCACATGAGAACATATATTTTTGAACATGAAAATATAGTTTTGGTATTAAATAAATTAAAACTAAACCAGTTTCACTGCACTCGTTCCTGCAAACGGAGGAGCTCTTACTCTTCCTTACCTCAGTACACGCAAGTCTTCTACTCCCCGCCCTTCGGAGAAAAGGTTTTCTGTTCGTCCTTGATCTCAATAGTTGTAAGTAGTTTGTCACTGACCCCTGAAAACAGAAAGGCTCCTACTTTCCTGTAACTCTTGAAGATGTAAGGACTCATTCCTCTACCTCCAGCATCACAGAGCTCTTACTCTCTTTGAATTTCCGTAAGACTCGGGAAGTCCCCCACTGACCTCCCGAGACTCAGAAGACTCAAGGTGCTCCTCCAACAACCCTCCGAGATTCATCTCTCACCTGCCCTCACCAGCTGCCCTGACACACCAAGTTTTTCTAGCGTCACGGCCGTGTTGTGACTGTAAGCAAACGCCTGTTTTGTCCCGGGTCATTAACCTCTTCATCTCCTGGCAAGTGTGTGGGTGTTGTGAGGGAGGAGGAGGGTGGGGGGGGACAGTTTATTGTGGGAGGGATCATCTGGTCGTCTTAACACTGAAATGACTCAAGCTGTCTCTGTGTAGATGGTATCCACTGAAAATCTTAATGCGATTTGGCGATAATGTGTATTGATAACTGTTATCACAGCACTTTTTCGTTATTGTTGGTACCTATCGACATTGTTGTGTGTGTCAGACGTGGTGTGAGACGTTTAGGGTATCACTGGGCTCATCTGCTCTTATCATGATCAGCGTTTCGTGTGTCTGGTTATCTGAGTGTACAGCGTAGGTGGCGTAACTCCATCCTAGTAAGGTAAATTATTGAACTCCTTGTCAGACTCTTGTGCTTCCTCACTGAGTGGTGTATGGGATCAACAACTGGACGACTCACATGAACTAAGACATACAGTATATATAAGTAGGGGAAAGCCATTTCGAGTAGATGGCACAAGGGAACCATAGAAATACGTGCCTGGAATCTGTAAGGTGACCTAGGAGTGTTTAGAAGCGATGAGTTGGTGTGTGGCGACTCTTCCAGACACATCTATAACTGCGGCCAGACAGCCAGCCAGTCCTGGGGGGGGGATGACCCTGGAAAGTTGATGATAAGGATAAATTAGAGGAGGGGAGGCAGGAGGGCTTTGGGGTAATTGTTAGAAGGATTTTGGTCAGATAAGAGTTCAAAGGCCTGTGATGGCTGGCTGGGGTGGAGGGCTGCGTCTGTTGTGGCCAGGGATCAGTCGCCAGAGAAGGGAAGGAAGACGTCCTGGACCTTCTGGATCACGGGATCATTTTAGATGGTTGTCAGCTTTGTGTGTGTGCCTGTTGGTCATGTTTTGGGTGTTTTAACTTATGTTGTGTATATTAATTGTTGTTTTAGAACTATGCTGTGTTTTATGTTGAAATTATGATGTGTGTGTGTAAGTGCGAGATTTGTTTATCTTGGGTGTGTGTGTGTGTGTGTGTGTGTGTGTGTGTGTGGACGGACAGAAACTCGTAGATAGTCAGGTATTGATCACCGGGAGAGAGAGAGAGAGAGAGAGAGAGAGAGAGGCTCGGCCGAGAGTGCTAGCCGGACTTGAACAACAAACGAGGAAGTTAGTCTCTTGATAACACGGCTTAATACTTCACAAGTTCTGGCTTTACCCAAACTATCGTGCTTCTGGGAGTCTGAGTTTTGTGGCCATTGAAATACTGAATTTTGGGGCCATTATAATATTGCTCACCCCCCCCCTCCTCTTGCTATTGGGGAAGACACCATTACTCCCCTCTCTCCTCCTCCCTGGTAAGCGCGCCATCTTCTCTTTAATATATCACCGGGTCCGACACCAGCCAAGTGCTCCTCCGTCACCGCTCTATGGAACACGGATATGGTGTGACACTTTAACGATTATTGGAAAACTTGTCATACCTACTTCACTAAAATTGGCGCATGTTAGAAGAATTTGTCTTATTTGTACACTTTAACCTTAGCAAAATTAACTCATTTGAGGTTAGATAAAATTTGATGACATTTAGTATCCGGACAGGTTACGCTCATTATATGGTGATGGTAGCGGGTAGAATGAGCTTTATAGGATGAGTTTGGGTAGCATTTGTTTGGTTGTTTTTGTAAGTATTGGGTAACAGTACCTGTCACACAACCACTAGATGTAAGACCTGTGAACTGGCAGCGTTTTTGGCTTCATGATGGAGGGGCACCGTCGCTACCTTCTCACCTTCCTGACCAGCCTCCACTCTTGAACACACGCCATGTTTCCTCGTCACTCGACCAAACGACGCTGAAAGAACCGGTTATATTAGATTTACGATTTGTGATATTATCTACAACGCTTGTGTTTATACCTTATAGACGCCTCTGTGGTCGAGATTGAAGGAGGCGAGGCGTTGTTGGTGATTTATGTGGTGTGCGGTTGGGTGCCTCCCCCTCCCCCCCAGCCCTCCCACGTTCCTCCTCCCTCACCTGGACACTCATTGTCTCTCCCCTCAAAAGGTTACCAGTGAATTTACATATGTTGATGGTGTGCCCACAGACCTGAAGGCTGTATTTCATATTTGTTGGACCAAGATGAATATTAAGAGTAAACACCTGGGGTACAAGTGTTCCACACTCTTTTATTTGTGGTTTATTACTTTGTTTGTTTATTACTTATCTAAAGATTTTTATTTTATTTTACACAAGTTGGACAGTTAATGCTGACTCACTGACATGCATTATGTCTCGTCAGTCGTGTCGAGTTTTAGCGGGAGATATGATGTAAGGTCTACTGACTTAATATCTTTGGTGAATACTGTCATGTTTTAAAGGGGTGAAGCAGCCGAATGGACGCAGCGTTGGTCTTTGGGTCGCTGACTCTCGCCCAGGGCACCCCGAGTCGACCCAGCAGTGAATGGTACCTAATTCACAGTTAAAGAGAGTAAAGGCACTCAGGTGCCGACGGTATGCACTTTTCACTTTCATCATAATATGATGTTTGCCTTGTCTTTTACCCAGCAAGTGGTATGTAAGATATTGTGAATGATTGCATGTCGCGACACTTGAGGGAGTTGTTTTAGGAGTGTTTAGTTATTACGGGAGTATTGTAATTGTCTGGAACAGTTTATACAGTTGATTACATGAAGTAGGTAATAGCAGTTGTTGTCATTGTTCTGTTGACGTATTTCGTGAAGCTGTGTAACTCTCGGGTCGAGCTACCGTGTAAGAGAAGAGCACCCGGAAGTAGCTTCAGGTAAGCCCCGGGTAATCATGGCGATTAGAGCCTGGCTTTGGCATATCAGTCGTGTTTACATAACTTCAATGTCGAGTACAGGTGACGTGGACGCCTCACACAATATTCGGGGTTCCCACCAGCTAGGCATGTGCCATGAATTGCCAATATCACCGTATGGTAAATATGACGGCAGACAGGCTATTCATTTTCAAGTGGCCGATGACAAAAATTAGCGCTTGAATAAAGACGAAAGCTAAGGTGCTCCAGTGTTTCCCTTTTTCTTGTGTGGTTGTATCAAGATATATATATATATATATATTAGGGTGGTCCAAAACTATATGGTAAAAAATATAAGTAGTAATATATTGCCTCCACAAGCCTTAAAATTGTCCATTTGGTTCATAGATAAGGTCTGTAAAATTTTATCCATATTCATTAACATTTAGAGGTCAATCCATTTTGCATATTATACTTGTAGTGTAGGACTGAATTTTCTTGTCCGCATGATACAGTCTTAATATACACAACACATTATATTGGGTATATTTCAATGTATATAGCCTAGTTGCCTATTTGGAAAGGGCAAAGAGTCAAGTATTGAGTCATAGGGACTGACAATGACAGGTTGAAACAGGAAACACAGACAAGGGTTACCATTAATCAGATGAAGTTACTTATTTCATTAATATCTCATCAGTTCTACAATTATTTCATTATCAATCTAAATAGTATATTTTGCTGAATATAGACAATGTGTTTATAATGTGTTTATCTAGCCCCGAAAAATCCTTATTACGTACTAAATGGAAAAAAAGAGGACATTGGATTGACCTCTAAATATGCTTTAAATGATCCAATTTTTTTCTGGGATGCATTTTGTACCTAATGGACAAAAATAAACCTTGTGGAGAAAACGTATACAAATATGTGATATTTTGGACCACCCTAATATATATATATATATATTATATACATATATATATATATATATATATATATATAATCAACGACCTCACCAGCAAGGAATCGAACCCTCGACCTACTGGGTGTGACTAGGGAACGCTTACCGGGTAGGCCACAAGGACACTAAAAACAGTTCTAGACTCTGTCATATTTCACACAAAGCCTGTTCATCGAGCTGATGGCGCCGTGAACCTCAATGGGAAACTGCCCGTTGATTATATGTTCAAAGTCCGCGTGTTATATGGACTAAAAATGAAGTATATATATATATATATATATATATATATATATATATATATATATATATATATATATATATATATATATATATATATATATATATATATATAACATGTGCGTGCTTAAGCTTAATTGAGGCTGTTGGTCCTTCCTCTTAAGTCCTCCTCTACATCAAAAGTTCCTTTATACCTCAACTTCCTACACTCCACTGATCCCCCTTCTCAAACGTCCTTGTATTGACACATCCCAGGGGTCCATCCTCCCAGCAGTGATGTGTGTGATCAGCTCCACTGTTTCCTCCCCACAGCGCCCTCCACCCTGGTGTTTCCATGGGTCAGCCGCCTCTTTCATCTCAAGACTCAACCCAGTAAACAAACCCATCCATTCCGCTGTTCCCTTCACCCCAGCAACTACATATATCACAGATCCTCCTGTCTTGACATTACCAACAGTGTTCCACCTTGACAGTCTGCCAACAGTGTCCCACCTTGACAGTCTACCAACAGATTTCCACCTTGACAGTCTGCCATTAATGTTCCACCTTGACAGTCTGCCATGACAGTCTTCCAGCAATGTTTAACCTTGACAGTCTGCCAACAGTGTTCCACCTTGACAGTCTGCCAACAGATTTCCACCTTGACAGTCTGCCAACAGTGTTCCACCTTGACATTGCCAACAGTGTTCCACCTTGACATTGCCAACTGTGTTCCACCTTGACAGTCTGCCAACAGTGTTCCACCTTGACAGTCTGCCAGCAGTGTTCCACCTTGACAGTTTGCCAACAGTTTTCCACCTTGACAGTCTGCCAACAGTGTCCCACCTTAACATTCTGCCAACAGTGCTCCACCTTTAGTCTTACAACAGTGTTCCACCTTCACAGTCGGTCAACAGTGTTCCACCTTGTTGACAGTCTGCCAGTGAATGTTCCACCTTGACGGTCTGCCAGCAGTGTCCACATGACAGTCTGCCAGCAGCTTTCCACCTTGACAGTCTGCCAACAGTGTCCCACCCTGACAGTCTGCCAACAGTGTCCCACCTTGACAGTCTGCACTTGTCAGTATCCCCCTGACAGTCTGCCAGCAGTTTTCCACCAGCAGTCGCCAACAGTGTCCACCTTAACATTCTGCCAACAGTGCTCCACCTTGAGTCTTCCAACAGTATTCCACTTTGACAGTCTGCCAACAATGTTCCTTCTTGACAGTCTTCCAACAATGTTCCACCTTGACAGTCTGCCAACAGTTTTCCACCTTGACAGTCTGCCAACAGTGTTCCACCTTTACAGTCTGCCAACAATGTTTAACCTTGACAGTCTGCCAACAGTGTTCCACCTTGACAGTCTGCCAACAGTGTTCCACCTTGACAGTCTGCAACAGTGTTCCACCTTGACAGTCTGCTAACAGTGTTCCACCTTGACAGTCTGCCAACAGTGTTCCACCTTGACAGTCTGCCAACAGTGTTCCACCTTGACAGTCTGCCAACAGTGTTCCACCTTGACAGTCTCCCCACAGAATCTCACCATCTCTCCTCAACATTCCGTTATCACCTCATAGTATATAACCGGAGTCGTCCGAGGGAAGGAAGGTAATGGGATTGAAATATAATTAGCAAAAAAAGGGGGACCCATGATTAACAAGTCCCGGTAAGCCACAAAGGCAGAGGAAATGGGATGGTGAGAGAGAGAGAGAGAGAGAGAGAGAGAGAGAGAGAGAGAGAGGTCTGCGCACTGCTGCTGTTGAGCATCCTGAGGGAGACGCCGACGTTGCATCTCCCAGGTTCCACACTCCATTGGTACTCAAACTCAGCTGTCATGTCAACCTCAATAATTCCTAACTGGTGTGCATGACTGATGTAAGACTTTATATTGAGGAAAACTTGAGTGTTATTGTTCACATATTTGTGGTTAGTGTGTGTGTGTGTGTGTGTGTGTGTGTGTGTATGGTCGGTTGGCAAGCATGACACGAGTGTTGCCAAGTGTCATGGAGATAGTGTGTGTGTGTGTGTGTGTGTGTCACTGGCCTCGTCTCGCCCTGTCCCAGCCTACTGGTTCACACAGTGTCCACACGTTTATCGCCCTTTCCACATGACTGCGTTGTATGTCCTCTGATGGACACGTGCGACCACCATTGTACATTTTAAAGTGAGGGACAATGATGGCTCCGTAGTCACAGTTTAGTTACATCCATTATTTTATTAATTGCCTGTGGCTTATCCTCAGGTTCTCCTCTCAGCGTGTTGACGTTCTCCTCCTCGGTGATATAACCGTATCAACATTTTAGTATTGTCAGAGTCAACAGGGAGAAAAATCTCTTTAAACAAATAATGATCTTGTTTGTGTTATTAAGATAATGGAAGAACTTAACTCAGACAATGATATTATAAAGTGGTGTGTGGGTGGGGGGGGGTGCCTGGGGAGTGTTGAACGTGTGGGAATTTCATGTTCAGTTTTGCGGTTGAGATACATTGCAGTCTTACGATGAAAGATGGTGTGGAGGAGGGAGGGAGATAGGAGTAAAGTCGTAAGAGAAGGCAATAGTTAGACTGGCATTTCTTTAATCTACCACTTCTAAACCTTTTGTACTCATACTGTCCTCGTTATATGTTTACTCTGTCGTTTTAATCTCGAGCTGTGAGTTCGTCTTGAAGCTCACCGTCGCTACAGAAAAGTCACCCACAGAATCTGGTCATCCACTATGTAATGAAATTCCTAGCACCACCAGGATTCCTGTCTCGTGTGTTAGATATTATCTGGCCCCCACGTGGCTCCGGGACCAAAGAGTTCCTGGAGTTTTGGGTTAAGATTTTTTGTTCTCTCTCTCTCTCTCTCTCTCTCTCTCTCTCTCTCTCTCTCTCTCTCTCTCTCTCTCTCTCTCTCCATCATCATCATCATCATCATCATCATCATCATCATATCATCATCATCGGCCCTGTACTGTGAATTGATCATGTTGGATCGGTCCACTGTTCATCTAAGAAAGAGTAAATTATTGTAGATAAATTTTTGAAGCGTGTGGTTCAGCGGTGCAAAGGGCGAGATAAGATCACCTTTAGAGACAAAATCCTCGAAACCGTTTTAGAATTTACGTAAAAATGTCTTTAATTGGCCCTGGATTCTTATACTGGGGAGATCTTAATCCAATCCGATTCCGGGACCACTACACAGTGAGACCCTCTTTGTACGCTATGATCTGGGGAGCAATTCGGTCTTATTTACACCCTTGGGAAGTATTTTACCGTTGACCAAATAGTGTTCATGGATTGTGATGGACACAGTATTAAGTTGCATCGAAAGAAATTCTACCCCTCCCTCTTCCTTTCCCTTCCCCCCCCTTCTCTTTCCCCCTTCCCCCCCTCTGCCGGTACTCGTAAGACTTTTAAGGTATCACGCTGCGGATGAGGCTAAGTTATGCAATTTTTTTTAAAGACATTACATATTTCTTTGTCTGTCTTGGTGGTGTTACAGACATTTGTTTTCTTATTACCTACAACAGTATAACGGTCCACCAAGACAACGTCATTTAGGTTTACATAAAATAATAGAATATGTAAACTAGACTTGCAGCTGATGTTTGATGAGTAAACAGTTTACTTCTAAATATAAATATGAATAGTTTTTAAGTTTACGGTTATTTGTTGTAATATTCCAGGTGTAGTTTCTTACGGTATAATTAAACTAATATTTACGTCTACCACCGGCTACTTTTATAATCCAAATTTCCAGACTTGAATGAAAATATATCGCTATTAAGGTAATAAGCCCTGTAAGACACCTATCTTCGCTGTACCTTGTTATTAGCGAAGTCTTTAAACGGCACAGTGGTAATTATACTCTTAACTGAATTTGTCTTGGTTTTTCTTTTGTTTTTTCTTATTTACTTGTGTTCTGGTCGCTTTATTTGTTAAGGCTCCAGGCCCCTAAGAGGAGGATATTAACATTTGCTATTCCTTGTGTATGGATTAAAATGTTTTCACATACATTAACTTTGACGATTTCCTGTATATGGGTAAGATTTTTTTACAGTTATTAACATTCATATTAACATTCCCTCTACGTAGACATGGATGTTTTCATTTACAAGAATGTTTTCGTCTTAGCTCTTGAAGCCTAAAAATATCTATCAAAAAAATCCTATTAAATCAAAAGGAAACACCGACGTCTTCCGGTGGTTTATCCCAATGGTAAGGAATCCACTCTGGTTCTCTGGGTTGTTTGATACCTCTTATGTTTTATGTAACCCTATATCCGGCAGTCCAGGGGTGGAATTACTACCACAGTGGCCAGAGCTCTCACCATATACCCATCAGTTGGCCGTAAGAAATAAAAATATTCCTGGATCTTAAAAATTCTCAGACACAGAAAGGAGAGGTGCAGTATCATATCTCAACCTCTGGTGTGTCAAGTTCGGTCCTTTGTATCCGTTGTTGTAGCTTAAGAGAGATCTTTCTGTGAGTGATAAACCAAACTCTCTTAGCCATATCTCGAGGGCTTGGAGAGTCATCATATTTATGACTAACTAAGGCTATATAACCCACCTTCGTCTATTACCACAAGAGGGATATTTTTTGTGTGTTTTCCCCGGAGACAGGAATCGACCCAGTAAAACTAACCGTGACATATTAAAAAGGCCCCCAAAGGATCCCAGTAGAGAAGACTAAACACCGTATATAAGTTGAACAGTTACATTGTTCTCGTGAATAGGTATTGTGGAGACGTAATGTAGCGTTAACGTATGTGTTCTATATAACCGGAGCGTCTCTCTCTCTCTCTCTCTCTCTCTCTCTCTCTCTCTCTCTCTCTCTAAAGATAGGGTGTCTCAGCAGGGTTCTAATGCGGCCGTCATCCTCTAGCTGCCGTTATTGCGTTGTGGTAGTTACTAAAGGTATACACGGGGATAATAGCGACAAGCCTCCGAGCTCTAATGTGGATGCTAAATTAAACCTCCGTCTTTTGTTGGCGTTCTTTACCTTGAGGATGGCTAGTGAGGTGCACGACACGAGTTAGGTGGTTGTATATTACCCAACTTTACCAAGATTTTCCTGCCTCGCCTGTCCGGGGTGTGTAATATTTTAGGGATTTTGTAGATATATATTCACTCAGGTGTTCTGGTAGATTGTGGTTTAGGTGTGTACTCCTCCACCCTGGTGTTGTATATTCTTGTGAGTTCCAAACTATACATTAAGTTTACCTGTAATGATAAACGTGGTACAGTACTACATAGTTGTATTGCGACTAGAGAGGGGAATTGCTCATTTGATTTTGGGATCCCATGGACGGAAGTTATGGTGTTTGTCTGTTTATATAACGGTGAACACGATATTGTACAGGTATTTTGCCTTCAATGCCATTGTTGTACAGCCGGCCAAGGGGTGCTCCTCCGGTGTGGTAATACTGTCTACTCCCGGGCCAGTGTGTACCCAGATCGTCACCCCATAATAATAATGATGATGATGTGCGTGTATGTTACTCCGAAACTTATATATCAGGTCAACAAATCTTGCAGTTTAGGATGGATTATTTTAGTGTTGACAGGCGGCCTCGTCACCAAGGGAGTTTTTTAAGTGGTGACAGTGTCCGGGGTTAATGTCGGTGTTGTAATATCTGGTCCAGAGATTTATTGTGCTTTGTGAGGCTGTTTTTATCATTTATTTTTGTTGATGCCACCTGAGGGTACTGTGTGTGACGGGGAAATATGCGACAGGTGTATTAGGCACATACGGCAGTTAATTATAGGACTTTTATGTACTGTAGACTGCAGAGTATTGAAGTCATGTAAAATGTAAAGATTAATTAGTGTACATTACATAATGCCACCATTTGACAAGATAAGTTCCGTTTACTGAACAGGTCTGCTCATCTTGAAAACTCGTCTTCTCCCTCCCTCCACACCTGTCATCTTCTCTACCCCCTCCTTCCCTCCCTCCATCCCACTTTAATACTTACTAACGTTCGTTAAAGAAATAAAGTGAATGCTTACGCCCGTATTATTAAACAACATCTTCCCTCGAAGAGGGGCCGTCGTGTTTCAACCCGAGTTTTATACTAAATGAGTCTTGAGGGACACCGCAGTACTGTACCTAACGGGTTGTGGCGGTAAAATTAACTAATTCCAATTATAAATTAATTTCTGAAGGACACCGCAGTACAGTACCTAACGGGTTGTGGCGGTAAAATTAACTAATTCCAATTATAAATTAATTTCTGAGGGACACCGCAGTACAGTACCTAACGGGTTGTGGCGGTAAAATTAACTAATTCCAATTATAAATTAATTTCTGAGGGACATCGCAGTACAGTACCTAACGGGTTGTGGCGGTAAAATTAACTAATTCCAATATTATAAATTAATTTCTGAGGGACATCGCAGTACAGTACCTAACGGGTTGTGGCGGTAAAATTAACTAATTCCAATATTATAAATTAATTTCTGAGGGACATCGCAGTACAGTACCTAACGGGGTGTGGCGGTAAAATTAACTAATTCCAATATTATAAATTAATTTATAATATTGGAATTAGTTAATTTTACCGCCACAACCCGTTAGGTACAGTACTGCGGTGTCCCTCAAGACTCATTTAGTATTAAACTCGGGTTGAAACACGACGGCCCTCTTCGAGGGAAGATGTTTAATAGTACGGGTGTTAGTCTTTACAGATCAGTTGAGGTTCGGTTAGGGTAGGCTGGGCTAAGTTACGTTTCCTTTTAATTACATTTTCCTTTAGAAAACTAATGAAAAAAATAATTATCTGTTGATCTTATAAAACAGTTTAGAGTGTTTCGCCAAGATATTTGTGTGGAACTGAAGTTATGTTTAAATGGTTCTGAGCCTTAAATGGTGTTTTTTCTGGACCTGGGAGGGAGGGAGGGGAGGAGGGGGCTGTGTGTGCGACAGACTGAGGCTTTTATATGAACTTAACATTTATATTTTATCTTTAATATTTCCTTTTTATAAATAATTTCCGTAAACGACATTAAGACGGGCTGCTAATCTGACTTTCTGCCTCATTTACACACAATTGCAGGGTCTTAGTTGTTTCTCACCGTTGATATTTTTTTTATATTTATGTTTATTTGTTACTATTTTTATTTTTAATTATTATTATTGTTATTATTGTTGTTGTTGTTGTTGTTGTTGTTGTTGTTGTAGTAATAGTACATTATTTTTTATCTTTTTATATTTTTATTTATTTGCATTAATTATTTTATTATTATTATTATTATTATTATTATTATTATTATTATTATTATTATTCGTCTTATTATTATTATTATTATTATTATTATTATTATTATTATTATATTTTCACCCCCAGGTCCTGATATGGGTCCGTGACCTGTGTTTGGGTGGGCTAATCCCCGTAATAATAAAATGAACAAAGAAAAAGGAAAAGTGGGAAGGATCCGTACCTTGCGGTTTTTACAAGGTGTTTGATGAGCTCCCGTTGATCGGTTATACTTTATGACGACTTTTCCCTCGATTATAAGTCAGTGGTGACAGGTGGAGCTGACCTTTGGTGTCACAAAGGTCACGGGGGCTAAGTGTTGTGCCAGTGGCCTGTCAAATGTTTTCATATCATCGCGAGCTCATGACAACCCTTTATTATTATTATTATTATTATTATTATTATTATTATTATTATTATTATTATTATTATTTTTATTATTATTATTATTATTATTATTATTATTATTATTATTATTATTATTATTTTTATTATTATTATTATTATTATTATTATTATTATTATTATTATTATTATTATTATTATTATTTATTTATTTATTTATTTATTTTTATAAACTATAGATAACAATCACATTACATCAGGTGGATCTCATGTTACTCACCTCACCCTATGTGAGGTCACCTATTGTATATACAGGTCAGGTGAGCTCTTCTCTCAGGTGTGGCCACCGAGACCTGAAGGGGGTGTGACCCTTGGCGGTTTCTTTTGGCTCGGGTTGCTTACGTGTCGGTGTCGGTCTTGCAAAGGAAACTCAACCCGTTGCCACCTCCTCTGCTGCTGCTGGCAATCCTAGGGCAGTACTATCATAAGAACATAAGAAAATAAGGAGTCTGCAATAGGCCGGTTGGCCTGTGCATGGCAGCTCCTGTCGAGAGTTACAACCACTCTCTATCATCCATGAATCTATCTAGCCTCCTTTTAAAACTTTCCAGATTTCCAGCACTTACTACAAAGTTGGTAAGCTTGTTCCACTCGTCCACCACCCTATTTGTGAACCAGTTTCTTCCTATCTCCCTCCTAAACCTAAACTTCTCCAACTTAAATCCGTTGCTCCGAGTCCTATCCTGCTCGGATATTATAAGAACTTTATCTATATCCCCTTTATTGATTCCTTTCATCCACTTAAATACTTCTATCATATCTCCCCGCACTCTTCGTCTTTCTAGGGAATGCAAGTTAAGTTTCTTTAACCTATCCTTATATGGAAGATTTCTAAGTCCCGGAATCATTTTCGTCATTCTTCGCTGCACCGACTCTAGTGAATTTATATCCTTTCTATAATAAGGGCACCAGAACTGAACCGCATAATCGAGGTGCGGCTTGACTAGCGCAAGATATAGTTGCAATAAGACCTCTGCACTCTTATTACTTACACTTCTAGATATAAAACCCAATACTCTGTTATCCTTATTTCGAACATTAACGCACTGTTTTCTAGGCCGTAGGTCCGGGCTTACGAGTACCCCTAGGTCTCTTTCACAAGTCGACTTCTCTAGGTTGATGTTGTTAAGGCTGTATACATTGTCAGTATTTGTTCTTCCAATATTAAGTACGCTGCACTTGCTGGTGTTGAATTTTATTTGCCATTTTTCAGACCACCCATGCAGTTTATTTAGATCCTCCTGTAATGCATTTGCATCCTGCCCTGAATTAATCTGCCGCCCTATTTTGGTGTCATCCGCAAACTTGCTTATGTCACTGCTGATCCCAGTATCTAGATCGTTTATGTAGATTATGAACAAGAGTGGGCCAAGTACTGACCCCTGGGGAACCCCACTGGTTACACGGCCCCACTCAGAATTAACACCATCTACGCTGACCCTCTGCGTTCTATCGGTGAGCCATGATTTTATCCAATTTAAAACTTTCCCCTCGGTACCATGAGCCTTAATTTTTCTCAGAAGCCTCTGATGCGGTACTCTGTCAAATGCTTTGCTAAAGTCTAAGTAAATAACATCGTAATTTTCGTCATTATCTACTACCTCGAAGACTTTCCTAAAAAACGTCAGCAGATTTGTTAGACAAGATTTTCCCTTTGTTAACCCATGTTGCGAGTCGTAGATTAATTTGCTTTTCTCTAGATGCGATCGGATGCTATCTGCTATAATTTCCCCACTACTGACGTCAAACTGATCAGCCGGTAATTTGACGCTGATGCTCTGTCTCCCTTTTTGAATATGGGTACTACATTTGCCTGTTTCCACAAGTCTGGCACAACTTTCTTTACCCCTGTCACTTGCCTTTTACTACCATTGCTGTAAATTCAGTTGCCTCTGACGATGTTTTGAAGAAAGAGGAAAACTAAGGTGCTCCAGTGTTTCCCTTTCCCTGTGAATTTTTAGGAAGATTTATCTTTTCCACATGACCATTGTGGATCTACAAGATATATAGTAGAAAAAGTGTTTATTGTTTTATTATGTTTAGTTATTACTTAATTTGAAACTAAAATGTTTTATTTTACCATTCACAGGTAAGGAATCAGTGGAGGCTCTTCTGGCAGTAAGAGCAAGCTGCCAAGGTTACTCCCTCACCTCGGTTGTGGACCTCAAGGTTGGTAACATTGCGTCCTTGACTCAACACTTTCCCATCACAATATACTGTACAGGGATGACCAGCTGGGTAATAAATGCATAGTGTACAGGTAGGACAGGTGGTGGTCCCTGGTGGGTTACTGGTCTGTTGTAAGGCTACACAAAACTAGGGTCATCAGGGTCGCCGGGAGAGGAACCTCGTGTGGACAACACTCCTGGGACAGGAGGAGCCCCAGAAACCTGTCTCCAGCTAAGTATCACCCTGAGGAATCATCCATTGTAAAATTCCTCTGAGGGGGGAATTGACCCTCTGCTACACACACATGAGGTCACCAAGGTCGTCGGGTTAAATCATTATGGGATAAGAACTTTCTCCAGCCCGAGGTGCATTATTGGGTGTATTAGGAATCGTCTCCAGGTAAACTCAGGGCTGAGTGGTTTATCTGCAGGTGAGGGCGAGTGTTTTGTACTGGGTGGAAAACTGGTGCTGTCAACTCCAGCTGTGTAGTGTGTATTGTGAGTCGACAACTGTATTTGTTCATTATTTTTATCAATTAGCATATTTTTTCTTCATTCTGAAAAATGCATTCTACACAATCGCTTTATCATTTAATCTTGAATGGCTGTATTCGGTGTCCTAGTGATTTCAAATTTGTTTAGTATTTTCCACAAAACTGGACTCGCCTAAACTAAGTTTTCTTTGTTTGCACGATTTTTTTTACAACCTATTCGCTTTTTATTTCCTCTCCCTGTCTACCTCCCTCCCGCGGATGTTACTCTCGTATTGAGCTCTTTAAGTTCTCTTTCCCGCCTCACTCCCCTGTTGCCTCCACAATCTCTGCCACTCTTCCCCTTCACTCTTTTGTTCCTTCACTGTACATGTGTGTGTGTGTGTGTGTGTGTGTGTGTGTGTGTGTGTGTGTGTGTGTGTGTGTGTGTGTGTATCTGTGCGTGTATGTATGTATGTATGTGTGTATGCTCTCCCCTTTTTCCCTTACACTTTTGACTCTATGCAAGATTTACGCCGACTAAAGCTTTATTCTCTCTCTCTCTCTCTCTCTCTCTCTCTCTCTCTCTCTCTCTCTCTCTCTCTCTCTCTCTCTCTCTCTCTCTCTCTCTCTCTCTCTCTCTCTCTCTCTCTCAGAGCATCATCCCCCCCTCTCTCCATCCCCCCCTCTCTCCCCGGGTGGGTGGCTTCCCCTCGGTCGACCTGTTATCGCGTCCCCTCAGAAGGTTCAGATCGATGTTGCCGCTCTCCTCCCCCTACAGCGCATCCGTTTGTCTTCCACCGACTTTGGAACTCCTCTGTTTTCGATGGCAAAGGGACAGTTGGGATTATTTTCCTCGTCGGTATCTCTTGGGGAGGGAATCCTTATGTCTCTCTAAGGGTGAGGGGGCCAGGGGGTTTTATTTGGCAACTCGTTGGTCTATTTTGTCGCGTCTGGCACCGATGGTGGGAGAGGTACAGGGGTATGGAGGAAGTAGTAGTGTTTGGTGGGGAGGGGAGGTGTTGGTGGGAGTAAGGTGGTGTTTGGAAGGGAAGACGGGTTACTGAAGGAGGAAACGGGAAGGATGGAGGGAAAGAGGCAGGAGTGGAAACTCGGAGCTGACGGAGAGAGCAAGTGAGGTTTGACGTCTCGCCTCGTGTGAGTGGGGTGAAGGAGGCGGGAGAGGGTAGATTTTAATTATATCAGGGAAACAAGCCGTAAGCCGCTTTTTATGCTCGAGTGTTTATGACCAGCCCTTACAGCAACATGTCATCAGAGGCTCCAGAATGTTGAGTGGTTGTTTATCCACGCCGGGTGTTGTGATGCTTTGGATCATCCGGTTATTAAAAGAATCAACCTACTGTATTTAGTTCTTGTGGTTCACTTTATTTAGTATTTAAAGAATCAAGTTTGTTGGCCGTCTAAAATATTTTCTTTATCAGAATTATGGTGTGGCTGTGATGTCCACCTTCTCCGATATCTCTGGAGAGTAAACTCTGTTTACTGTGGGTTTTCCTCCCAGATACTTAGTACCGTCCTATCTGAAAGGACTACCTTACCTGATACTTGTAGTGGATCGCCTTACCTGGCACACTTGCCTGGTATTTGTAGTAGATCATCCTGCTTGTCACACGTAGGGAACAATTTTGCCCAAGACACTCGTTGCGGATCTTCCTTCCTGAAACTTGCGTAGGACCATCGTTCTTAACACAGTAGATTGTGGTACCTTGAAGCACACCAGCGTGTATATCAGTTACACGCTCGAGGTTCGGTGTGTTTCTTTTGACGCAGAGACTACGTGACGAGAATGTGTCTGGCGTTGGTCGGATGTCGGTGGATGTCTTGTCTGTCTGGACACTTATCTTGCACGTACAACATGTCCTCAATAGTGTATGTATTTTTTGTTAAAACTCGAAGGGATATACTGTATTTGTTATCTGTTTTTTGACGTTTTATAAATTTTCTAGACTGATTGAACCTTGAAAATGGTGAGTTAGGACGAGACAAAAAGTATAATTTAATACCAGTACTGCTGAGTGATGTTCTCTTTTTGCGGTGAAAGACCATCCCGACACAGCTCTTACTGCCTTTGTTGCCACACTAGGCGGGCGTCAGAGAGGAAGAGGCCCTCCTACACCCTTACTAAACTCGTCCTGTTGTTACCTTAACTTGTTTCTTACTTCTTAACAATTGTTTTCTCAATAATTGTCTTACAGCAGGACAGGTCGACGCCAACGACCTCTGTAGTACACTTCTTAAACCTGACTAACGTAGAGGATTATCTAAAAATGCTGCACCTTTACGTCATAGATAATGCTTAAGGTATCTGCTGGTTTTAAGTAAGCCAATTCCTTAAGACATTCCCTCACCGGGTCTCTTGGCAACAGCCCAGACACCAGCCCCCAGCAGCCCCCAGACTGTCCCAGAGGATAAAGATTCGATCTTGCCACTTGCTCTCTAGCTCCTTGCCTCCCCTCTCCTACTCTTTCACCTACACTTAGAAACGTCTTTCATCTCCTGCACCGACGCTTGAGAATGACGACACGACCTTGGGAACTGACACCACGTACAGGAACTGAGAAACTGTACTGACTTGTGTCCTTGATGTTTTTTAAAGTGATTGTCAGTGGCGTCGTCATCTCTGCTTGATCTCTATTAAAAGCTTAGTGGTGCCTCCGTGTGTATAGTGGTGCCACCGTGTGTATAGTGGTGCCTCCGTGTGTATAGTTGTGCCTCCTTGTGTATAGTGGTGCTCCTTTGTGTATAGTGGTGCCTCCGTGTGTACAGTGGTGCCTCCTTGTGTATAGTGGTGCCTTCCTGTGTATAGTGGTGCCTCCTTGTGTATAGTTGTGCCTCCGTGTGAATAGTGGTGTCTCCTTGTGTATAGTGGTGCTCCTTGTGTATAGTGGTGCCGTGTGTATAGTGGTGCCTCCTTGTGTATAGTGTGTGTGTATAGTGGTGCCTTGTGTGTGTATAGTGGTGCTCCCTTTGTGTATAGTGGTGCCACCGTGTGTATAGTGGTGCCTCCTTGTGTATAGTTGTGCCTCCGTGTGAATAGTGGTGTCTCCTTGTGTATAGTGGTGCTCCTTTTGTGTATAGTGGTGCCTCCTTGTGTATAGTGGTGCCTCCTTGTGTATAGTGGTGCCTGTGTACAGTGGTGCCTCCTGTGTATAGTGGTGCCTTCCTGTGTATAGTGGTGCCTCCTTGTGTATAGTGTGCCTCCCTGTGTATAGTGTGCCTCCTTGTGTATAGTGGTGCTCCTTTGTGTATAGTGGTGCCTCCGTGTACAGTGGTGCCTCCTTGTGTATAGTGGTGCTCCTTTGTGTATAGTGGTGCCTCCGTGTGTATAGTTGTGCCTCCTTGTGTATAGTGGTGCTCCCTAGTGGTGCCTCCCTTGTGTATAGTGGTGCCTCCTTGTGTATAGTGTGCCTCCCAGTGGTGCCTCCTTGTGTAGTGGTGCCTTCCTGTGTATAGTGGTGCCTGTGTATAGTGTGGTGTGTGAATAGTGGTGGCCTTGTGTATAGTGTTGCCTCTTGTGTATAGTGGTGTCTCCTTGTGTATAGTGGTGCCTCCTTGTGTATAGTGGTGCCTCCTTGTGTGTATAGTGGTGCCTCCTTGTGTATAGTGGTGCCTCCTTGTGTATAGTGGTGTCTCCTTGTGTATAGTGGTGCCTCCTTGTGTATAGTGGTGCCTCCTTGTGTATAGTGGTGCCTCCTGTATAGTGGTGCCTCCTTGTGTATAGTGGTGTCTCCTTGTGTATAGTGGTGTCTCCTGTGTGTATAGTGGTGCCTGTGTATAGTGTCTCCTTGTGTATAGTGGTGTGCTCCTGTGTATAGTGGTGCCTCCTTGTGTATAGTGGTGCCTCCTTGTGTATCTCCTTGTGTATAGTGGTGCCTCCTTGTGTATAGTGGTGCTCTTGTGTATAGTGGTGCCTCCTTGTGTATAGTGGTGCCTCCTTGTGTATAGTGGTGTCTCCTTGTGTATAGTGTGGTGCCTCCTTGTGTATAGTGGTGCCTCCTTGTGTATAGTGGTGCCTCCTTGTGTATAGTGGTGTCTCCTTGTGTATGTGGTGTCTCCTTGTATAGTTGTCCTCCTTTGTGTGGTGCCTCCTTTATCCTTGTGTATAGTGGTGTCTCCTGTATATGGTGCCTCCTTGTGTATAGTGGTGCCTCCTTGTGTATAGTGGTGCCTCCTTGTGTATAGTGGTGTCCCTTGTGTATAGTGGTGCCTCCTTGTGTATAGTGGTGCCTCCTTGTGTATAGTGGTGTCTCTTGTGTAGTGGTGCCTCCTTGTGTATAGTGGTGCCTCCTTGTATGTAAGTGCTTCCTTGTGTAAATTGCCTCCTTGTGTATAGTGGTGTGTCTCCTTGTGTATAGTGGTGCCTTCTGTGTATAGTGGTGCCTCCTTGTGTATAGTATGCCTCCTCTTGTATAGTGGTGCCTCGTGTATAGTGGAGCCTCCTTGTGATTAGTGGTGCTTCCTTGTATATAATGGTGCTTCCTGTATGGTGTCCGGTAGTTTTCCCACCTGAGATGTAATTTTGCTTCATCTTGGGTGAAACCAGAATCTCTTATGATGATTGTGTGGCCAGATAGCTCCTCCTTCCCTGGGTGGATTGTGGTGATTCTTACGTGTGTGTGTGTGTGTGTGTGTGTGTGTGTGTGTGTGTGTGTGTGTGTCGCTGATGGGTCTCTCGTTGTATAATGGATCTTCTAATGGTTGTTGGTCTTTTCCCTAATATTTTATCACTCCTCCATTATAAGAGACACATTTAGGGGAAATCTTTATTTGTGTCTTAGTTCCTTTTTCATGTAACGAACGCCTCTAGGTGTGTAGCTCTCTCCTCTCTCTCTCCCATATTTTTTCAGGAGGGGAAGGTGTCACCTTCACGTGATGTTTGCGGTGCCATATCTTTCCAACCTTGTGATAATTATGTACACTGCTTTGTTATATTGTGGCCGTCTCAGGCGATGTTGTGGCCGTCTCCGGGTGATGTTGTGGCCGTCTCGGGTGATGTTGTGGCCTTGTTGGGATGTTGTGGTCTCATGCGATGTTGTGGCTGTCTCATACGATGTTGTGGCTGTCTCATACGTGTGGCCATCATACGATGTTGTGGCCGTTACACACGATGGTGTGGCCGCCTCTCAAGATGTTGTGGCCGTCACTACGATGTTGTGGCCGTCACATACGATGGTGTGACCGTCTCATACGATGTTGTGGCCGTCTGTTATGATGTTGTGGTCGTCACATACGATGGTGTGGTCGTCACATACGATGGTGTGGTCGTCACGATACGATGGTGTGGCCGTCACATACGATGGTGTGAACGTCTCATACGATGTTGTGGCCGTCTTATGATGTGTGGCCGTCTATGTGATGGTGTGGCCGTCTCATGTGATGGTGTGGCTGTCTCATGTGATGTGTGGCCGTCTCATATGGTGGCGTCTCATGTGATGTGTGGCCGTCTTATGTGATGTGTGGCCGTCTCATATGATGGTGTGGCCGTCTCATGTGATGTGTGGCGTCTTATGATGTTGTGGTCGTCACATACGATGTTGTGGTCGTCACCGATGGTGTGGCCGTCTCATACGATGGTGTGGCTGTCTCAGTACGATGGTGTGGCCGTCCTCGTACGATGGTGTGGCTGTCTCGTACGATGGTGTGGCCTGTCTCGTACGATGGTGTGGCCGTCTCATACGATGGTGTGACCGTCTCATACGATGGTGTGGCTGTCTCGTACGATGGTGTGGCGTCTCATATGATGGTGTGACCGTCTCATGTGATGTGTGGTCTCTCCCTGTAAATGTTTAATATTGCTTCCCTTTAATGTTTTATGATTTCCTCCTGCTGATGGCACGGCAAGTGCCTCTCCCTCCCTACACGGTAGTGCCTCTCCTCCTACACGGTAAGTACCTCTCCTCCCACACGGCAATGCCTCTCCCTCCCACACGGTAATGCCTCTCCCTCTACACGGCAAGTGCCTCTCTCCCTCCTACACGGTAGTGCCTCTCCCTCCCACACGGTGCCTCTCCTCCCCCACGGCAGTGTGCCTCTCCCTTCTACACAGCAAGTGCCTCTCCCTCCCCACGTAAGTGCCTCTCCCTCCCTACACAAGTGCCTCTCCCTCCACACGGGTGCCTCTCCCTCCACGGCAGTGCCTCTCCCTCCCACACGGTAAGTGCCTCTCCTACACGGTAAGTGCCTCTCCCTCCCACACGGCAAGTGCCTCTCCCTCCCACACAGCAAGTGCCTCTCCTCCACACACGTGGTCTCTCCTCCCCACGGCAAGTGCCTCTCCCTCCTACACGGCAGTGCCTCCTCTCTCACTACACGGCAAGTGCCTCTCCCTCCTACACGGCAAGTGCCTCTCCCTCCTACACGGCAAGTGCCTCTCCCTCCCCTACACGAAGTGCCTCTCCCCTCCTACGGCAAGTGCCTCTCCTCCACAGTAAGTGCCTCTACCTCCCCCACGCGGCCTCTCTCCCTCCTACAGCAGTGCCTCTCCCTCCTATACGGCAAGTGCCTCTCCTACAGTAAGTGCCTCTCCCTCCTATATGGCAGTGCCTCTCTCTCCTACCGTGGTGCTCTCCTCCAACACGTCAAGTGCCTCTCCCTCACCACGGCAAGTGCCCCTCTCTCCCCTCCACGGCAAGCGCTCTCCCTCCTACACGGCAGTGCCTCTCCCTCCTACACGGCAAGTGCCTCTCCCTCCTACACGGAGTCCTCTCCTCTCCCACGGTAGTGCCTCTCCCCTCCCCACGGCAAGTGCCTCTCTCTCCCACACGGTAAGTGCCTCTCCCTCCCTACACGGCAAGTGCCTCTCTCCCACGGTAAGTGCCTCTCCCTCCCCTACGGCAGTGCTCTCTCTCCCCACGGTAGTGCCTCTCCCTCCCTGCGAGGTGCCTCTCTCTCCCACACAGTAAGTGCCTCCTCCCTCCTACACGGCAAGTGCCTCTCCCTCCCTGTCAGGCAAGTGCCTCTCCCACACGTAGTGCCTCTCCTCCTATACAGTAAGTGCCTCTCTCCCACACGGTAAGTGCCTCTCCCACACGGTAAGTGCCTCTCTCCTACACGGTAAGTGCCTCTCTCTCCTACACGGTAAGTGCCTCTCTCTCCCCCACGGAGTGCCTCTCCACACGGTAAGTGCCTCTCCCTCCAACACGGTAGTGCCTCTCCCTCCTACGGCAAGTGCCTCTCCTCCTACGGTAAGTGCCTCTCCCTCCTACAGCAGGGTGCCTCTCCCTCCCACACGGCAGTGCCTCTCCTCCCCGGCAAGTGCCTCTCCTCCTACACGTGGTGCCTCTCCACAGTGGGTGCCCTCTCCCTCCCACACGGAGTGCCTCTCCCTCCTACAGCAGTGCCTCTCCCTCCTACGGTAAGTGCCTCTCCCCACCTCCCCGGCAAGTGCCTCTCTCTCCCACAGCAAGTGCCTCTCCTCCTACACAGCAAGTGCCTCTCCCTCCTACACGGCAAGTGCCTCTCCCTCCTACACGGCAAGTGCCTCCTCCCTCCCACAGCAAGTGCCTCTCCCTCCACAGTAAGTGCTCTACCTCCCACACGGCAAGCGCCTCTCCCTCCCTACACGGCAAGTGCCTCTCCCTCCCTACGGCAAGTGCCTCTCCCCTACACGGTAAGTGCCTCTCCCTCCCTATGGCAAGTGCCTCTCTCTCCCTACACGGTAAGTGCCTCTCCCTCCTACACGTCAAGTGCCTCTCCTCCTACGGAGTGCCTCTCCCTCCCACACGGCTCTCCCTCCTACACGGCAAGTGCTCTCCCTCCCCTACGGCAAGTGCCTCTCCTCACACGGCAAGTGCCTCTCTCTCCCACACGTAGTGCCTCTCCCTCCTATACAGCAAGTGCCCTCTCTCTCCTACACGGTAAGTGCCTCTCCCTCCTACACGGCAAGTGCCTCTCTCCCCTCACGGTAAGTGCCTCTCCCTCCCTATACGGCAGTGCCTCTCTCTCCCTACACGGTGGTCTCCTCCCTCCCTGCAGCAGTGCCTCTCTCTCCCACACGGTAAGTGCCTCTCCCTCCCACACGGCAAGCGCCTCCTCCCTCCTATACGGCAAGTGCCTCTCTTACACGGTAAGTGCCTCTCCCTCCCTATACGGTAAGTGCCTCCTCTCTCCCACACGGTAGTGCCTCTCCCTACACGGTAAGTGCCTCTCTCTCCTACACGTGAAGTGCCTCTCTCTACACGGTAAGTGCCTCTCTCTCCTACACGGCAAGTGCCTCTCCCCACACGTAAGTGCCTCTCCCTCCCACAGTAAGTGCCTCTCTCTCCCACACGGCGTGCCTCCTCTCTACACGGTAAGTGCCTCTCCCTCCTATACAGCAAGTGCCTCTCTCCTACAGTAAGTGCCTCTCCCTACACGGCAAGTGCCTCTCCCTACACGGTAGTGCCTCTCCCTCCCTACACGGCAAGTGCCTCTCCCTCCTATACGGCAAGTGCCTCTCTCTCCCCCACGGCAAGTGCCTCTCCTACGGTAGTGCCTCTCTCTCTACACGGCAAGTGCCTCTCTCTCTCCTACGACAAGTGCCTCTCTCTCCCCACACGGCAAGTGCCTCCCTCTACAGCAAGTGCCTCTCTCTCCTACACGTCAAGTGCCTCTCCCCACGGTAGTGCCTCTCCCCACACAGTGGTGCCTCTCCCACACGGTAGTCTCTCCTCCCCACACGAAGTGCCTCTCTCTCCCACGGTAAGTGCCTCCTCTCCACACGGTAGTGCCTCTCCCTCTACACGGCAAGTGCCTCTCTCTCCACGGCAAGTGCCTCTCTCTCCTATACAGTAGTGCCTCTCCCTCCTACACGGTAAGTGCCTCTCCTACACGTGAAGTGTGCCGCTCTCCCCTACAGTAAGTGATGCTACCCATGTGTAGTACCTCCTCAGTGTAATAATAAGGTTGTGTGCCTCCATCATGATACCTTGAGTTGCCTCCATCTTAATCCTTGTGTTGCCATCACAATTCCTTGTGTTGCCTCCATCTTGATACCTTGTGTTGCCTCCATCATGATTCCTTGTGTTGCCTCCATCTTGATACCTTGTGTTGCCTCCATCTTGATTCCTTGTGTGCCTCCATCTTGATACCTTGTGTTGCCTCCATCTTGATACCTTGTGTTGCCTCATCTTGATACCTTGTTTTGCCTCCATCATGATTCCTTGTGTTGCCTCCATCTTGATACCTTGTGTTGCCTCCATCTTGATACCTTGTGTTGCCTCATAGATTTCTTGTGTTGCCTCCATCATGATTCCTTGCCTCCATCATGATACCTTGTGTTGCCTCCTTCTTGATCTATGTTTGCCTCCATCTTAATCTGTCTTGCCTCCATCATGATACCTTGTGTTGCCTACATCTTGATACCTTGTGTTGCCTCCATCTTGATACATTGTTTTGCCTCCATCTTGATACCTTTTGTTGTTTGCCTCCATCTTGATACCTTGTTGCCTCCATCTTGATACCTTGTGTTGCCTCCATCTTGATTTGTGTTGCCTCATCTTGATACCTTGTGTTGCCTCCATCTTGATACCTTGTGTTGCCTCCATCTTGATACCTTGTGTTGCCTCCATCTTGATACCTTGTGTTGCCTCCATCTTGATACCTTGTGTTGCCTCCATCTTGATACCTTGTGTTCCTCCATCTTGATACCTTGTGTTGCCTCCATCTTGATACCTTGTGTTGCCTGCACTTGTTATGTCATGTGTTCACTTTTGATGGACATTGTTGCTTCTTTGTTTATTTTGTGAGGTTGTCGTCATGGTGTATCGCGCCGCCAACACCATTACCCACCGGTGTTACCGTATGAATTTTCTTGCAAAGCTTTCTATTGGCTCTTGCGAGTGTTTATTCGTTTTAATGGGTAAATGTTGACCTCCTCTGATGATTTAATGGTGCCTCCCCTTGATGGCTTAAGTATTAATAAGTCTCATCTAATGGGTTTTGTTAGTGGCGTCTCTCCTCCCACTCCCTAATGGTTTAAGGTGCTTACTGCTAATGGCCTATGGTAATATTCACCTCTAATGTTTAATGGCGCCTCCCTTTGGTTTGTGGGGTTTAGCTCGAGGGGTAATGGTATTGTGATGGTGTTTGGTAGTGTGCTTCCCCACTTCCCTCACTCTCCGACGGTTTGTGACTTACACTACTTCACCCCTTAATGGTTTAAGTCACCCTCCTCCTTACTGGTTAGAGGTGCCCCCCTTACTGTTTAGAGGTGCTCCCCATTACCGGTTAGAGGTACCCCCCTTACCGGTTAGAGGTACCCCCTTTACCGGCTAGAGGTATCCCCCCTTACCGGTTAGAAGTGCCCCCCCCTTTACTGATTGGAGTGCCCCTTACTGGTTGGTGCCCCTCTACTGGTTAGAGTTCCCCTACCGATTAGGTGGCCCCCTTACTGGTTAGAGTGCCCCTACTGGTTAGAGTTCCCCTACCGATTGGAGGTGGCTACTGGTTAGAGGTGCCCCTCCTTGTTAGAGTGCTCCCTACTGGTTAGAGTTCCCCCCTACTGATTGGGTGACCCCCTCACTGGTCAGAGGTGCCCCTACTGGTTAGAGGTTCCCTACTCATGGGTGGCCCCTTACTGGTTGAGGTGCCCCCCTCACTGGTGCCCCTACTGGTTGGGGTTCCCTACTCATTGAGGTGGCACCCTCACTGGTTAGAGGTGCCCCCTACTGGTTGAGGTTTCCCTACTGATTGAGTGGCCCTTACTGGTTAGAGGTGCCCCCACTGGTTAGAGGTGCCCCTACTGGTTGAGGTTCGCTCTGACTGATTGGAGGAGCCCCTCACTGGTTGGTGCCCCCCTACTGGTTAGGTTTCCCCTACTGGTGAGTGGCCCCCTCACTGGTTAGAGTGCCCCCCTCACTGGTTGAAGGTGCCCCTATTGGTTAGAGGTTCGCCCTACTGATTGGTGGCCCCTTATCGGTTAGAGGCCCCCTACTGTTGAGTTCCCACTGATTGAGTGGCCCTTATCGTTGAGGTGCCCCTACTGGTTAGGTTCCCCTACTGATTGGAGGTGGCCCCCTTATCGGTTGAGGTGCCCCTACTGGTTAGGGGTTCCCCTACTGATTGGAGGTGGCCCCCCTTGTCGGTTGAGGTGCCCCCCTACTGGTTGGGGTTCCCCCTACTGATTGGAGGTGGCCCCCCTTACCGGTTAGAGTGCCCCCTACTGGTTGAGTTCCCTACTGATTGAGTGCCCTTCGTGTGCCTTGGTGAGTTCCCCACTGATTGAGTGGCCCCCTTACCAGTTGAGGTGCCCCCTACTGGTTAGAGGTTCCCTACTGATTGGAGGTGGCCCCCTTACCGGTTAGAGGTGCCCCCTACTGGTTAGGGGTTCCCCTACTGATTGGTGGCCCTTACGGTTGGGGTGCCCCCTACTGGTTAGGGTTCCCCCCTGATGGAGTGGCCCCCGGTTAGGCCCCCGGGGCTTTGGTGGCCCCTTACCGGTTGAGGTGCCCCCTACTGGTTGGGGTTCGCCCTCCTGATTGGTGGCCCCTTACGGTTAGAGTGCCCCTACTGGTTGAGGTTCCCCTACGATTGGGTGGCCCCCTTATCGGTTAGAGAGTGCCCCCTACTGGTTGAAGTTCCCCCTACTGATTAGGTGGCCCCTTACCGGTTAGGTGCCCTACTGGTTAGAGTTCCCCACTGATTGGAGGTGGCCCCCTTACCGGTTAGAGGTGCCCCCTACTGGTTAGAGGTTCGCCCTACTGATTGGGTGGCCCCCTTACCGGTTAGAGGTGCCCCCTCACTGGTTAGAGGTTCGCCTACTGATTGGAGGTGGCCCCCTTACCGGTTGGGGTGCCCCCTACTGGTTAGAGTTCCCCCTACTGTTAGGTGGCCCCTTGTCGGTTGAGGTGCCCCCTACTGGTTAGAGGTTCCCCTACTGATTGGGTGGCCCCCCTTGCGGTTAGAGGTGCCCCCTACTGGTTGAGGTTCCCCCTACTGATTGGAGGTGGCTTCCCAGTTGAGGTGCCCCCTACTGGTTGAGGTTCTCCTACTGATTGGCCCCTACCAGTAGTGCCCCCTCACTGGTTGGGGTTCCCCTATGATTGATGGCCCCCTTACTGGTTGAGGTGCCTCCTATGGTTTGTGATCATCGCCCGTGATGGCTGATGGCGCTCTCTCCATAGTGAGTAGTGGTGCCCTCTCGTGATGGTTTTCGGTACTTTACCCTGAGAGCCTGAGTGCCGTGGGAATCATTGCCCGGATAGTGACCATACCTTAGATCAGGGAGAGGAAGAGGAATTTAATCTCCATATTGAGGTGGAGCGTCAGGACCTAGGTGACCACGCCGATGGGGAGGACGAGGCTGGGTTATCAGCACGTGGAGGAGGAGTGGTGTTAGTGTGATGATAGTGGAGAGATAAGAGGAGATGCTAGTAAGGAAAGGTTTAGGCGTCGTTGATTTTATATTCACGTTCCTTGTGGATCTCTCTCTCTCTCTCTCTCTCTCTCTCTCTCTCTCTCTCTCTCTCTCTCTCTCTCTCTCTCTCTCTCTCTCTCTCTCTCTCTCTCTCTCTCTCTCTCTCTCTCTCTCTCTCTCTCTCTCTCTCTGTATATATATATATATATATATAGCTCATTCTTTACTATGTGTAAGTATTCTATTGAAATTAGTTACCATTTTTCCCCGTCTTGAGTCACTTGGTTCAAAAGATACGATCTTTAGAAAAATATGCCGGGAGCCACAAGGAAAGTTCCGGTGGTGGACATAACTTAGGTTTTGTTCTCCGTTAGTGAGAAGATGAATGCCATTTTAGGGGCATATTTTTTAATGTTATATGGGGAGAATTACTGGGGTTGGAAATGAAGACGTTTGTGACCTTTGACCCGTAATAATGAAGGGGCGGTGAGGAAAAATGTATCCGGGTTGAGTAAAATTTAGCTGGGGTGAGGGAAAAGTGAAGTGTTGTGGAAAGGAAAAAATGAAGCTGGGGTTAAGGAAGGGATGGTGTTAGCACAGCAGCGTCAGATAGGTATACCAGACCTCTCTCGCTCAGCTGATGGTTGGTGCACTATGCACATCAATCCGTTTCGTGAATGTCATCTGTTTAAATCCCGGTTATTGTGATTTTTTCAAATATTCTTTTATTTTATGTACAAAATTCTCAGTAGTGTAATAAATTAAGTAATGCTTGACATTTTTGACATTAACGGATCACATTACAGTGTAGGTTGTATAATGCACTATTTAACTTTCTTGATATTAATCTGTACTGAGTGTGTGGTTAGTCGACTGTCTCCTCCAACATTTCCTCGACATGTGAACATCATGTACTGTAATTGTACTCGTTGATGTTAAGGAATTTTTCTTGGTTGGATATGTTTTATATTACTTCAATTTAAGTTTTATTTATAACCTTTGTCGCGCTCTAGATCGTGTGTATGTTGTTATGCTGTCAGGGTAGTATGTTGTGTGGAGGAGTGCATATAACGACCCTCTGTTGTTTACAAGGGAGCGTGGTGTGTTATACTGTGGTTCAGTCCTCTCTTTAACGTATCCAAATATTTAACAGCATGATGCGTTATCATCTTCCTGGACTCTCTATTTACAGTACAATCCCCGCTATACAACTGTCCCAAGTAGTCAAAGATATGAATTAGCAGTTGGAATCTTACTTTATATCAGGTTCAGTGTGTGTGTACTTCGAGCTTATTGGCCGCCATTAATGTCGTGCCAAATGACTAACTGTAAGAATAAGAGGACTATATCACCCCCCCTCGTTTACTGTTGAAGCTCAGTTTGTCTTGGTCCTCGCGTCAAGTCACAAGGTGATCACGATAGTTTTGATGACCCACAACTTTTCCCCCGTGTGCACGTCCACCAAGTTAGGTTTTGTGGTTGTGTTGTTAGTGTGCTGGAGGCGGCGGGGTGAGTCTCTCTCCTCCCCCCTACACCCCCTCCTCCTCCTCCTTTTCCTCCCCACCTTAACCTCTTCCCAACTTTCCTCTTCCCCCATATTTCTTCCAAACCTTCCTCCTCCCCAGCCTACCCTTCCACCTTCCTTCTCTCTTCATAACACACCTCCTCCCCTCCTCTCCCCCCCCCCTACCCTTTGACCATCATCCTCCTCACCTCCCCAACCTTCCCCGGCCCAAGATTTGAAGTTGTGCGCCAAGGCTTTGTAGCTGAGGAAACTCCAGCCGTTAGAGACCTTGACTGTCTCCATCTCCCTCGTGTCTATAATTCTTTTTTCTTAGTATCCTCAGTTATTATTCTTTTAATTGAGATTAATATTTCTTTTTATCACCTGATGATTAAACCCCAACTTACTTTACCTGATACTCCAACTTACTTTACCTGATACCCTAACACTATACTTCGGGTTAGAATAAGTTGAGTTAGGTTAGGTTAAATTAGGTAAGATTAGCGGTAAGTTAGGCTATAGGTTAAGCGTGGGTGCTGTTAAGGTGAAAATTAATAACCTGGGTGGGTAATCTTCAGGTGATCCGTATTTTTACTAATATACTGTACTCGTATTTGTTGTGGACAATTGATTTGGGGGGAGAATAGTCAGCAATCACTGGGGGAATCTTCTACACAACGAGAATCTTTTCCATGTAAAGGTTTTCTTCCTGGGAGAATCACCCAAATGTGTTGCTTTTTTTTTGCAGGTTTTAAGGTTTGTGTTTTTTACCTCCCAATGACAAGTCTCAGAGCGCTACGTTTTCACCCGGACACATTTGTCACAGCGACGATGTGGATATTCCTTTGGGGGGATGGGTGTAGCTTTATACCACAGCTCTGAAAAACAAATGCCGTCTAGTGTGTGGGTAAAAAAGAGTCGAGAAAATTTTTATTATATCTTAAAAAGAGACGGAAGTCATTGGAGTCTTTTTTCTTTTTCTTAAGGGTATGAGCCAGGGATTACGTTGGTGATTATAGTCCTGAGGGAGAAGTGTAGGATAATGTTGTTTTTGAGGCTCATGTTGAAAACTAGAGGAGGGTCCCGAGGCGCTCTCGTGTCTGCTGCTGCTACTTCCTGTCTGATACTTGCATCTGCTGAGTCATCTCTTGGTTGTATTTCTTCCTGTGCTCCCGTTAGTGTTGTTACCGCCTCCTGTGCTTCCATTAGTGTTGTTACCGCCTCCTGTGCTTCCATTAGTGTCGTTACCGCCTCCTGTGCTTCCATTAATTTTGTTACCGCCTCCTGCGCTTTCATTGATGCTGTTACCTCCTCCTGTGCTTCCATTAGTGTTGTTCCCGCCTCCTGTGCTTCCATTAGTGTTGTTACCGCCTCCTGTGCTTCCGTTAGTGTTGTTACCGCCTCCTGTGCTTCCATTAGTGTAATGTTTGTTACTGGCCCTGCGCTTCCCATTAGTGTTGTTACTGCCTCCTGTGCTTCCCATTAGTGTTGCTACCGCCTCCCAGGCCCATTAGGTAAGCAGCTACCTCCTGCGCTTCCAGCTGAAGTGTTACTCTCTGTGCTTCCACAAAAAGAGTTACTGCCTCCTGTGCTTCCCATTAGCAAGGCAGCACCTCCCTCCTGTGCTTCCTATTAAAAGCAATACTGCCTCTGTAAGCTTCCATTATGTTATTACCGCCTCTTGTGCTTCCATTAGTGTTGTTCCCGCCTCCTGTGCTTCCCGTTAGCGTTGTTACCGCCTCCTGTGCTTCCAGCCCATTAGTGTTGTTACCGCCTCCCTGTGCTTCCATTAGTGTTGTTACTGCCTCCTGTGCTTCCATTAGTGTTGTTACCGCCTCCTGTGCTTCCATTAGTGTTGTTACCGCCTCCTGTGCTTCCATTAGTGTTGTTCCCGCCTCCTGTGCTTCCATTAGTGTTGTTACCGCCTCCTGTGCTTCCATTAGTGTTGTTACCGCCTCCTGTGCTTCCATTAGTGTTGTTACCGCCTCCTGTGCTCCCGTTAGTATTGTTGCTGCCCACTCATCGCCTGCTACCACTAATGCTGCCGATTCACCATTTGTTGTCACCACAGAAGATGGTGTTGTTTCTAACACCAAGGATTCTGGCACTGTAGGCTGCTGGAAAGTATAAAACACATTGAGCCCATTGTGTTTTACATGATATTGTGCGATACACCTGAGTCTTCAATAAAATCACTTTATATATAGTCAATAGGTTATTGATATCCAACTTTCTCAAAGCAACACATTGATTATTTTGCATAAAAGATAATTATTTGCTCACTTAAGGAAACATCTCCCTTTGGTTCTTCAGTAGTTACAGCTTTACACCATTTGGGTCTTTTCGGTTTCATGCCAAGTCTTCCCCCACCCACACACACAAAGCGACAATATATATTATTAGTCCATATACACGGACTTTCTTATAGAAACGATACCTCATTCGTCGGGAATCGAACCCTGGATATCTGCTCACACGTAGAAGTCCAGGGTTCGATTCTCAACTAGTGAGGTATTGTTTGTACATTTATAAAGTTCCTTGCAAGGAATGTAATATGTTTTACTTAGGCCAGACAGGTAAAGATCTTGCAACTAGAATTAAACAACACAAATACAGTGTTAGGACAGGCCAGGAATCCAATGCTCTGTTTGTTCATTTGAGGGATAACAAGCATTGCATTGACTGGGATAATGCCTCCTCAATATTACCATGTAATTCAATTGATAGTAGGAACATCATAGAATCTAGTCTTATTAAACATACCGAAGCATTCAACATGAATTTGAGTAACGGCATGTACAAGCTGGACAATTTTGTAATTAAGAAGATTTGTAACCAGGTGAGAAGGCCGGGTCACCTGACCATCTGACCTGACCACCAACCGTTGTGTGCTATTTAAAGATTAGTAGGGTCATTACCTAATACCTGACCATTGTGGACCTGGTCTCACCCTCCTCTGTATATATACACCTTGGTTTGTATTTCTCTCTCTAGTCTGTACTCACCCCTGAAGATGTGAATTACACGAAAGCGCTTGGGAACTTCGTGTTTTCTTCTTTCCTTGTGGTTATCAGCATATATATATATATATATATATATATATATATATATATATATATATATATATATATATATATATATATATATATATATATATATATATATATATATTGGTGTGTATTTTGGGGTGGGGGGCACAGTACATGAAACCAAGAAGACCCCACCATATAATTATGAAAAAAAATATCGCACACAGTTAACCAATACCCTCTATTGTATCTTTTTCTAAATAGGCTACTTTTTTAGTCGTGAACATCACGGTATTTACAAGTTGGCAGTGACACCATGTATTTACATCTTATATTGTGATCGCTAGTTTATTGATGACGAGCGTTTATAAAAATGTACAGTTCTGTACAACTCAAAACCTCACAACTACCAATGTATTGCTGGGACTTTATGACTATGTTGTAAGATTAGGCTCCTACAGTGGAAAAGGTTAGATGGTCAGTCTACATTATTCAGAGTTGGAATAATAATAATATTCACTTAGTGAATTGTTATCTATATAAACTATACCTGTATACAGGTGTGCAGGTATATAGTTCAGTATGACTATAGGGTCCTGTGTTTAGGTTAAAAAATTTCCAGTTGCGGAATCTAGACATTTACAAAAAACTACCTAACTGTTGTAAATTATTGCCTAAGTACTAAAATTCAGTACCTAATTACTATAATTCAGCACCTAGCACATTAAGAAATTAATTAAATAAATTTAGTCCATTACATAAGGGAACATAGCTTTTGTATAGTGAAAAAAGTGGTGTAAGAATGTGATGTTTCTATAAGCGATATTTGCAGAGCGAGCGTAGCGAGGAATAGTAATTGGTAAAATATAAATTTACTTTTGCCACTTATCGGCTCGTTAGCCGCTTGGACTGTCGGACAAGTATTGGGCATGCACTGGCTCCTGACTGTATCTGTACCTGCTCCAATGTTGATCAAGTCTGGTTTTGAAAGGGCTCACACTCGGTGCCGTCACAACCTTTAGCTGTGACCCCTAGTGCCAGCTCCAGGTATTATATGGACACTCGACCGAGTTGTGCCCTTTGTTGCAGGTGTTTTTATCTCTCTGAAGTGCCGTAGTGCAGGCACCAGTCTGGTGGCCCTCCTTTGGGCAGTCTTCAATCAACTGATAGTCTCTATCTCCCCAAATAAAAATTAACATAGGAGTTCCGTGGTTCTACTCTACCGATTAAGACGATTCTTAACCATTTGTTTTTTCATGAAATGACACAAAATTGCCAAGACAAAGGTAAGTTGGGTTAGGTAAAGATTGGTTTGTCAAAGCTGGGTTAGGTAGGTAAAGTTAGGTTAGGTAAAGTTAGATTTGGTTAGGTTAGGTCAGGTTTCGAAGCCCTGACCCACGATGTTTTATGTTCTAAGTAAGTGGGACCCATAGGCCTGACGGTGTGGATACAGCTTAGGCTGGTACTGCACTTTATCACCTTCGTTTCCCCAACTATAAAATTAGATAACCATCCTGTGGCCCCAGTCAGTGGCTGGCCGCGGGATTCGAATCGGCAGCCATTGGGCGAGGAAGCGAAGGCGGCAAGTGATATAACCACTTGCCCAGTATCTCTCAAAGGACTCTATGAATCTGTGCCAGCCCATACATGTACCTCTAAAGTCTTCGTTCTTTGTTCCACTGTAACGTCTCGGTGGCTACTTGTATACCGTGTGCGTGTTTCAGGTAACATACGCGGTCATCATTGTGTTACATTTGTTGATAGTTTGCTGTAAGTTCGCGTTAGGTGTGTTTCGTTGTAATTACGAAATGTTATGTTTTTAGGAACTTGTGGTTTACCATTGTGGAGAATGTACGGAAGCTCGGGCTAATAATAATAATAATAATAGTAATAATAATAATAATAATAATAATAATAATAATTAACGGTTTATTGAAAAAGTTCTGCAGCCCGAAGGCTGAAAATATACATTAACCAAAAATGACTTATTACATACAGACATGGGGTGGGTGGGTCGTTTAACAAAAGCTTTTATTATTGAAAGGAGAAGGAACATGAATTGAACATACAAATTATTATAGTTTGCAGCTGATGGGCCGGGCTAGTCTCTTGCCATACTGTGTGAGGTCACTTGGCCTCGTGGTGCAGTAACTCATCCGTCGGTGTTGATATGAAGGACCTCACGTGGTCATGGAGACACCGGGTGAAGTGGTGTTCACTATTGTGCGAGTGTGTGTGTGTGTGTGTGTGTGTGTGTGTGTGTGTGTGTGTGTGTGTGTGTGTGTCATCACGGCGTGACTCCTGCCCATCCGGGGGATATCTAAAAAACCTTGAAGGCATTCTCCATTCATACATCACGGCCAGGCCTCGTGTAATACATATTTATGATGTTGTCTGGGTGACGGCCGAGGAAGGCAGTCCTCGAGGCCGTGTAACTGACTCCGCTTACGCTTGGATAAAGTTAAGGCGTGTGATCACTGTTGTGGACGTAACGGCGGTGTTGTGCCGCAGCGAGCCTCGTAAAAGTATGTAGTGTGGGGAGATGCCCTTTTATGGCCTTGGATATGGCTTCCCAACCCAGATTTTTTAAGTTTTTACATACAATCAAATTCCTGTCCATTATGGATCTTCCCTACCCTCGCTATGACTCTCCGAAAGACAGGAAGAAAGTAATAATGCCAGGGACGCCATGACAGCTGGAGGCCCGGGAGAGTAAAGTGAGGAAGATCACCTGGAGAGCAGTAACGCAGCAGAGACAAACGCGAGTTGGCTTCCACCCAGCAGCTAGAGTTGGTACTGCTACTGTCACTGTTGTTGATGACACCGGCCCTGCTCACTGCTGCATAAGCAACCATCCAAATGCAGAGGGGAGCGGTCAGGCGGTCGGAGGTAGGGGAGACGCTCACACTGCCCTGGTTGTCAAGAAGCCCCCTGAGGGTTACCACTCTTGCCATATTGGTGCAGTACATGGTAGCAGGGAGAACACGAGGCAGGGGAGCGGGGAAGAGCTAGGGGCAGGGTAGTGTAAATTTGATGTGGAGAAGAGGGGAATATGGCTCGCTAAACACTGGGGGAAGGCAGCATTTTAGAACACGGCAGCAAATACGGTAGTTGGTTGATCACGTTAATGGTAGAGAACGAGGGAGGTTCACTGTCAGGGTTTAGGGTTGGTTGAAAGGGCGCGTGGGCCGGCAGGATGTGGTAGGGAATTTGTTGCAAAAATTACCAGTTAGTAATTAGTTACAAGCCATAATTGTGTGCAAATTCTTTCGTAATTTTTTTATAATGTAAGTTCCATTTGTCCTAACTTTTTAATATTTTTAAAATTATCCCTCTTTCCCTGTTGTTGACTGCCTGACTTAGTGGGGCCGTCAACAACATTGCCTCGCTCGGTGTCGCTTTTGTGGGTTTCCTGACGACCTAGCATTACCAAGAGCAGGAGCGTCATCATTATTTTAATCCCTTCAAATTTACATAGCAAGAGCCTTGGGGAATAACCGACTCTGCGGTATTATTTATTTATTTATTATTATTATTATTATTATTATTATTATTATTATTATTATTATTATTATTATTATTATTATTTATTTATTTATTATTATTATTATTATTATTATTATTATTATTATTATTATTATTATTATTTAAATAAAACCGTGCCCTTGCCCAATCTGGTAGGCGTGGTCGGGGTGAGTTCTTGCCTCACACACACACACAAACCTGATTGTTTGACACAACTGAACTATGTGGTTTGCTGATTCTATACCAGACAGCTGCCAATTGAATAAAATTTGTTCACATCAAGTTTGTATTACAATAAACATGTAGTGTCCACTTCCTGATTGTTTTGATTGCTACAGGTATTTTTTAATGGGATTAGCCCACCCGGGCACAGGTCAGTCACCCATATCAGGGCCTGGAGGCAAAAATATAATAATAATGATAATAATAATAATAATAATAATAATAATAATAATAATAATAATAATAATAATAATAATAATAAAAAAACATGAATAAATACAAAAAATCAATTGAGACCCTGCAATTGCGTGTAAATGAGGCAGAAAGTTAGATCAGCAACCTGGGACTTGGCCACAATTTTTGTGATGCCATATGGCAGCAGGGTCCACCATAGACAACACATTATGCTTCCAATATCTTCCCAGGCGGTAGTACCTCCCTGTTTGGTAGCTGCCTACTACTACCTACCCCCTTCACTACGATATCTCGTTATCTGTTTTATTCTGGTTACCTCCAGACGATTTTATTCAGCTGGGAAAGTTCCATCTCGTAGTTAAGGGGGTAAACAAAACGTCACTGCTTCTACAAGATATGGATCCAAACATATCCATAATCCATTTGCTCGTAAATGTCCCCTTTTACAAAGGAACACCTTACTTAGAACATGAATTCATTCCCCTCTCATCCTGTTGTAACTTTCGAATTTTCATCAGGCTAGCGCTAGACGATTACATTCAGCTTAGGAAACACCGTCAGTATTGTCAAAGTGTTATTCTGCATTGTAATCTCTCTTCCAAGTTATATACATTTCCGTCCTCACCCCCAGTATCCTGTCTCCTCCCCACACACACACACAGAATGACACCTACCCCGACATACCCCTCCCCTGACATACCCCTTCCCTCTCCCTCCCGCTCAATGGCGAATGTTTCGATTTCACACTTCAGAGTTCGAGGTTTACACCTTAGGGAAAAAGAGGATTGGCAACGCTAAGTGGTAAATGTGTGAGTGGAGCCAACTGTATGTGGTTGTGTGTTAGGATGTCGTGTGGTATGTGGTTGTGTTAGACGATACTGTCAAAGCGTGTATTGCATGACGGTATTGTACATGTTATAACACTAGATCATCTCGGTGCATTTGACTGGTGACAGTCTGCATGCGTGAGAGCAGTTGCTTATCGTTTACTGTTTGTTTATGTGGGCTGTGAGTAGGAGGAAACGGGGCTAGTGCAGTGTTTTACTTAATTAAGTTTATACAGTACTATCCATTTGGGAATTAAGGTGGAGGCAGAGTTAACGATGAGAACAGAACACATTTAGAACTGGATGATCCTCAAAGCCATTCCGTCATTGGCAGCTGCATCTATGGTCTAATGGAAGGCCCTTGAGATTCTGGTAATCTTGATGCGCCGTGCTCCTCTGATACTGGGTAGTACAGTGTGTTGCTTTTCAATTTCATGTGGCATCTATTTGGCTCCAGCTCAGAATTTTCTGGCATCATATATGAGGAAGTTATCGTATTTTTAATTTTTGGTGTTGATAAAAAATGGAGGTAAAGAAAGCGGTTTTATTATGGGAAAAATATTTCAAATATGCTTTTGCATATGCTGTAAATGAGCTGCCGTGATGGGATTTGAATATTCCAGCACACAAGGCGACAGTGGAGGTTGATGTAACCAGCAGCGCAAATGATCACACTGTATCCACACACTGATGTATGGCGGTCTAAACACGTGCAAGTGAATTTGAGTTTCTGTTGAGGGTGTGTGCAGGGTGGAGGTGTGTGGGAACTTGCTGGGTGTATGAAATATGTAATTGGGTTTATGGTATCTGGGTGTCAAGAATGTGGCTTGAGATACTTGTGTATGTAAGGGTTTATTTGTTATGTGTGTGTGTGTGTATACAAATCCTGTCCCATATAGTTAGTTTATTGGAACTTAGTGCAGTTAGTCAGAGTATAATGTGTGTTACAGTTGTAGAGACAGTGTACAATAGGTGCTCCCTTGTGTGTGACTGTATTAAGGATGCGTATTAATGCCTTTAAAAGGTGATGGTGAGAAAAAAATGGTATTTTAAATGTTTCTGTTTACTAGTTAGAAAGAATTTAATGCTGAGATAGAGATACTATTTGTTTAGGGCTTGCGTGTGGCGTAGCTGGTAATGTTGAAGACCTAGGCTGTACAGTTTCGAATGTAGAAGAGTTTTAGACGGATGGGAAGGGTTGTGTTGTGGGGAGTGGTTAGTGGGCTGGTAGCTGGAGGGGAGTGTATCTGGCTGGCATTGTAAACGAGTGTGAATTTAAACACATAGCCTGACTAGGGATGGCATTAGTTGATGAGGAGTGTATTTATTTTCAAGTTGAGACAGGTTATGGCACGTGTCCTCCATCAGGCGAGAGCAAGGTTCTGGTAGAGGCAGTAAGAAAAGCTCTTTCAGTGGAGTCTTCATGAAGGTTCTAAAGCTTTAAGAACATAAGAACATAAGAATGGAGGAAACTACAGCGGGCCTATTGGCCCATACTGGGCAGTCCCGTTTACACCCAACCCCTATTGCTTATATGAGCATCCAACCTACGTTTGAAGCTATTCAGCGTATTCGAGTTAATGATGATATTTGGTAACTTGTTCCATTCATCCACTACTCTGTTTCCGAACCAGTGTTTATCTATTTCACGCCTAAATCTAAATTTGTCTAATTTAAAACCATTGTTACGAGTTCGCTCCTGGTTGGATAGTTTGAGTACCTTTGTAATGTCCCCTTTGTTTAGCCCTGAATTCCACTTATACACCTCTATCAGGTCGCCCCTCGCTCTACGTCTCTCGAGGGAGTGCAAATTAAGATGCTTTAACCTGTCTCTATACTCAAGGTTCCTAATGCCCGTGATTAGTCTTGTCATTCTCCTCTGAATTCTTTCCAATGATTCTATATCCATTCTGTAATACGGTGACCAGAACTGAACTGCGTAATCCAGGTGTGGTCTCTAGCATAAGATACAGTTTAGGATGACCTCGCTTAGTCTTGTAACTAACACTCCTTTGTATGAACCCAAGTACTTTATTAGCCTTGTTACGAGCAAAAACACATTGTTTACTTGGCTTAAGGTTCCTACTTATCATTACTCCTAAATCTCTCTCGCAGTCGGATTTCTCTATGGCATCGTTGTTCATCTGGTATCTGGTTTCCCTGTTTACATCTCCTATACTGAGCACTTTACATCTGTCCACGTTGAATTTCATCTGCCATTTTTCAGACCATTCGAAAAATTTGTTTAGATCTTCCTGTAGTTTTGCGGAGTCCTCGTCAGATTTAATAACTCGTCCTATTTTAGTGTCATCAGCAAATTTACTTATGTTGCTGTCTATGCCGATATCTATGTCGTTTATGTGTATAAAAAATAATATTGGTCCAAGTACTGAGCCTTGGGGAACTCCACTTGTGACGTTGCTCCAGTGGGACTTAGTGCCGTTAATGCTCACTTGCTGTTTCCTGTCCTGTAACCACGCCCTAATCCATTTAAGGATGTTAGCTTTGATGCCATGTGCTTCTACCTTTCTAATTAGTCTTTCGTGGGGAACTCTGTCGAAGGCTTTGCTAAAGTCGAGATATATCACATCATAATTGTGCCCCTCGTCCACCGATTCGAAAACTGATGAAAAGAATGTTAATAGATTAGTTAAACAAGAACGTCCGCATGTGAAGCCATGCTGGGAATCATTGATCAATCGGTGTTTCTCCAGGTGATTTCAAGTAGAGTTTGAAATGATTGCTTCCAGTAATTTGCCTACTATTGATGTTAGACTCATTGGGCGGTAGTTAGAGGATAGTGATCTATCCCCCTTCTTGAAAATCGGTATTACATTCTCTATCCTCCAGGATTCTGGTACTACACCTGTTTTTAAGGACATGTTAAACAACTTTGCTAAGGGCATACTAAGCTCTTCCTTACATTCCTTTAATACTCTGGCAAATATCTCATCGGGACCAGGTGACTTATTAGGCTTTAGTTTGTCTATTTGCTTACTAATATCGTTACTAGTCACTACTATCTCGCTTAATTTGTTTTCTTCACTATCTCTGAATAGAGTCGGTACCTAGGGTATCATGTTTAAATTTTCGGTGGTGAAAACTGTTGAAAAAATTTATTCAAATTATTGCTCATTTCTCCGTCGTTATCAGTGAGCTCGCCAGTATCTGACCGTATTGGTCCAATCTTTTCTCGTGTTTTAGTTTGATACATTTGGTAGAATCCTTTGGGGTTTGTCTTCGCCTCCCTTGCTATCCTTACCTCATTATTCCTCTTGGCTTTCCTTATCTCGGTTTTAACCCTACTCGCCAATATCTTATAATAATCCTGGAGGTAAATTTCGCCACGCTTTATTCTTCTACCTCTAGCCTTCCTTTGGCCAATGATGTTCTTTAAATAATTATTTATCCATTTAGGGTCATTGTTGTCTGATCTGAGTTTTTTGTATGGTATGTTCTGCCTTTGTGCATTAAGTAACTCATTATTTAAATTGTCGTGGAACTTGGCAATCTCAGATGTCGTTATCAGGTCGGAGTCATCTGTCAGGTTCACGGCCAAGAGCGACACCCCCTCTCTCAGCTGCCTCTTTAAACTGTCAAAGTTTGCCCTTCTGAAATCTGGTACTTTAGTGGAATTTTCCTTACGTCTGCCCTGAAAATCTAACTGGAATCTAATTTCTTTGTGATCTCTGTTTGCAAGTTCGTTCCCTACCTCGACATTGCTAATGAGGTTTTCTCTGTTCAGCAGAACTAAATCGAGTATATTATTACCCCATGTGGGTTCGGTTATATGTTGACTTAGGAAACAGTCCTGGATCGTCTCGAGAAAGTCCTCTGATTCTGAGTTACCCGTAAGGTCAGTCCAATCTATTTGGCCAAGGTTAAAGTCACCTACTATATAGACTTTGTTGTGTATGGAAGCCTTGCGCATTTCATCCCAGATAAGTCGCTCATTGACTCTATCAAGATTGGGAGGTCTATATATTACTCCTGTGATTAATTTTTCCCTGCCGTCGCTTAATTCTATCCAAATTGTTTCTGTATTCCGTTTTTATTTCCTTATTTATTTCACACTTCAGATTATCCCTAACATAGATTGCTACTCCGCCTCCTTTCCTGGTCTGCCTATCGGTATGGAACAATTTGTAACCCGTAATTTGGTATTCGACCGGCAACTCACGTGAGTCTAGGTTGATCCATGTTTCAGTGAATGCTATTATATCGATTTTTTCGGTACATACCAAGGCCCTAATATCATCCATTTTGTTTCTCATACTTCTACTGTTCGCGTAGTAGACATTTAAGTTAGTCGTGTTCTGAGTCCTCCCTTTACAGCGTTTAGTTTTAAGCTCCCTGTTTAATTTAGTTTTGTCATCATTCCTAACACTTTCCCTGTAATCTTTTACTTTGTTTACCCGCTCCCCCTGCAGTTTCCCCCACCCCCGTGCCCATATGTTCCCCTAGCAGTTTAAAGACTTCGATATCTTTTGAACTGCCCCCTTTAGAGACCCAGCCAGGGTTGCCACCCCATCCCGAGACAGGTGCACCCCATCCCTAGCATAAAGGTCCCTTCTGCCGTAGAAGTTGTCCCAGTTGTCAATGAATGGGATCGATATTGACTTGCATTATCTGTCAAGACGGTCGTTGACACCAACCGCCCTTGACAACCATTCACTGCCAACTCTCCTTCTAGGCAGGACACTGCATATGATAGGGATCCCTCCCTTAGACCTAATACGATCTATAGGTGCCTTGAACTTATCAAGAAGCTCCTCACTCCTACACCAGCCAATATCATTGCCTCCTGCACTGAAGCAGATAATGGGTTTGTTCCCATTACCAGACAAAATATTGTCCATCCTGTCAATTATATCCCCCACCCCAGCTCCTGGCAAACACACCCTCATCCTATTTTTGTTTTTACCACAAAAGGCCCTGTCCAAGTACCTTACCTGTGGGTCACCAACAATTAAAGTTTGTATACCTTCCTTGTCATCCCTGTCCCTGACTGTACTAACGTCCAATTCGTCTATCAAGGGACTGAACGAGTTGGTACACTTAGCTGTTGTTGTCGTTGTTGTCGTATCCTTGGTGTATTTCTTCACCACCAGCTTGGTCCTCCCTCTCCTCACAACCTTCCACTCGCTTGAGTTTTCGTCAGACACTGGCTTTCCCTGTCCCGCCTCCCCTTTTAACCTCGCCAGCTCTTCCTTTAATTTCAGGTTCTCCAACGTGGCCCTCTCAATTTCTTCCTTGGCCCTCGCCAATTCTTCCATGGACCACTCCAGTTTGCTCAACAAACTCGCGCACCCAAGACCGCACATAGCACTGGCCATATCTGATAATTATCCCTCGGGAGCTAACCCTGCCGTGACCTTTCCCCTAGTGAGGTCAGAACACAACTTTGACTTTCTACTGAAGATTATGGTACTGTGCCTTATGTGTCACCTCCAGCCGTCGACCAGTCAGGAACTATCCCATCCCCGGCCCCGTAAGTCTCTGATGTTGAAACTCGGTTCGTCGTGTAAGTTACGACCACGATCAACTGCAGGTGTCTAGGTTCATACATTAATGTGGTAGGAATGGAAAATAGATGAAATTACCGTAACTTTCTCTTATTATTTAGGGATGGAGGAAGCCGGAGGAATCCTGAGGTAAAATGTAAAGAAATTGTTCGTACATCTGGAAGACCGTAATGAAGCCATTGTGTTGTGATATTACAGTATATATTGACGTTTTGAATGGTGGCGTCATTATCACGGAAAATTGCCAACTGCCGTAATTTTTTATATTTTATCTGCCCGAGGTCGGAAATTACCTGTCATTGTTGTGTCAGTTTTACACTGTGTTATGCACATGACAATGTTAAGAAGGGTATTAAACGTCATTAAACCTGTCAGAGACAACGAGTTGACCTTAAACAGGAAGTGCTTGTGACCAACTTTGTCTTGGTGCGGCTTTGTGTTGCATGTGAGGGTTTGTGTCATTCGACTCTGTCACCTCCCCTTTCTTAGATAGTACTCACGAGGGAATTAATTCGTGAAGTAGTACTCTATGTGTTGTGTCTCAGTTTTTAGTGAATTATGTTACTTCTTGGGGCATATTAAGTAGTTAGGGCATGCTGGGGCTAAGTGAGCTGCGAAAGTTTGCCACCAACAACAAGGTTCTCATTGGCGTTTTATTACGTCGTCTTAGTGAGCGTAAGTTGTACTGTTGGTGTTACTGATGCGGGTAAAGTGAAGAAAGACGATAGTTGTTGAATAGTAGAAATATAGTGCTGGAGGTAGACACATGTTTATTGTAAGATTAATTAGGGTTAAGATTCATTTTTCAGTGAAGTACAGAAGTGTATGTAAAGAAGGAGCAGCCCGTCCCAGATAGTAAGGCTCACGGGCACGCCAGGCAGTATTAACTTGAGGGCCAGTGGAGGACTCTGTGTATTTGCGCCACACCGTCGGCCGTGTGTTGGACATACCAGTGTATGGCCTGGAGATTAACTCACATTCTGGAGCTGCGGTGATGACTCCATGACCTCTTAAACACACATCAACGTTGATTATTAAATTTACACCTATTGTCATGTTGTTTAATTCTTGTTTTATTCATATAATTCCTATTAGGCATAGCGTGAGCATGTACTTATTTATGTGCAATCTCGTTCAAGATTCTTCGAACACTGCTGGAGACAGCTGGCAACTCAAGGCCGTTTATTTTCTTAAGTACGTAATAAAAATTATGAATAAATGTAAAAGTGATCGGTGATTGGTTACTTTGCTCCCCGTTGCTTAATTTAATGGTTGGGCTTTGTTGTTTCGTATTATATTATACTACGTACTATAGTAAACAAACGGCCTTCAGTTGCCAGCTGTCTCCAGCAGTGTTGGAAGAGAACGAGACTGTACGTGTGTGGGTGTTTATTTGGCAGGTGGCAGCACAAGGTGAGGTGTTGACACTCCACCCTCCTCCCAGGACAAGGTGGAGCCCGGCATCGTGCACATTGTGGGGGCGGAGTAGGCCAGGGACTGCTGCCACCATAACCACACCATCACTACCACCATCATCACTACCACCACCACTACCACCACCACCACCACTACCACAACCATCACCACCATCCCTACCACCACCACCACCATCACTGCCACCACCACCTCCATCACTACCATTACCACATCACGGCGTTAAAATCATCCACTATGTTTCTTACTGTCATCGCTTGTTATTGACGTAATGTTATTTTGTAATGCTATCCTGTATTTTTATAACAGGCCATTAAAGAACAACTACAAACGCTAATTTTGCATATTCTATTTTTTTCTGATGAACAAACAACATTACACAATCACTAACGCAATATTCCCGAAATATATGTGATTTTATAAATTTTGAAAAGTTGCCTTAAGTTGAGGGGTCGTGGCATTTATAATGAGTACAAATCAAGCAATCCGGTTCCTTAGGCTTAAACTTCTCGTGGTTATCTTGGTACAGCGTTCACCTCCCAAGCGATGGTCTGAGGTTCTATCCCCGGCCGTAGTTATGACTGAGGTTCCCTTTATGTACACTAACCTTTATATTCTCGGTATTAAAATTAGTACACTACCGGGTGTGTTTTACGATGGTGGAACAACTTCTGGTTAGGGAGGAGTAACTTATAACCTGCTGCTAAATTATAAGAATTGGGTTGAGAATACCTGCCCCGTCATCCTGCTTTAAGGTGTGTGTGTGTGTGCCAGGACGAGAGTGGCAATGTATCCTGGCAGTCGGACGTGGGCGATGACCGGAGGCAGCGATGACATAAACCAATGTCTACCTGTGTAGTTAATGTTGTTGGTCCCGCCCACTCCACGAACCCTTTGCTGCCGCCGCCCACACCCAAGGCCGCCCACTTCCCACCCAGGTATGCTGGTTTGCCACTTGCAGGTGTTCAAGACCCACGGAAGTTGTCCACAGTTGAAGGGCGTGATGGACAGATTTTGCGAGGCGTCAAGATCATTAATGAGGTGAGTGAGACAGCGGTTGTGCACCATTATGACGTGTTATTGTGCACACGCTCCTCATGCTCCACCTGACTGCCTCTCATGTAGTGCTTGTGACGTAAAACATGTCCGCAATTGGAGGCATTTCTTCAGGTTACTGATTTCATGGTCTGTTGTAATTTGACGACGTGATAGTGGCTCGTGTGTGTGTTTAGTATAAGAAGGTGGAGGAATTCTATATGAGTTGCTATGACTATAATTTACGGGCTATTTCTGAGAATCGGTTTTTAGTTATGTAGTTATGTATGTGTGTGTGGTAGGAGGTGTGCTTTTACTCTTACCTGTGTGTTTGTGGGCGTCTAGGCCCTTCAGACACACCCACTGGAATTGCCACATCCTCGCTACACAATGCAGGAACTTAACGCTGGAAATTGGGCATTGTTGACAGCGGGACATTAAGATATTCAATGTGCCGGAAGTCTCAGGTAGTTATCGTATTTCAGCGCATGTATGCGTTGTTGTTGTTGCCTGGGTGTGTGTGGTTTTTATATATCTGCGTACACGTCTTTGTTTTGTATTTTTATGTGTTACGCTTGTTGCGTTATGTGTACACGTGTATACGTGTGGGAATACGAACATGAATGAACTTCTGTGCTTGTGTATGTTTTATATTTGTGTTCATGTATATATGTGTATCAGTGTTTAATATTTATATTCAAACAGAAGCTCCCGTTTATCTAGCATGGCGGCGTCTGCCACCGTGAAGATGGTGGTCATTATCATATCATTATATTGCAGCTTGTCACGCTAACAATCACCACTGTTCGGCGCCCTCCCTAATGCTCAGCGCACTGCACTGTACCATGGAACAGCCTCGCTGCTGTTAGAATCACATGGTCGGGATCAGACACAAACACTCCCCTTTGGTTTGAAGTATCAGTGTTATATCCGTGGAAAAAAGCAGTAGAGTTCGTATTTTATTTTTGTTATTAAACTGCCGTGTGCAGCAGGGCTGGGAAAAAAAGAAATTCAGGCGATAGTTCGGTCAGGGGTCGCCAACATCCCGAGATAGGGAACTATTTGAAAGGGGAAAATAGTCCTGTGTTTATCATCGTTCTTGTCTTCAACTCGAAAAATATAACTGTGGTGTGTTTCGTGTGTGCTTGTCGTTGGGGTCGGCAGTTGTGTGATGGTTGTGGTTGGGATCGGCACGTGTGTGGTGGTGGCTGGGCCCAGCAGGTGTGTGGTGGTGACTGGGCCCAACAGATGTGTGTGGTGGCTGGGACCGACAGGTGTGAGGTGGTGGTGACTGGGCCCGCAGGTGTGTGATGGTGGCTGGGCCCGACAGGTGTGTGGTGGTAGCTGGGCCCGGCAGGTGTGTGATGGTGGCTGGGCCCGGCAGGTGTGTGATGGTGGCAGGTCCCGGTAGGTATGTGGTAGTGGCTGGGCCCGGCAGGTATGTGGTGGTTGGGACCGGCAGATGTGTGGTGGTGGTGAGTTTGGCAGGTGTGGTGGTGGCTGGGCTGGGTGTGTGGTGGTGGCTGGGATCGGCAGGTGTGTGGTGGTGGCTGGTCCCGGTAGGTGTGTGTGGTTGGGCCCGACAGATGTGTGTGGTGACTGACAGGTGTATGGTGATTGTTGGGTTTGGCAGGTGTGTGGTGGTGGTTGGGCCCGTCAGGTGTGAGATGTTGGTGGCTGGGCCCGGCAGGTGTGTGGTGGTGGCTGGGCCGACAGGTGTGGTGGTGGCTGGGCCCGACAGGTGTATGTGATTGGGGTTTGGTAGGTGTGTGGTGGTGGTTGGGCCTGGCATGTGAGTGGTGGTGGCTGGGCCTGGCAGATGTGTGTGGTGGCTGGGCCTGACAGGTGTATGGGGATTGCTGGGTTTGGCAGGTGTGTGGTGGTGGTTGGACCCGGCAGGTGTGTGGTGGTGGCTGGGCTGAGGCAGGTGTGTGGTGGTGGCTGGGCCCGTGGTGTGTGGTGGCTGGCCCGGCAGGTGTATGGTGGTGGGTGGCCCGGCAGGTGTGTGGTGGTGGCTGGGCCTGGCAGGTGTGTGGTGGTGGTGGGCCCGGCAGGTGTGTGGTGGTGGCTGGGCCCGGCAGGTGTGTGTGGTGGCTGGCCCGGCAGGTGCCCGGCAGGTGTGTGGTGGTGGCCCCGGCAGGTGTGTGGTGGTGGTGTGGCTGGGCCCGGCAGGTGTGTGGTGGTGGCTGGGCCCGGCAGGTGTGTGGTGGTGGCTGGGCCCGGCAGGTGTGTGTGGTGGTGGCTGGCCCGGCAGGTGTGTGGTGGTGGCTGGGCCCGGCAGGTGTGTGGTGGTGGCTGTATGGTGGTGGTGGGCCTGGCAGTGGTGGTGGTGTGGGGTGTGGTGGGTGGGCAGGTGTGTGGTGGTGGTGGTGGGCCCGGCAGGTGTGTGGTGGTGGCTGGGCCCGGCAGATGTGTGGTGGCTGGGCCCGGCAGGTGTGTGGTGGTGGCTGGGCCCGGCAGATGTGTGGTGGTGGCTGGGCCCGGCAGGTGTGTGGTGGTGGCTGGGCCCGGCAGGTGTATGGTGGTGGGTGGACCCGGCAAGTGTGTGGTTGTGGCTGGGCCCGGCTGGTGTGTGGTGGTGGCTGGGCCCGGCATGTGAGTGGTGGTGAGCTGCGGGGGTCCAAGTAGGTGGGCGACTGCAGAAGAACTTTGTTAATCACAGGTTGTTGTTGCTGGTGTGTGTGTGTGTCGGACAAGAGAAGGGCAGTGTTGTTGATACTACGTCTTGGATGAATTACTCCCGGAGGTTGTAGCCCGAGTTGTTACGTATCTATCTGTCTGTCTCTCACATTGATCCTCTTGTCTCTTTTGCCCAAGAGGATTCTTTCATAGTGATTTGAAGCCACGTGAATAGTCCACCCAGTATTACGTAATAATGCAGATGTAGACCATGCCAATTTAAAGTGCTGTTTCACCGTTTCGTCGCGTGTACAACTCTCCTGACATCACACAGAATATAGAATAGACATTTGGAGTGTAGCGCCGAGCCATTTTCCGCATTAATCGTGTTGTCAAGACTCCAGATCAGAGTGAGAGTGAGCTCACGTTTAGTATTATAATAAATTGCAATTACTACAACTTAGGAATTGATATTTTCTCATCCAGCTCTCGGAGAAAATAGAATAATTGTGGCCTCAGTGTGGTCGTGCGTCATACCGTTACCCAAAAGGTTTTGGTGTTACATAATGTAATTTTTTTTTATTCTTTAGCTGTATTTCCTCGTATTATGGTGGTTGATGTTTTAAGTTGTAGGGTAATGTGTTTTAATAATATATAGATCTTCCACAGAAACAAGTTGTTAACATACAGGAAACGTTATCAAGAGCAAAATCCTCTATGGTGTTCAACGATTGGGGTTCCTGTTATCAGTTTGTGGATATTGTTTTCCAGACGGGGTCTTACACCTACATACTCAAATGTGCATCAACAAAAAATTGAAAAATGCTTAAAGTAATTGAAATTGAAAAGTGGAATTGTTAACTCGTCAGCTCGGCTTGCCTCTGACCAGCGTTGTTTAACTGGAGGGTTCCCGTGACACCTTGACCTGTGTGACTCTACACCGCTTCGTGTGAGAGAAGTTGTGTCTTACAATCCCTGACAGATGTTTCTTGCCTATGACCTTGGTCGATCTGCATAGTGTATGTAATGTTTATCTCCTGCCTCAATGCAATGCTTTATATATATATATATATATATATATATATATATATATATATATATATATATATATATATATATATATATATATATATATATATATATATATATATATATATATATATATATATATATAACATTTACTTACACCAATGCACCACACACTGGCCGTATTTACCTGAGCTCAGTTTAATGTCTCATCATGAGCGTGGTGCAGTATAATTATGACCACCTGGTGAGTAACTTGGATGATGGAATGACTTAGTACAATATTGGAGAGTTGTCCTCATAATTCTTCTCCAGCCAGTGAGTAAATAAAGTGTTGTCGGCTTTACAGGTACCAAATAGAGTTTCATATGACTGATGAGTTTAACAGCGAGGTGCAGCTCTCTCTCTCTCTCTCTCTCTCTCTCTCTCTCTCTCTCTCTCTCATGGCGGCGTACTCTGTAAAGCCCCCCCTCCCCAAGTTCTTATGAGCTCATTCATTGTTTCTGTCATCTCCTGAAAGAGTTTTAGTTGGGAAAGTTTGTATACCAGCAGCACTTGTAGCGGCAGAGGATAACATTACTGGCTATTGTTCACCGCGGCGTTCGTCCTCGAGTAGCTGCTGTAACAGTAGACGATGTGATCTTGTGCTGATTAACCTCAGGAGAGAATGTCAAGGTAATAATCCCATCCCCAAAATTGAACATTCAAACATATTATTACATTATAATACGAGCAAACAGAAAGGCAGACAGACGGGTAGATTGAGCTAAACACACTGTCCCTCAACTTAGCTTCGGTATCAACTGACCTCAAAAATGTCTTATTGAGAAAATCGTATACAATTTCTGCATCTGCTGAAGCATATTCAGTTAGATTATAACAAGAGGTAATATCAGATTTCGATACAGTGGCATCAGCGGTAATAGCACTGAAATTACACCAAATTATAAGAGGTGTGGTACCAGGAGGAGCAGCGGAGGTGGTGAAATGTGAAGGTTGTGCCTGGGGGATCACGCCTCACTAGCCGCTCATATGTGATTTTCCTGGGGCTGTACCACTCCAGTATTTGGTCAGTCCACATAAGCATTCCCCGCCGCCGCTGCCCTCTTGTCTCGCGCTCGTCGTCTTTTCCTTTGCTGTCTTCACTTTTTTGTTGTTTACCGTTAATCTTAATTATCTTGATGTTATGAATATTGGTGATCTTGTTTTTCCTATGTTTGGAATTTCTTTAAAATGATTGCTTCAGTTTGCGGGTCCTTTACTCCGCCTGCAGCGTATGACACACAGGCGTCCACAGTCATGAACTGATTCTAACAAAATCTTCACGCCTGATAGACCTACAGTAGGCGAGAGCTTAGCACCGGGAAGCTACTTGGAGTTTTTCAAATATTAAGGTTAAAGTCATCGATATTGCGCAAAAAATAAACAGGTACAGTTGTGGACAGAAATAACTCAGCTAGGAGGGAGTGTAAGCTGCGTCTGCCTCATAATTGAACTAAAATAAGTCAATTTGTGTTGTTTCAAGTCTCTACCAGCCCCTACCTAGCAGCCCTTACCCAGCGCCTACCCTCCCATATACAGTACAAACACAACTGTACGTCTTTCTTCAATTTCATACCCTGTTGTTAATATAGTGTTGTCTTGTTCGACCTGACTTTGTTTTGAGACATTGTTGACCCCAGTGTTGTGTCTGGAGGAGGACCACAAGACCCCACTAGAGGTATGTTACTGTGGCCTATGTATTGGCATTTTTGTAACCTTGGTTTTGAGTCTTTGGTTAACCTTGGCGTTCTGCTCATTGTAGGTGGTTAGCCCGAGCGGTCAGTGTGTCAAGTGTGTGTGTGTGTCGTGGGGACGGGTTTCTTATATCTGTTACTGAATACTGTCTTTGCTTTTTTTTTGTTAATGTTGTATTTATTTTGATTTTGTGTTTGTCTTTTTAAAATTGTATATTTTACTTGTTTGTTTACGCATTTTATTGATTTAATGTTTTTTTTATGAGTGTTGTGGTGGCCATTTTATGTTCATATTATATTTATTTTTGCCTTCTGTTGCTTAAGTTTATATTTTTAATATTTTATGGAGCTAATTATTAACCTCTTTAAAATTTAATTGAATTTTGTAGTTTCCTGTATTACTTTGTTCTCCAGCATGTTTGTGATGATGATGCAGGTGTGTATACTTACTCTTGTGTGTTTTAAGCAGTTTTATTATATTTAGTTCTTGGTTTCCTTCTTAATGGTATTTTTGCCGTAGTGGCTTAGTACGGCTGTGTGCTGTGACGGGAGCATGTTGAAGATGAGAATTTTATTAACTTCTTGTTGGCCTCAATTGTGAAGATAAGCATTATATTTGAGTTTAGGTACGTGTGTATGTTACTGTGTAGGAGCGTGCGTAAGTTTGCGTGTAGTTATGCGTAAATGTGTGACCGATATATTTGTGTGTAGGTGGTTGTGTTAAGGTGTAGTAGTGGTAGGTGTGTATAAAAGTTTATATGGAAGTGCGTATTTAAGGACGTGTAAAAGTACGTGCCGTATGTATGTTTGTGTAGGTGGGTGTGTATTTTAGTGTGCATCTCCCTTACGCGGACCAGTGAACTTAAGTGCAAAGACGCATGGTGAAGAATAGATATATTAGTTGAAGTAGCAAAATATGAGGTCCGGGCTCGGCCTCCACCCAGACCATATCGAGTGACACCTTTGTCATTACACAGCTGATGGTAACTGACAGACGCCGGCAACAACAGCAGCGGCACTCCTCAGCGGATTACCCAGGCTTACGGAGGTGGTGTGGCCATGAGGGCGGAGACCTGGCCTCTGCGGCTCCTGTGTCCTCTCACCTAGGAAACACGTTCCTGGCTGGAGATGTGTTTGTGGAGCTACATTTATTTTCTGAAATCAGGGTCGAGAACTCTCAAAGGACGCCTCCAGATATTCCGTTTAGATTACAGAATTTCTTATCTTTTGCCCAAGAATTTTATAAGGAAATATATTTTTTATTTCACATTTATTGTGTTATTTCCAATTTGATTTTTTTTCATGTGGAGAAAAATTTCACTAGTCGAAGAAGGAGGAGGAGGAGGAGGAGGAGGAGGAGGAGGATCTTTGTGGGGTGGGACGGCGGCAGGATTACGCGCTAATGATGTTTTCTGAGGAAAATTTGTGTGAAGACGGCAGATACTAGAGGAGCAAAGACACCTCAGTGTGGATAACTGTTCCTCACGCTCCAGAAGGGGGGGATGCACCCCTGAATCACCGCCATGGAGCTGACACAGTTACTTGTGTGTTGTCCAGAAGCTGTGCAAAGATTTGACCTGCAGATTGTTGTGCTGATAGGTGTTTTAAAGATACTACTGTAAGGCCGTCTTCACGTATCTGTGGTTACTTGTGCTATAGCTTCTTTACTTAAAGATTTAATTCGTGTGAGATTACAGATGGACACAGATTAATGACTTCAATTTTCTTTAAAAAATAAAGCCATGTAAACGTGTCACAGACAAGCATTTGGGTGTTTATAATTGACCTAAATACTTCCAATACAGACCCTCGTTGTGAGAGAGGCGAACATGTGTAACGAACCTGCCGTTAGTCTTGAAATGTATACAAACGTAGTAACACTGGGGTCTGCCACTGTGTTACTGTCAGAACATGTGGGTGTTATCATGATGGTTATTATTCCTCGACCTTCATGAGTTTTACATATCAAGTTTATTGCGCGTGTCTCTTGTTAGTTACGACAATATAAATTATATATATTTTCTTAAAGTGCTTCGTCCTCGATAATATTAGTCACTTCCTGTCGGGGAACATATATTGATCCTTCCATCAGCACTGCCGCGTTATGGCATACTTTCCCAGATAGTTATGAGGTAATATTTTTGAAGTAAAAGAGTCTCTGAATATTGGAGAAGAGTGTGGCCAGGCTGGCTTATTTGTGATGTTGGATCAACTAGCTGGAGCAGTGCCCGCCACCTACCTAATGTGTGTGGGGCTCCCCTCCCTCCCTCCCTCCCTCCCTCCGTAATCGGTACCTGCTCACTCTTATTTGGTCTTGGGATCCAGGAAAATGCATACGTTTATAGGATAGTGAATGTTGTATATTAATAGATATAATAATAATAATTTTAAATTATTAAAGAAATATAATAATCAACCTTCAGAAAATGTACTCGTAAGCTTAATCTATTGCAACCATGACCATACACTATAAACTTTTTGGCAAACAAATTTTCATTCGTGGAAGTGAATATGAAAGGATGGGTTGAGGGATTCACTCGAAGTGAGGCTGGACATCGAGGAGAAGATAGCGTCGAGTGATTATTCGTGAAAGTCGTGTTATTGATGAGTGTTTAGTAACATATGGGATGTCCTTTTAAAAGCCATTCTTCATCTCTAACAGACTGGTCCATTCTTTTGTACAGTATTTTGCTCTAAACAGGCTTGGGACTGAAGCCATTTTTAACGAATCATTGAATATTGGTCCTATTGATCTAGTACAGTGGTTTCCCATCTATGGTCCGTGGCTTAAGATTTACCGGATCGTCGGATTTTTTATTTTTTTTTACCGTCGCTTATTTTGTTTATAATAGGCAAATATTATGCACTTAAACTTTGATATATTGATAAATGTACTGTGCTCAGTTAATTGGTAAAATGTTATTTAGATTTAATCTTTTACAACTGTCAGCTGACTCCAGGTCTTTGGTGGCCTGCTCGGCGAATGACAAATTAAGCTTTAAGTCAGTAGGCCGGGAGTGTCATGGTTTTGGTATGAATCCGTGGTAGTAGGAGTAGGAGTGGATTATATTATATAAAGATAATATTATGTCGTATTTCTTATTTCTTACCGTAGAGTTCGATACCTTCACACTGGTTACTTACAGGAGATTATGGCGTATCTACGTAGAAGTTCACTCCACCACTCGACATTCCATGATTTATACTTGATAAATGATGATTTAATGAATTCATTTAATTTTCAACATCCATCTAAGTTATTGGTTATACTATGTCATAACCAATCAGTCATTACCTTCAGTAATAATAAGATAGGATCACAGATACGGGCAGATAATTGCACTTACATTTATTTGTCAAGCTTCCATACAATGATTTACAATTTGCATGGATATATGATTCACTCACGTTCACGCTGTAATAAAATTAATCTTCTAAAACAGGGAATTTCCAACTTGGGGACACATGTGATTACTCTACTGTGGTATGACTTAACAGAGCCTTAATTCTTCAAGTGATACATTTACTGCCAGCCTGGATTGCTTTTGTCGCAACCAGGCTTCCACACGTGATATTTCCACGGGGATAACAAACCTAGGTTAACACACTTAGTCTCGTGTCGATCACGGTCACGGTAGACGGGTGTCGTACAGGAGAACTCTGTAAGCGTGAATTAATTAACCATTTACTGTAGGTTTGATAGGCCAGCCTGGATTGCTCTTGTCGCAACCAGGCATCCACACGTGATATTTCCACGGGGATAACAACCTAGGTTAACACGCTTAGTCTCGTGTCGACGACGGTTCACAGGACGGAGTGGCGGTGGAGGACTCTGTGTGGTGTGGTGTCCCGCCCCCTTTCAGGAGGGAGAGGATGGAGACGACGTCTTAACTAACCCATGGCTCAGGGGATACTACTCAAAATGAGGTTTTTGGGTGTGAAGCGATGAACAGTACAACACTGTTTCACTGCCCACCCACCTAAAGGCTGGCTAACATACACTAATTGAAAAAATACATGTCCCAGTTATGTCTCGCTGGGCGTCTTATCTCTGGTAAAACAAACTTTGGAGTTGGTTGCGTGGGTAAGCCTAACGCAACCCATGACAGGGAGGTAGAATGTCGGGCGTTCCTCTCTGCTTTATCTCAGTTTATTATGATTTATTTTTCAACCATAGACCTAAACATTATTAGAAGATGTGAATATACTACTGTGAGGTATTGTTTGTATATGGAAGTCCGCGTGCTATATGGACTGATGAGATATACTACTATATATGTGCAGTAAAGAACAAAAGTCGTGTCACCTCTCCTGCTGCTCCACGAACCCCGAGATTCAGACTCTTGAACCCGAAGCAGTAGACACTGATGCATTATTCTGTCTATAAATGCTTCGGGTTCACGTCTGAATCTCGGGGTTCGTGGAGCAGCAGGAGAGGCGACACGACTTTTGTTCGTCATTGTACACTCGGTAAAAAACCTACCTTACAGGTGGGGTTCGATTTTTCCAACTGAACATTCCCGTTGTCTCGCGAGGGTTGGTAAGCCTGAATGTGAGAGACATTTCGTACTAAATTTTGTAGGCCGAAATTAGCTATTTCATTGACAATATTGAATTACTTTGTTACAATATGACTGGAGAATGTCAGTACAGCTAGATAAGTTAAACTGTTTGTTATATTAAATGTTCCACACACCGTGGACTACAGTAACCATGGAAGTGGATTAATTGCCATATAGGAAAGCATTATATGTTTGGCAGAATTAGTGGATATAATAAAGGCATAGGATTATTTTGCAACAATTTCGAATCTGTATTTGTATTGCTACTTCACTTTGGGCTAATGCCACATTGTCATTCTTTATTCGTATTGGAAAATATACCATGATGTTCTGAAACATCTAAATAGCCCCCACAGCTCATATAACATACATATTCTTTATGTAAGATAACAGGAAATGTTGGTAGCACTAACTACGTAAATCACATGGAGAAATGAGGCATAGAGCTCCGATCAAGTTTCAAATTGTGTTAGTGTGGCAGCACTAACTCTGACTCGTTTCAGAGTGCCGATCACTTGTTTTGAGCACATGTGGCCGAATCCATACACGCGCAGGGTTACCAATGCGAGGAATGCCTCAGGTGCCTTTTTGAAACACGTCGTTTGTAGTGTCATTTTGTTTCGCACAGGAATTGTAACTTTTTTTTTTCCCCCGAGTGTACCTGTACATAGTACAGTGAAGCCTTCCTGCTGAGCTACTACGAATGTTTAATGAAGTAAACGTCATGAAAGCATTTTTTGGTGTAGTTTTTGAGTCTCGGGTTCCATACCCCATCTCCTCCATTGTAATTTATAGAACAATATATCGCGAAAACGACACTCATTGTAATTATCGGCCCCAATCTTCTGAAATACGGAGGGTCTACTGTACAGTGTATGGACTATGTATATTGTAAATGTGAAATATACACAATTATTGGTCCGCAAAATTTTTTTTCACTTCGCTGATCCGTGAAGTTGACAAGGCTGGGAACTACTGATCAAGTACCTGTACATTGAAAATCTGTTTCTAAGCTTTCAATAATTGGAATAGTTGGCTTGTTGAGACATGGTTATTAGAGATAAGTTTTTCGTGGTGTGAATTTCAAGTGTCTGGTCGATTCATATTAGCGGAGGTTATAAGAGTGTTGTAAAGGTGAGACTGGGAGGGGGTGGGGGGGGGGCTCAAGTAGAGGCTTCGGTAGAAAAGGACAAAAGGACAGTGTGTGTATTAATGTCTCCCTTTATCGCCCCCTCCGGTGCTCTCCAAGAGTAAGAGCTGTCGAGGGAGGCTGGCTGTATACGGGCGTGGCGGCGACGCTCTTGACTACCTGAACAAGTGGTTTGTAGGCTGGGGCAGTGCAGTCACCTGGGACTGTAGAAACACTGTGATAATACTAACTTTTCTCGCGAGAAAGTGTTCAGCGCATTTACTACACTGGATATCATAGTTATACTTGTAAATATTTTATGAGTAAGAAATATTGTAATGATTTGCTGGAAAAAAATATTTTATGTAAACATAAGGTTTAAGGAGATGGTGTGTTCAGTGTGGGATAATCCAGTAGCTTATACCTCCTCCGTCGGCAGTAGACAGCTTGAGGCTAATGAAGATCACGTAACTAGTGGCTGAGTCATGTATGTTAGACTATATAACGACCTGCTTGGTTACAGTATTGCACCTTCGACGTATGAGTATTAAGACGGAATGTTTCAGTTTATTATGCGAACAACTGCATCATTAATGACTGATTACTTTTGTCAACAATGCCAAGTGTGAAGAGAGATACGTAGAGTGAAAGGCGGCGAGATGTGGCGAGTGTTGGGGGGGGGCATCTATGATGTGTTGGCAGGTGATGTGACAAACAAGCCAAAAATCTTGACACATAGTATAGTCTTATCTTATGTCTTCCAGATGACCTCTGTGTCTCATTTTTCACACACACACACACACACACACACACACACACACACACACACACACACAGTCAAGGCAGCCTCGTACCGTCTCTACATGCTACGAAGACTTAGGTCACTTGGGACACCCACGCCAGAGCTGAGGACCATCTACAACGCCTTTATTCTCCCCAAACTAACGTATGCGTCACCAGCCTGGTCGTCTTCTCTCAACTCCACCCAACAACGTCAGCTAGAGAAGGTACAGAAAAGGGCCTGCAGAATCATGCTCGGCGCAGAATACTCCGGCTACACCAACGCTCTCTCCACCCTGGAAATGCCATCCCTCAGTGACCTCCACCACCAAGCACTGGAAAGGTTTGGCCGTGGACTACTGCACCACCCTCGCCATCGCCACCTCCTGCCACCTGCAGCCCCCCACCCAACTCGCGCAGTCCGCCACTACTACAAAATTCAGCCCATAAGAGCCCGCACCGATAGATATAAGAACAGCACCATCCCATCTATTGTTAAAATAATATACAACTCCTGATTTATGTACTGTACAGCCCTGTAAATGTATTCAATGCATATTATATCATGTCTAAATCAAATGTAAGTCTGTATATTTTCAGCCACCGGCTGCAACTCTATTAATAAACCGTTTATTATTATTATTATTATTTGCACTACATCCTTGACCCCCATAGGGTCAAGACCTATTCAGGCACTACTCCTGCTGAGCATCGGTCCCGCCTTGGCCATGTTCGTCCCCATTCCTGAAGTTCGTCTCCCCGACCCATCCTCACCACCAGGATATCTACATAATCAAAAGTGACAATTTCGTTTCGGAAAGAACTGGGATCAGTGTTGAACAGTGTTTAAGCCAGTGAATTCAGCACTAGACAGTACCAGTGAGAGCCGTGACCCACCACTGAGATAAGCACCCCTGGGAACCATCCCCTGGCCAGACGGTGTTAATTCGTCCACCCTGGGAACAACAGGGGACCGGCCGGCGTTGCACCTGACTACGAGATAACACAACACCACCCAGCATGAGTGAGATACTGTGACACCACCCCACACCACGCGGTGTTCCCATGACCACTGAGGTCCTTTATATCAACACCCGAGGACGAATTACTACACCACGTGAATACCACACCACCCGATGTCTCCGTGACCACATGAGGTCCTTCATATTAACACCCGAGGACGAGTCATTGCACCACGCGAGCACCACACCACACGGTGTCCCCATGACCACGCGAGGTTTTTTATATCAACACCCGAGGACGAATTACTACACCACGTGAACACCACACCACCCTGTTGGTGTGCTTCTTGAGTAATTGTGGTAGTGGGCAGCAGGGGCAGGGCTGACTAGCACCTACAATAGCTCTGGCCCGGCGAAAGTGACTTGTTTTATGCTAATTGAACCTGGAGTATTCGCTGGTCACGATCTCGTGTTGGCGGGAGCACTTGCGTATAGACTCAGCTCTCTGTCTGCCGCTGCATAGTTCACTTACAATATGTGTTGGGGATTATGGAATTTAGAACATTGTCCAGGCGTAGTAAGGCTGTGTGTTGAGGTGTTGCAGCCGTGTAAGTTGTGTCTTGCTAATTGTTTCCCACTTTAAGGTGGAAGTGAGTTGAGGGCAGGCATGAGGGTGTCCAGTGCCCGGCGTGGCACCTCGATCATCCAGACTCAGTAATATGGACATTTGTTGTGCAAGGCCTCTGGTCACCCAAGTGGGTGCTGTTCGTGCTTTCGAATTTCAGGATTAGTGAAGATGTTGAGTCCGGGAGGCCTGAGCCCTTAGTAGGTGTTGGGATGGGCAAAACAGGTGTGTCTCTTTCCCCTCCCTTCTGCTCCTGCTCTAATTCCTTCCTTCCTTCCTTCCTTCCTTCCTTCTTCACCCTTTTACTGACCCCCTGCATCATCATCCTCCTCCTGGTAACTCTCTCTCTCTCTCTCTCTGTACTGCTACATAGGTCTCGTGTAGGGTGCCATATTCACCGCTTTAGAATAAAAACATCTGTGAATATAAATATATTCTCTCCTGAGGCTCGTGTTTGCATATATGATTGGATGATTCCGGACAATGTTGTGTGGTGTGACAGGCAGGGAGGGGCGGTGCCTGGTGTCTGCCCCAGTGTCCCAGGGGCAGCGAGTGGCTGAAGGAGGGTCTGAGGGCGTGGCAAGGGACACCATGTATAAAGGTAGTGCCGTCCTGAGGCTTGTGGTGGTGACCTGCGGTGGTTAAAGAAATGAAAAGGTATAGAGGGATGATGGGTGTGAGAGAGAACGAAGGGGCCAAGGTGAGCTCTGTTGAGGGAAGTACCGGTATGTAAGGAGGAAATACCAATAATAAACGGATATTTGAGAGACACAATAGTAGCTGTTGAAAGCCAAATGTTAGATTACTGGATAAAATAAGAGCAGGTTAGGAAACACTTCAGCTGAGGAGAAAATCGCGCACACACAAGCACGCCCATACAAATTCATACACGCATATACAAAAAATGGAGGACATGCTGTTAAGAAGATTGAAAATAAAATTTTGATTAGAATGACAAGTATAGAAGATTAAATTTGTTACGAAACAACGAAAAAAACTATGGCTTGAATCTCAGTTGCGTGACCCGGGTGTGGTGCTGACACAGGTATGTTGATCACAGTGAGATGGACATTGCACAGCGGAGGTGACCATTGAGAACAGCATCGCGAGAGAAGAGCATCGATCTATCTGTAAGACTGTGAGGTAACACCTTGACCAACAACAGAAAGAGAAAGGCGTGAGGTAATAATGTCTGATACATTTTTGTTTGGACGCCGAGAGAATAAGAACGCGATGGTGTGCTATTGATACTATAAGAAGGAAACAAGTGGTGAGGCAAAGTGAAAAGAATGAGGGAAGTAACAGAGTCAAGAGTAAATGGAGGAGATAAAATACTTTAGCCTCCTTCGTGCAAGTGACCAGACTGGCAACGCGACACGTGACAAGAAAACAAAATATACATATTTGTAAACCCGAGGTAAAGTAAAAAATGCCTTGTTACCGGTTAGTGTAACACCTCACACGCCACCATTATGTGGTTGGTAAGATCTCCGTGTAACATTCCTGGAATGTGTTGTTAACTCTGGTCTTCTATCCAGTTCAGATAAATGAAGTACAAACATTAATATGAAATAGATAGATTTAATTATACAGAGTAAAGAAACTGTTGTTTGTTCCTCTCGGTCTGCTTCACCTGCCCAGGCGGCCGACGTGACCGACACATAAATTGTGTTTAATATATTGTAATTGCCGGGGCTTCAACACTAAATATATAATAATAATTATTTCTGCCCAACAACTACTGCCTTATGGGTGTGAGTTCAAAAACTTCCAGACATTATTTTTTTCGCACCTGACGTATTTCAGAGGGCAAGAGAGTGTAGTGGGCGCCACCTTTTGCACACACAAACACAAGTCTGAAAGACAGCGAAACAGTAAGAGAAAATGACCTTTTCAGACGGCAGGCTAGATGGTTTGCTCTCTTGGTTTTACATGTATTTTGAATCCCAGTAATGGTGAGTCGCTGTGTTTCTCGGCGGTACCTCGGGGAAATCATTTTATGGCTCGCTTGAAAGTACATTGTGAGGGTTGCAAAGAGAAGCATTTACTGGTTGTTGTGAACCCTCCAGAGAGTTATTGACTCGGCTTAGGTCACGGAGCTGTATATGAAGATGAAGGTGTTCACTTCTTTTTAACAAGGCTTGGAGTGTACACTAAACTGATGAAGCTGTTAAAATTTTTACAATAATTTGTTTAAAAGTGAATTAGCGGGTGACCGTGAGCACACAGGTGAATCTACAGTAGTTGGGTAATAGACCGAGATAACCTGTGAGGGTAGGCGAGGTGAGGAGGGTGTACTGGTTGGTGTCCGGGTGTACTGGGTGTCCTGGTTGGTGTCCGGGTGTCCTGATTGGTGTCCGGGTGTCCTGATTGGTGTCCGGGTGTACTGGTTGGTGTCTGGGTGTACTGGTTGGTGTCGAGGTGGTACTGGGTTAGTGTTCGGGTGTCCTGGTTGGTGTCCGGGTGTACTGGGTTAGTGTCCGGGTGTCCTGGTTGGTGTCCGTTGTACTGGTTGGTGTCAGGGTGTCCTGGTTGGTGTCCTGGTGTCCTGGTTGGTGTCCGGGTGTCCTGGTTGGTGTCCGGGTGTACTGGTTGGTGTCCGGGTGTACTGCTTGGTCTCCGGGTGTACTGCTTGGTCTCCGGGTGTACTGTGTTAGTGGACAGGGAGACCATTCTACAGAACTAAGGCACCAAGTTGAAGCGACAAAGTGGAATGAGTAAAATAGATTAAAGATATTTTGGCCCCAGATAAGTATTTTTAGAAACATTTAGAAAATAATGATCACTTGAAGACTAGGGGCAACTTATTGTACCTGTTATTAAACACCCTAACACTGCCTGGGTTAGGTTAGGTTGTGTTAGATTAGGTTACGTTATGTTTGGTGAGTGTTACCGCCAATGAAGCTGTATGTGACGTCTGGATAAGAAGATCCGTGCACGTGGACTCGTTTAATGGGGAAAACCTGTCAATACAATGTTAACGTTAACACATAACTCATGATTTGTGGATTAGAACTCAGGTAACAAATATAGCTTCGTGTTCTATAAAATGGTACCAGCATTTACTACACACTTATTTGAATATGACAAAGGCGTATACATATTATCTCCCAATACATAACATTTTAGAACAATAAAGCCTCGTATGAGCATAGTCTTACGTGGTTTTAGCAGAACCGCCATCATCATCACCATGATCAATCGTCAGTTGCTCGAAAAAGGAGAGAGAGAGAGAGAGAGAGAGAGAGAGAGAGAGCATTGTTTATATGAAATTAATTTCTTGTCTAGTTGCTCCTCACACGTAAGTTGCCGTCACCTAGACCTTGTAAACCTTAGGCAGGGAAATAGGAAATATACGCCGTTAAGAGCCGGATCTGAATATGCTTCGGTGTTAGAGAAGAGTGACGTAGGGAGGAGCCCATCTGCCGAGCCTCTAAAATGTAGCGATAATTATGCTTTTGGCGTAATTGGAAGGCGGAACATGGGGGTAATTGATGGCTTGAGCGGTGGTTTCCCGAACTGACTCCTGCCTCGGGGGAACCTAAACTGTCCCTCTCTTGTGATCTTGCTCGTCTCCCTGTACTTGTCCCTGCTCAGGTGTCGTTGTGGGTTAGTTGAAGTCTTGAACGGTCAGTCGTTGAGGTTATATAAGGAGTCGTTGTGGGCTAGTTAAGGTCATAAACGGTCGGTCGTTGGGGTTATTTAAAGTGTCGTTTTGGGTTAGTTAAGGTCTTGAACGGTCGATCGTTGAGTTTAAGATATTGTACCAAATAATATGGGGCGGTTCAAATGTCATCGTAGGAAGTGTCGTCGTGAGTAAGCTGGAGTAGAGAGCCGTCGTTGAGAAAGTCCTGGAGTCGTTGTAGGTAAACTAAGATATGTGGATAATATTTGTTGTCTATGGTTTACCTTTCACTGCTTAAGGAAGAGCAATCCACAAGACATGAGGAAAGGTAAAGGAACATGTAGAGAAAGCAATGGAAGCGCAAAACACTGAAGAAAAAAAATCAAAGAATGACAACGGTAAATAAAGACTACAAGGAAGAGGAGACTATAGATAAGATACATAGGTAGGGACTAAGAACAGAATAAAATGCTGTTAGTCATGATAAATAACAATGTGTAATAAAGAGTAATTAGTGAACAAAAAAGTAATAAAGACGGGAGAGACAGATATGAGGAATGTGTTTTGTTTACAAGACAAAAATTTATTTCTCCAGCCGGTTAAAAATCTGTCTTGTCAGCCGGGTAAAAATCTATTTCGTCAGCCGGTCAAAAATCTATCTCGCCAGCTGGTCAAAAATCTATCTCGCCAGCCGGTCAAATATGTCTTGCCAGCCGGTCATAATTTGTCCAATAAAGTGGGGGAAAAAAAACCACGACCAGGTGGACTTCGCTATAGTGTAAGTTAGTGTAAGGAAAGGCAGCATGTATCACGCTCTGTAACTTTCAGTATTTTGTTTTTCTTTCGATAAATCAGAGACAGTTTATAGTGTAAGGGTTGACTCCAGTCTTAACTAAATGAGAAGGTTTGAGCCTCTTGAGTTTCGTTCATCTGCAATGCTTAAGTTAATGATTTGACTCTTATGATTTGGTTCGCTTATAATTGAAAACTTGAGAAGTATGTACCAGTGTGTAGTGTAGTGTAGTACCTAAAGAACAGGAGGTGGAAGTAGCTTAATTAGCTTTCATGTTTATAATGTCTATTAACTCTTAGTAAGACTATTAATGATGTGACTGACGAGGCAGCCGATGGCCACAATTGTTGGTAATTATAGGGTTGGGTTTGGTGTATGTTTCCCAGCTCAAGTTTAGTGTTAAGTATTTTAGCCGGGTATCATCAGAGGGTAGGGAGGAACACGCTCACTGCTGTAACAATCACTGTAATTGAATCATATCATCCTATTCATTTGCTCTCCACAGTATGTGTCTCCAACATGATTTGTTTCCTATGTTGGCGTCTACAATAGTACACAGGAGGTGACGCTGCGGAAGAGGTCTGGGCACAAAAAAAGAAGTTAACTGGCCTTGCGTGACGGGGTAGGGTTGGCTTCCAGGTAACGACAGGTAATACTATTAAGCTTCTGGTAACCGGCGGCGACGACAGGAAGAAAAAATAATAATTACAAACCGGTGAGCATAAGCTATCCCGCTTGTGCTGCCCACAGAGTGATGATACAGGTGATGTGTACTGTACATGTTACTGTGGGGAGCTGGAACTCGTGGCAGAAGCGAGTTGGTGTTTTTCTGCGTCAGTGTGTGTGTGTGTGTGTGTGTGTGTGTGTGTGTGTGTGTGTGTGTGTGTGTGTGTGTGTGTGTGTGTGTGTGAACTCCTTACCTCCGTGTTTGTTATTCATTAGTAACATCAAGAGCGCCTCTCAGTCTTCGAGTCTCAAAGGCTCATGACGAGTGTGAATATAATTGTCATGCTCACAGCCTCCCAGTCTATTGCTAGTAGCTATCTGGAATTTTTAATAATCTTCGGCTGACGAATTCAACTTCCGAAAGTTCATATACGGAAAATCTTAATATTGACGTAATAATTGTGCTTTGAATATCAAGTACCGTAATGCAAAGACCAACAAGAATTATTTTTTATCGCAGTAATTCGTGACAACCATCCTGGGTGACAACAGTGAACACACGGCTCTAGGTCGGCGGGATGGGTGGTTATATTTACAACCATCCTGGGTGACAACAGTGAACACACGGCTCTAGGTCGGCGGGATGGGTGGTTATATTTACAACCATCCTTGGTGACAACAGTGAACACACGGCTCTAGGTCGGCGGGATGGGTGGTTATATTTATAACCATCCTTGGTGACAACAGTGAACACACGGCTCTAGGTCGGCGGGATGGGTGGTTATATTTACAACCATCCTTGGTGACAACAGTGAACACACGGCTCTAGGTCGGCGGGATGGGTGATTATATTTACAACCATCCTTGGTGACAACAGTGAACACACGGCTCTAGGTCGGCGGGATGGGTGATTATATTTACAACCATCCTTGGTGACAACAGTGAACACACGGCTCTAGGTCGGCGGGATGGGGGGGTTATATTTTGCCATTAACAAATGGCCGCCAGGCGTAGCGTCACATATCTTCGTCACTGATTTCTTTTTCAACTTTAGCTCAGAAAATGTTTTTTTCTGGTCGTAAGTGTCCACTGCGACCTGGAAAAACATGGAATGAGTAGGAATGACAGTTTTAGTGAACCGTGTGAGGGCCGCTTTAATCAGTTAACTTCTTGAAAATAACATTGGTCAATGGAATGATGTTAATGCCTAAGCGTTGTATTGTGGTCGGATGTACGCGTGGTTAGTCTGGCAGGCCACTAACACCTGCTGGATAACATCACGAGTATCCGGATAGCCAGGAGACGTGATTCCCGGGTTTTGCTGTCTGGAACTTTCGCCCCTGCAACAAGTTCAGCCTCTCCCTCTTCTTGTATTCTGGTAAAATCTATCTCCTTGGAACAGTTTGTTGACTTCCAGAACGCCGTCGAGTGCCTCCCCAAGAGAGGTTTGTTGACTCTGCTTTCTCTTGTCTGAATTGTTACGTCCTTGGGTGCGTCGTTTACCTGTGCTTGGATGGGCACAAGGTGGTGGCGGCGGCGGCGGCGGCGGCAGCGGCACCAGCAGCAACGACGTATACAGATGATCAGCTGCCTTGTACGTGGATGTTGAAGAGTAGTTTGTTGGCCAGATAGTGTTGTGACTAAGGTATTTTTTTTTGTTTTGTTTTAACATTCGGGGCAATAAATAAAAAAAGGAATCCAGAACATCTGGTCACTTTTATTTGACCATACAAATAAATTCACCAAACTCGAAAAACTACTTGAACGGAATTACCACCCCGAATGTTAAAAATAAATAAATAAATATATATATATATATATATATATATATATATATATATATATATATATATATATATATATATATATATATATATATATATATATATATATATATATATATGAGATAGAGAGAGAGAGGTATATTCTTGTGGTGACTGGGTAGTGGAAAGGGCACGACGTACTTGTAGGGCTGAGTGGTGTTAGGGGACACGTCCTGGTAGGGTTGAATGGTGGAGAGGACACTGTGGTGGGGCTGAATGGTGGAGAGGACACTGTGGTGGGGCTGAATGGTGGAGAAGACACTGGTGGGGCTGAATGGTGGAGACTGTAGAGGACACTGATGGGGCTGAGTGCTGGAGAAATTATGTTTGGGTAGTGGTGGGGATTGAATGGTAGAGATCGGTATGTTGTGGGGTCGGACGGTGGAGGTGGGCTAGGCCTCAGATGGTTAAGTGGTGGTCAGTTAATTATAAATGCTTGGCGTCATCCAGTGATTGTTAAGGGCTTTGTGTGCGTGTCGGTGTTACCAGTTGTAGAACGGGTCCCCCCAATCACTGACACCAACTACCCCCCTCACCGCTTCCCTAATATATTAATGTGGACTGTAACTTGGGTGTATAACTTGTCAGGGGTAGAACATGCGCTGGTTGAGAAGATAATGTGAAGAATTAAAGGTGATGGATGGAAGGTAGTTGGCCAGCGGACGTGTACATCATCGGTGAACTGTGTCGAGTGTGGAGAGTAAATGAAGTCCTTATATGGCTTACTGTCAGTATTATGAAGTGAACGTTCATGTTCACTGTTGAGGTGATATGACCAGCTCCGGGTGGGAGTCTAGTGTGTGGAGGTGATGTAATTTGATCAGAAGATATATGTTAGCTCCGGGTTTGGGAAGGTCGGCTCTGGTGTTTTGATGTGCTGTGGTGTTATAATTTAATCACAGGACAGGGAGTGTCTTGTGGTGGGGTGGGAGGCTTGAGACTAGGATGTGGGGGTAAGTGTAGCCGGTGAAGCTCCTGGTTCTGGTAGAGTCTGGCGGGTGTTTAGCTCCCAGTAAACCGTTCCCATGGCAACACGTTACAGCCATCTCCGCCTGCGTGCACCCTGGCTTCACTAGGTAGGTGGCTGTCCTACTGGCTTACTTTTTAGCGACCTTTCTGTTTTACTGGGGTGGAAAAGACCTCATGTATATTTTGGTTCATGCACAAGTATAATTGACAAAACCGGTTGGGCGCACATATAGTCTTTTAACTGCGTTTAATATTGACCCCGTTTATCATATATAGGAGTGAGGTACAGTTTGGCTTTTGGGACATAAAGGAAATTCTCAAAGACGCCACATTGTTCCAATTAGGTGTGTTGTCAAGGGGAAGCAAACCTGGGTAGAAATCAGTCATTGGTCATCTCCATTACACGTCTCCAGCATTCTTCGTCACAATTACAGTCATCAACATGCTTATGGCCGCAGCTTTCATGATTGTGTCATTGTGTTGAGTTTACACAGGGGCGGGTAGAGTCTGCAACACTTGTTGTAAGTACCTTAGTGGCTTGTCAGCACAAGATTTTCTGCTCTCAGAATTACGTTAAAGTTGTACACTTGTGAGAGGAGGTCGTGACTACACTGTGGTGTTCTACTGACCCACCCACACAGAACACAGACAGGTAAGTTGTATAGTGGTGATGGGGTGAGGATGTATCAGGCTGGCACCGGTAGCTGCTATGAAAGATGGAGGACAAGTTGCTTTGAAGTCTTGACAACATAATTATGTTTCTCCTGTCCTTAGTTGAGAGGAAAATCGAATTTAATCATTTTGAGAAACTCTTTAGTCAAATGCGTGTCGGAGGCCGCCTGTGTACCTGGTCTGTGTGCCTGGTCTGTGTACTGATCTGTGTAATGGTCTGTGTACTGGTCTGTAAACCTGGTCTGTGTGCCTGGTCTGTGTACTGATCTGTGTAATGGTCTGTGTACTGGTCTGTGTCCCTGGTCTGTGTACTGATCTGTGTAATGGTCTGTGTCCCTGGTCTGTGTACTGATCTGTGTAATGGTCTGTGTAATGGTCTGTGTCCCTGGTCTGTGTACTGTCTGTGTAATGGTCTGTGTCCCTGGTCTGTGTACTGTGTAATGGTCTGTGTGGTCCCTGGTCTGTGTACTGATGTGTAATGGTCTGTGTGCCTGGTCTGTGTTCTGACTGTGTACTGATCAATACTGTCTGTACTGATCTGTGTAATGGTTGTGTCCTGGTCTGTGTACTGATCTGTGTAATGGTTGTGTCCCTGGTCTGTGTACTGATCAATGGTCTGTGTAATGGTCTGTGTACTGGATCTGTGTAATGGTCTGTGTAATGGTCTGTGTACTGATCTGTGTACTGATCTGTGTAAAAATGGTGTTCTGGTGTCCTGATTGCCTGTGTGCCTGGTCTGTGTACTGATCTGTGTAATGGTCTGTGTCTGGTCTGTGTGATCTGTGTAATGGTCTGTATGTGGTCTGTGTGTACTGATCTGTGTAATGGTCTGTAATGGTCTGGTGTCCCTGGTCTGTGTACTGATCTGTGTAATGGTCTGTGTAATGGTCTGTGTCCCTGGTCTGTGTACTGATCCTGTGTAATGGTCTGTGTAATGGTCTGTGTCCTGGTCTGTGTACTGACTGTCTACTCTGTACTGATCTGTGTAATGGTCTGTGTAATGGTCTGTGTCCCTGGTCTGTGTACTGATCTGTGTAATGGTACTGGTCTGTGTGCCTGGTCTGTGTACTAGTCTGTGTAATGGTCTGTGTCCCTGGTCTGTGTACTGATCTGTGTAATGGTCTGTGTCTGTGTCCTGGTCTGTGTACTGACTCTGTGTAATGGTCTGTGTAATGGTCTGTGGTCTGTGTCCTGGTCTGTGTCCCTGGTCTGTGTAATGGTCTGTGTGCCTGGTCTGTGTACTGATCTGTGTAATGGTCTGTGTAATGGTCTGTGTCCCTGGTGTGTACTGATCTGTGTAATGGTCTGTGTCCCTGGTCTGTGTACTGATCTGTGTAATGGTCTGTGTCCCTGGTCTGTGTACTGATCTGTGTAATGGTCTGTGTCCCTGGTCTGTGTAATGGTCTGTGTCCCTGGTCTGTGTCCCTGGTCTGTGTGTAATCTGTGTCTGTAATGGTCTGTGTGCTGATCTGTGTAATGGTACCTGGTCTGTGTCTGTCTGTGTAATGGTCTGTGTAATGGTCTGTGTCCCTGGTCTGTGTACCGATCTGTGTAACTGATCTGTGTAATGGTCTGTGTAGTCTGGGTCTGTGTCCCTGGTCTGTGTTGCTGTGTACTGTGTAATGGTCTGTGTCCCTGGTCTGTGTAATGGTCTGTGTAATGTCTGTGTCCCTGGTCTGTGTAATCTGTACCTGGATGTACTGATCTGTGTAATGGTCTGTGTAATGGTCTGTGTCCCTGGTCTGTGTACTGATCTGTACGGTCTGTGTCCCTGGTCTGTGTATTGATCTGTAATGGTCTGTGTACTGATGTATGTAGTACTGTGTACTGATCTGTGTAATGGTCTGTGTAATGGTCTGTGTCCCTGGTATGGTCTGTAATGGTCTGTGTCCCTGGTCTGTGTCTGTGTACTGATCTTGTGTAATGGTCTGTGTCCCTGGTCTGTGTACTGATCTGTGTAGTGTGTGTGGTCTGTGTGCTGATCTGTGTAATGATCTGTAATGGTCTGTGTCCTGCTGGTCTGTGGTCTGTGTACTGATCTGTCTGGTCTGTGTCCCTGTGTCTGTGTAATGGTCTGTGTGTGCTGGTCTGTGTCCCTGGTCTGTGTCTGTGTGGTCTGTGTCCTGGTCTGTGTACTGATCTGTGTAATGGTCTGTGTAATGGTCTGTGTCCCTGGTCTGTGTAATGGTCTGTGTAATGGTCTGTGTCCTGGTCTGTGTACTGATCTGTGTAATGGTTTGTGTACTGGTCTGTGTCCCTCTGTGTACTGATCTGTGTAATGGTCTGTGTGCCTGGTCTGTGTACTGATCTCTGTGTACTGGTCTGTGTACTGATCTGTGTAATGGTCTGTGTACTGGCTGTGTACTGGTCTGTGTACTGATCTGTGTAATGGTCTGTGTCCCTGGTCTGTAAACCTGGTCTGTGTCCCTGGTCTGTGTACTGATCTGTGTAATGGTCTGTGTACTGGTCTGTGTCCCTGGTCTGTGTACTGATCTGTGTAATGGTCTGTGTCCCGGTCTGTAAACCCGGTCTGTGTGCCTGGTCTGTGTGATCTGTGTAATGGTCTGTGTACCGGTCTGTGTCCCTGGTCTGTGTACTGATCTGTGTAATGGTCTGTGTCCCTGGTCTGTGTACTGATCTGTGTAAATGGTCTGTGTGCCTGGTCTGTGTACTGATCTGTGTAATGGTCTGTGTGGTGGTCTGTGCTGATCTGTGTAATGGTCTGTGTGGTCTGTGTGTGGTCTGTGTAATGGTCGATGTAATGGTCTGTGTACTGATCTGTGTAATGGTCTGTGTCCCTGGTCTGTGTACTGATCTGTGTGGATTCTGTGTGCCTGGTCTGTGTACTGATCTGTGTAATGGTCTGTGTCCCTGGTCTGTGTACTGATCTGTGTGTCTGGTCTGTGTACCTGGTCTGTGTGTGGTCTGTGTAATGGTCGATGTAATGGTCTGTGTACCTGGTTTGTGTGTGTGGTCTGTGTACTGGTCTGTGTAATGTTCTGTGTAATGGTCTGTGTAATGGTCTGTGTACTGGTCTGTGTTATGTTCTGTGTAATGGTCTGTAATGGTCTGTGTCCCTGGTCTGTGTACTGATCTGTGTGTCTGGTCTGTGTACCTGGTCTGTGTGTGGTCTGTGTAATGGTCGATGTAATGGTCTGTGTACCTGGTTTGTGTGTGTGGTCTGTGTACTGGTCTGTTTACTGGTCTGTGTATTGGTCTGTGTACTGGTCTGTGTAATGTTATGTGTAATGTTCTGTGTAATGGTCTGTGTAATGGTCTGTGTACTGGTCTGTGTAATGGTCTGTGTAATGGTCTGTAAACCTGGTCTCTGTATCTGGTCTGTAAACCTGAGCTGTGTCTGGTCTGTATACCTGGTCTGTGTCTGGTCTGCTTACTGGTCTGTTCACCTGGTCTGTGTCACTAATTATTAAGACTGGCTCCCGGGGGGAAGGGGCGTCAGACGAAATAATTAGTGATTCTCCTCCCTCCCCCATTGGTGAATTCGTCCTCTCCTGTGGAAGGTGGGGGGCACAAAATCAATACCGGTAGTGATTTCGCCCACTCGTAGCTCACCTTAGCCCCAGGTTACGGTTCCTAATAATACCTGGAGAGAAGGAGGGGAATGTTGAGGCAAATAAAGGATACGAGGCTTAATAGGGAGTACATTCTCAATTCATTTATATCCTTAACCCCCCCCCCCACCCCCTCCTAGGGATGGGACGAGATCTCTAGTGCATTCGTGTGGGGGGATCTGTGATCCACCATTGGGTCATCACCCTGTTTCTTTATAGGCACAAGCGTTTGACACATCATCAAAGGTTGAAGTTTAGTATGTTATGAGTGCCGCCCCGGTCAGAGAGAGAGAGAGGTACTGACACCAGCGTGTACCTCACCTCCTGTGTAGTAATAATAATAATAATAATAATAATAATAATAATAATAATAATAATAATAAAGGGTTTATTTAAAAGTACAGCAGCCAGAGGCTGGAAATATACGATGGACAAAAATCACTTACAGTATTAGGTATAGGGGGATTAAAGGGTGAATTATTTAACAAAAGATTTAAGTATAAATTTTAGACACGGAATGAAAAATACAGTCCTGTCGTCTGTAAGTAACTGACAATATAGTGTTGCAGAGGATCTCGTGTAGTTGTAGTACTGCCTCAAGATGTAAACAATACATATATGATGTTCTCATTGATGCTCATTTCCATTTACTATTTTTTAATGTGTTGTACCAGTTAAAGTTTGATTTCTAGTATCAAGAGCCACTGGGTGAGGCCTTGGGTGATGGCTGTGGTGGCGTCACTCTCCCCTTACCAGGACATTCACCTCACTTGTCTGTAATGTCGCTCTCGCCACCATGTGTGTGTGTGTGCGCGCATTTATCATAGTATTTCAATAACAATATGGTCATCTTTGAATAGTTTTATTTTATTTTTTTTTGTGTGAAGCGGTAGATGTGGAGCCATATAAAAAGTCCTCGCACCATTATCCGGAAAACAGATTATTTTGTTATTTATTTTTTATTTTTAAAGGAAGATGTTCCTGCCCGGTAGTGCGTACACCACGCCCTGCCCACCACCACCTGCTGCTGCCACTGTCTTCCTCCTCGTACTGCTGCTGCTTTTACCTAATCTTCTTTACCTCTTCCTCCAACTCTTCCTTGACCTGCCTCTCATTCGCGCTCCTTGTGTCCTACCCCTTGTACTGTACTTCCCTTCTCACTGTTGTCTCCTCTTCATCGTCACCTCATCTTTCACCAACCTACACACCCGTCTTCCTAATAACAGGATAATTTTTTTGTGCTGTCAGTATATAGAACGAGGTGAAAAAATTGTTGTGTACAATAATAAACCAAACGAGAGACGCTGCTGGTGGTGGGGGCGGCGGCAGGACATTACTTGTAGAGCTGCTGTGTAATGTGACGGTCACAGGTAACGTGAGGCAGGTGAACAGCCAACGGCTCCCCTCACAACACCTGTCACCGGTAGTTACCAGTCATGGTAATATCTGGGTTTATCATCATCTTGTTTATCATTTACTCGGTGGTAGGGGGTACGTGGGAACACCTAAAGATTAACCCCAACTTATTTCACTTCAAGATCAACCACCCTAACCATAACCTAAGCTAACATAGCGTAACCTAACCTAAACGAACCTAAGCAAACCCCTTAATCATCAAGTGATATAAACTGGGGCTAATCATCAGGTGATCCATTTTTTGTTTTATTCTTGTCGACACTGGCGCTGCTGTGATGGTGGTGTAATATCATTGTTTATTTTGGTCGTTATCGGTGTGGGGGAGAACAGAGAAGGTTTAACAGACTAATAACACCGATAGGTAAATTATATATATATATATATATATATATATATATATATATATATATATATATATATATATATATATATATATATATATATATATATATATATATATATATATATATATATATATATATATATATATATATATATATTTTTTTTTTTTTTTTTTTTTTTTTTTTTAATTGAGTCAAATATTACTATTGCCCTCTAATTGTTTCGGTGTTTGGACGGATACTGAAGGCCGTAACCTTGGTGATTGAACTGTGTGCGTGGTGGGTTAACCAATACTTCATCTTGGGGTGTGTCAGTGATATTTTTACACAGCTCACACAAAGACCATCATGACCGAGGATTAATTTTTCTCTGCCACATCTCAGTTATATTACCATGGTAGTTTTATTTCACAACATAACCTGGATATAATTAGGTTAAGATTCATAATCTTGCCTCGACCTTTTCTTCTCGGTGTCAATTACTTCCTCTAAACACCCAGCTGCTGTGCAGTTGAGTTACCTCAAAGGAGTCTTGGCTGATTTACCTGGTGGCTCTCAACTGTTCTTTATTAATCCCGGGGTCCAGGAGGCGGACTCAAAAGACTGTGGCACACTTCCAGCTTCACCCAAACAAGCTGTTGGGGGTGATGATGCAGTTAATTCGTGCACT